>NC_143524.1:17598712-17920212 GCF_031878675.1 Megascapheus bottae | reverse complement strand
TGGGCATAAAGTTCTCTAGATCCCATCTCAACCCATAGGCTTGATTTGGTGATGTCTTCCTGGAAGGTAAGAGGACTGTGGTCTGAGGCTGGCATTGGAATATAAATCCTTAGCAAAGATTTATGCAAAAATGTAGAAGTATAACTACCTAATAAGTGCAAAGACAGTCCCACCAGGACTATTACATGATAGGAGTGACCCAAGTACAAATTAAGGTCTTTGTTTAGGATCCAAAACAATGCAGATGACATTAAAGTGAAAAGTGAACAAGAGCAGTTTGGGGTATGTGATACAATCAGGTTGTAGTTCAATAAAGTGCTAGAAATAGTATTTTAAGTCACATGAATAGAAAGACTAATTTGTGATAACAATTTCAGAATTATCAACATGACTCAGGGTGCCAGCTGAGGCAGATGGTGATTATGTGATTATTCCAGAGTTGGTAGAACACTAATTTGATGGTTAAAGGTTTGATGATGACAATATTGTTCTGGGGTGAGCAGAAGAAAATGACAGATATATTCCACCAAAGGAGTTGAGAATATGAGAGACCTAGTAAGAAAAAAACAAAAAGAATATTTCATAATGAAGACTATTTCATACTTCATACATATTATATATTTCACAGATCAGTACTCCAACGCTATACAAAGAGTATGGGCAAGGGCAAACTGCCTGTGGGATTGGAAACTGGTGGAAGTCTAATACAAATTGTATTCTAGAATTCTTTTTCATTAATGTATATAAATTCTACACAAAGTTCTTATTGTGATATTATAATACATACATAGAGTGGATCAAATTCATCTCCCATTATTGCTCTTTCTTATTTCCTGTCCCTCTTTAAAAAAATTAATGTTTTCATTATTCTATCTTCACACATGCATAAAACATATAATGCTTCAATAAAAAATTATCCATAATAGTGCTTTTCATTGTTTTGGCAATGTACCTATTAGAGCAACTGTTAAAGGAAGAAATATGTATTTATTACTTATTAATATTTTATTATCTTTTAGTAGGTGTACAAAAGGGTTTCAATTCGCCTTTTCAGTTGATGAGCGCAGTGCTTCTTGATCAACGTCATCACTTTCATTATTCTTTCCATCTCTTATAATCTCAGGATCACCTATATTTTATTATTTCCATTTTCACACATGTATATAAAATGTTCTCCCACCTTGCATCTCTCCATTTACTTATCCCTCCCCTTGACTTCGTCCTCCACTGGCTTGTCAAGATCTAGCCTACTTGTGTTCATTTTATTAGAGGGAGAGTTAGTTATTCAAAAGAGGTGGACCACAGGAATTCTCCCCTGGGTATACCACACTTTAATTCATATATTTGTATACACCTGCATATATTTTATGCATACTTATAAATTAGATAAAAAATCCACCTCTGGGCCTAACATTGCATTTAGCATAACATTCAGGTTTATGCATTTTTGGAAATTAAATCATAATATCCTTGATAATAGATGAGTAACATTCATAGGAAGACAGTCAAGCAGACAGACAGACAGAGACGTTTTCTTTTTTTATTATTTTTTATTGTAATTAGTAAAAGGGTTACATGATATTTGCCAGATAGAAGGTGCATTAATTCACATACATTGATACCCTTTCACATGTCTTGGTACCCATTACCCTCCCACCCACACCCCCCCACCCGTCTTGGTTTTCCCCCCTTCCCTATCAAATTTCAAATAACCAAATACAAATAAATTCAATATATCAAATAACAAACTGAGATACTATAACAATATGAGATAACCAAGCGACAGCAAAGGAGATGAGAGACAACATAGTACATTAAGGACAACAATCATTCGTTATATGGCTTTTGTTTCAATATCCTGGAGGTCCTTTCAATTAGCTTCATACTATATGGCCTTATGTATCAAGATTTTGCTCTATTGCAGATCTCTGCTAGTAGAGCCCAAGGTTTCTACTGATTATGATGACTGAGGGAAACCATGGAGCCTAAGTGACAGAGACGTTTTCTTCATCCATTTATTCATTGAAGAAGTTGTTTCCATAACCCAGCCTATGTGAGAAATACAGCAATAAGCATGGTTGTGCACGTGTAAGTGTTTTTCCTTTATCCTAACTTGTGATCTTTTTGATGAATGCTCAAGAGTGACACCTCTGGATGACATACTAGAAATGTTTGTAGGATCTCATCTTTACAGAGGGTTTAACCAAGAGTCAGTTGTCCCCTTGATGCAAAACTATAGAAAGACAATTATATGGTAAAGAAAGCAAGGCAAAGAAAAATACTCTCATGGTACTCAGAAAACAAATCGAGTAGTAGAGCAGATGGGCCAGGATTTGTTATGACATTCAAAGGTATGAACTCACAAGACATATCTCCAACTATGTCTATATTTTTAAGCTTTCAAACAGCTCCAGTAGGGCCTACATTTGGGAACCAACCAATGAGTCTTTGTGAAAGCAACACAGTCTAAACTATAAGGATAACATTTATGAAAGTTACTGGTAATAATTTCTGCAACCCCAGTTTTACAGTGGATAATGTCAAAATTCTAGATATCATCCTGTGTATTTCTCAGCCCTAAGTTTTCTATTGCCCCAAACAAAAAAAAAAACGCATCAAGCAGTCATACACACTAAATGAAAGGACCTCCAGGATAAAGAAAGAAAAGCCATATAATGAGTGATTGTTGTCCTTAATGTACTATGTTATCTCTCCTCTCTTTTGCTGTCCCTTGGTTATCTCATATTGTTACAGTATTTCACCTTATTATTTGATATATTGTATATATGTGTATTTGGTTATTTGAAATAAGATAGGGAAGGGGGGAAAACAAGATGAGAGGTGGGTGGGGGGAGGGAAATGGGGACCAAGACATGAGAAAAAGTATCAAAGTATGTGAAGTAATGCACATTTTATTTGGTGAATATAATGTAACCCTTCTATTAATTACAATAAAAATATATGGAAAAAAACAAAATAAAATAAAAACAAAGAAAAAGAAAATAGTCATAAATTAAGAGTGAAAACTGATACATTTAATTGTAGTTCATTATAGATTTTTGACTAAAGTTATTACATAGCTTGTTAAAATGATCATAAATTGGCTTTCATTTATATTGAATTTTCCTTAAGTAAGTCATTTTTAAAACAATCAGCACTACACAGGAGTTGAGAGAATTTTGCAATTAATTATACTATTTTTTGCCAGTCCTGGGCTTGAGCTCAGGGCCTGAGCACTGTTCTTGGACTTTCTGAAGACTAGAGCTCTACCACTTGAGCCTCAGCACCACTTCCACCTTTTTTAATATGTATGTGGTACCGAGGAATTGAAATCAGGTCTTCGTGGATGCTAGGCAAGCACTCTAACACTAGTCCAAACTCCTGGCCTAAATATACTATTGAAGAAAGGAAATCCTGCACACAGCTTACAAGTTATTTGAACAAATATCTGCCTAATGACATTTCTCTCTCTTTCCTTTGGGAAAGACTGTACTTTACTCATTCATCTACCTTGAAATGCCAGATAAAATATATGGTCCTAGTAGTCATGATAGATATGGCTTCATGATAGATATGATTGCATAACATAAAAGAGTTCTAACAAATAGAATGGCAATGACTATTACAATGCATAGCTGTTATTTGTTCCGACTAGAGAAACAAGCTTTCCCCTGGGTTGGTATCTACACAATCACATAGAATTCTCTAAATGAAGTCACGAATGAACTCTCCTCTAAGCCTTTAGAAATGCAGATTATTAGATCTGAGGTTCAGGAATAATTGCTTTCAGGGAGAGCATTTAGTTTGTCATCTATTCAATTCTTTACTTCTATGACAGCTTGTTTACTTTGGTTTAGAATCAAGATATCCTTATTACCTCTGGCATGACAGTCTGTCACTTCATGTGCCTGGCTGAGAATAAGAACTACAGAGGAGGCAATAAAGAAAGAAGCCTTAATCTCTGAGCTTATTGACCTACTCTCTGAAAATAGATGAGGTAACCATAAAGCTGGAAAATATATGCAATGAATGGAGTATTGAGGAAAAAGAAGAAAAATAAATGTTCTTTACATGTTCAGAGATGATAGTCTATGTAGGAGTTACAGAAAAAAATTGGATCATGGCAATTAAATAATGATGATAAAACAATTCAGGAAATAGGATGAGGCCTGTAGTATATATGCCAGCTGATGTTCCCAGGGGATAAATCTTCATAGCTTTGTATTCTCTCACTGAAATGATGTAAATTATGCTTTGGGACACTTGCACCGCTGATGTCAAAACTGAACTTCATGAGCTCTTCTCTAACATTGTTCCTCTTCCCATTGTTCTCTGAATATTTGAAATTCTGGCATTATGTATTCATGCTCAACAACCCACAGAAAGCAACTTAGAAACTGATCTATGTTCTTTTCCAAACTAGAAAAGGACAAACTGTATATTAAAAGAAGTAGTCCACTCGTTCCTGCTGATAAGCCCTCTTGTGTCATATGTTGGGAAGTTGTGTTACTGTATAATCATGTTCCTGGTGGTGATGAGACAACCAGCATCTAACCAATAAGCAGCAGATTTTTATAATACATGTGATTGACATTCATAAAAATATAAACGGCAGTACTGTAAAACAGGCACTACCTTGAGTGTGGGTAAGAGAAGTGCTAGGAAAGGTTTGCAGAGAGGTGGGAACAGGATGAAGTCGTTCAGTCCTTTATGAACATATGCGAAAACAGAAGCATAAGGTTTTCTCAAATTGATTTGGGAATAGTGAAGTGAAGATGAGAGAGATTAAATTTGATCCTGGTAAGATCTATGTACGTACAAACATCAAAATGAAGCCTGCTGGCACAACTATTTGAAGTCACTGTAAAGTGTAAAAAACAAATAGAATAGAACAAAATGAACTAAAAGAATGTATGAATAATTGCACTTGAAGAGTGCAAACCATCCTGACATTTTTTTCCAGATACTTTTCCCTTTAGAAGTTTAAAAATTCGCAATGTTACAATTTTTGCAAAATTTCAACAAAATAACAACTCTTGATAGTTGGGCAGAGGAATTCAAGCAAATGTCTAAACTTCTAAACAGACTCTATTGTTGTTAAGTAACTGAGTTTCTTTGGGTTGTTTTCTTCCCAGCGTTTATTTTCTGCAGAGACAATGATTTTTAACAGGACTCAGGAAGATACTAGGGTTTTAATCAAAACAGTATGACAATATATGATCTCCAGTGTTATATAATTCACATAGATAGATAGATATGTAGATAGATAGGTAGATAGATAGATAGATAGATAGATAGATAGATAGATAGATAGATTTAAACTTCAAACCACCAAAATGATGTAAGTGCATGTAAAGATTTAAATGCACGCAAACATGCATATGCACAAACACATATACACACACACAAGTGACTAGTTCTAGAGCTTAGATTCAGACTCATGCTCTCAAAGCTGTTTTGTAATGAAGATGTGGCTCTACTACCTGAGCCCGATCACCATCTCGCTGAACTGAGATAGAGTGTTGGTGACTTTTCTGCTAAACTGGTATTGAAATATGATCTTGCAGATTTCAGCCTCCTAAAATGCTAGGTTTACACTAGGAACCACTTGTACCTGACTGTCATTTACTTTGCTGGCTTTTGTATGCAACATTATATGAAAGTATAGAATAGCAGTGAAAGGAAAGCAGCTTCCAACTTAAGCCAGCACAAAAAATGTGTTGGATCTCCAAATACCTGTCTCTGTTGATAGATTTGTCCTAAGAATGAGAATATCCTGTTTCTAATCCTTTATGAATATTCTAAGAGCTCTAAAGACATTAATACATGGAGTTTCTCAAATTAAAGTTGCTTCCTTTATGCCAGTACTTCATCTGTGAGGTAATTCTCTACTCTCTTTCAGATTTGTAACCCAAGATAAACTAGGCAAGTCTCTTTTCTAAGTTCTTTCTTTTCTTTCTTCTCCATGGTTGAAAATCACAAAATTGGGTTGATTCTGATCTCTGCTTTTTAGTTTGTGAAAATGAAGCATACTTGGATATTTATATAAATTGGAAAAAGCATTTTATAGAAAAGTTCTTATATAGTAAGCCATGTATATTAATATATTAATTCTAATTTATATGTAATACTAAGATAATATATGAATATGTGCAGCTATTTTATATACCACTTGTACTAAATTCTTATCTTGATCCTTTTACTTTGTCTAGCAAATAAATTTGTTCATCTTTAAATAATGCAGAAGAGGCTTTCACAGCTTGCCTCTATTGATAAATCTCCTATCATCTCTTTTTTCCTCCTTTCCTCTCTATAATGTAACAATATGGCAATTCCTTGAGGATGTTGTGCCTTTTAACTGTTTTCTATTCCTGGAATATATTACTCAAATCCCAGTTCAAATGTTGCTCACTGTATTCAGGTTTCAGAGCAATATTCCCTACCCTGATTTCTATAATCATGTAATTTACATGTAATTAGGCAATAGTATATTTGAGTATGAAATGATTTATTTGAGAGACTGTCTGGTTTGGTAAGTGATGAGACAATACCTTAATTAAAAGCATAAACTTTTTGTAGCTCACAAAGTCCTTTTCCAAAAATTTACCTGATTTTGTTAGATAATTTATTGAGTTTTGGAATATTCTTCTTCCAGAATGTTGATGTGAGAAAAAGTAATAAAAAACCATACATATAAAACACCTGGATCACTGTTTGAGTTTTCATTAAAGGCTTATTTTGGGGTCATCCTTTTTTTGGAGAGAGAAGTACATTTATATGTTTGTTCATGCTTTTTAACAAAGCTCTTAGCTCATACCAAGTGCACTATAAAGACTGAATGGAAAACGGAAAGATACTAAGCTGTCCCAAACTCTTTGCCAGATTCTGAATACCATACTCAGGTGGTTCTTACTTGACCTCTTTTAACCTGTTTGATTTTATGTTCTGCTGAGTTGAGTTGAGTTTCATGACATCTCATACCTAAAATATGGTGAGGCTTATGCCAAGGTAGACAATGTCAAAACACCATTGCTCTTTTCAATTCCAGTATCACACTAGCTTTTCTGACCTGAATTTAAAACCAGCTTTGGTAAAGAAAATGTCTGAAGAGCTCAAATATTCTCAATTCTTCTGCAAATAGGCTTTTATATTCTTTTATACTCTTTTATAGTAAAGAGTAGTCATTTTAGATTTTATTATAACGTCTGGGAAAACGTGGGTTGTACCTGTGTCATGGGACAATAAGGTAGACACATAAATTATTTATTCCATTTCAGCACCATGGGACTTGAAAGAAGGGGTATTATTACTAGGGATCTTACTATTTTAAAATAATAAGTAACCAATATAGCCAACAACATATTGATTCCAATGTGAGACCTCCTGGGTAGTAACACATATAACACATTAGAGTTTTATTCATCTCTGTCTTTCAGAAGCACCATTGTTGCTCTTAGGAATGTTTTTATTTACCATAGAGCAACATGGAAACTGATATATCATGTCACTTAAAATTGTCATGTATGTAAACTGTGTAGATTACATATATATAACTGTGAGGTAGACTATGAATCTCTGAAATATGCTTGTGTTCATGTTGAAATATACTTAAGTAATCTGTGCAGCCATAATGTCATCTGTGAATCTGGGAATTTCGCATTAACTATTGACATTCTTTGTATGACAGATGTGGAGTTGGGGTATGGGTATAGAGAAATATTATCTGGAAGTACAATCCTATTGAGGAATACTGGTGTGAGGTTGTATATATATTTAACAATTCTATAATACCTTTTTTACAGTGCATTAAATATTAATCTGACCCAAAGCAACTCACTGCATTGAAATATATACTATGATTCTTTTTTGGGGGGTGGGATTATGGGGCTTGAACTCTGACCTGGGCGCTGTCCCTGAGCTCTTTAGCTCAAGGCTACCACCCTACCCTTGAGCCACAGCTCTATTTCCAGTTTTCTAGTGATTAATTGGAGATAAGGTTCCCAGGGCTTTGTATTGCTTGGATGGCTTTGAACCGTAATCCTCAGATCTCAGCCTCCTGAGTAGCTAGGATTACAGTCATGAGCCACGGTGCCTGGCTTTTACTATGATTCTTTACAGAAAAGATTTAGTCTTGAATCAAACTGAATTGTGTGTGTGTGTGTGTGTGTGTGTGTGTGTGTGTGTGTGAGTTGTGTGCCATGAAATCAGTGCCTATGCACTGTCCCTGAGCTTCTTTGTTCTAAAGGCTAGCCTTCTACCGCTTGCGCCTCAGCACCACTTCTAGTTTTTGAGTGGTTAATTGGAGATAAGAGTCTCACTGAAACTTTTTCTGCCCCGGGTTGGCTCAAACTATTCCTGTCAACTTAGGAAATTTCATTTATGGGTTGCATGTAGGAAAGAAGGATGTAATACCCTTGGAGTCATAATTAAGAATAAAGAGATGAGGTAAGTGTGCAGTAAAAATCCTTTGAAAAATTGTGCTTGCTTTAAAAAAATAAAAGGTGATAATTTCTGACCTCAGTTCAAATATGCTTATCTTTAGAAAGTGTATATTCTCGGTCCTTAAAAAATGCTACATTAGATGCATATGTCAGTCATATTCACGAGTTGAACTAACAAATTATTTCAGCATAATTATATACAATGCAAAACACAAACAACTTTGCTTAATCTATTGTAAATGGATACTGTACAAAACAGTATCAAGCCGGGCACAGGGGCTCAATGCCTGTACTCCTAGATACTCAGGAGGCTGAGATCTGAGAATTGCAGTTCAAAGCCACGCTAAGCACTAACGTGAGACTCTTATCTCCAATTAACCACTGGAAAACAGATAGAGGTGCCAAGGCTCAAGGGTAGTTCAGTAGCCCTGAGCTGAAGAGCTTTGGGACAGCATCCAGGCCCAGAGTTAATGCCTCAAGATCGACAAAAATCATAGTATTAACAGTAGTGTACACATTTGATTACTGATACCCACATTTTGAACATTTGCTTCTTGTTCCAAAGTAGATACATATATACGTACATATAAACATATATGTATACATTTATATATATATATATATTTAAGAACTGCTGTACCTACAGATTATATTTCATTTGTATAGGCAGTAAATTCAGACTACAAAAGAGCATCATGTGGTGATACATTAATTATTGAGGTTTTAAGGGCCATGTATGTAAGAGAAAGTCATTTTGTTAAAATTGTTTGCCTTTTTAAAAATTTAATTTAATTTTTTATTGTCTGGGTAATGTATAGAGGGGTTATAGTTACATTCACCAGATAGTAGGTGCATTACTTTTCACACATTGATACCCCTTCTCATATTTTTGTCCCTATTTCCCTCCTCCCAACCCTCCCTATCATCTTGTTTCCCCTTCCCTTTCCTACTTCAAATAAACAAATTGCTTGCCTTTTAAGACAACGATCTCTGAGAAAAAACATTTACTTCACTCCATTACAATGTTACATAAGTACTATAATTTTTATTGAGAGCATCTGTTTTTGTTTTGCCCCAGAGGGTAAGAAACTAGGTATAAATTAAAAAATGCAAACTTTATTGCATCCTTTTAAAGCTAAATTTTTGAATTATACCTCAAACCATGAATAAATGTTATGGGTTTGTGTTTTCTTTTCCTTCATCTAGTCATTAATCCTTTTGAGTTAAAAAAATGTGTTTGGCTCTATGGTTAAACTTTAAATTTCCATGAAAATTAATTACGGATTATAATTCTGAGTGATGATGATGATGATAGTGATTATCACAATTATGAAAATGTTACCAAAAAAGATAGACAGGAATCATGGTAATGATTACACTGGAGTTCCTAATTCATTCGTGTGCTTACATTGTTCACTGGAGGGAAGTTAAATGAAACAAGTAGTGAGTGTATAAGACAGAAATATGTAATGTCATAAATACATTTTATATGCACCCTCCAATCTCATTGTCATCATTAATTCCTATATTCTTTGAACACTCACTTGCACAACTCAACCCTAGAATAACACAGAGAAGACATAAACATAATTATTACTTACATTGACAATTTCATGGAATACACAGATTCCAACTCTGTAAAACTAATTGAAGATTTAAAACTGTAACAGATACTATTTATGAAAGTGAAATAGTGATACAAAGCTTATGGAAGTATATTTTCACCTAAGTATAAACAAGGGGAGTACATGGCTTCACAGTGCTGCAAATGCAAAGTAAATGAAGAAAAAATGTACATGTCAAATTGTAACCCAGGCTACCACAACGCAAATGGGATGGACTGAAATCCAATTTATAGAAATGAATGAAAATTTGAGAGAAGGCTTCCAGGGAAAAATCCCAGATGCAGATAGTATTGGAGGCAGTATTGTATCTTCCATTTGTTGATTAAAAGAAAGTATGATGAAAATATTTTGCTACAAGATTCCCTGATACAATTTGCCTTGGAAAGGGCTATTCTGAAATGGTTTTATCTAAAATTTCAGTTGAAAGAAAGTATATTTTATGACTATTTTGAAAATAGTCTAACAATCTTTAAATGTGATACCGTTTTTGTTTGTTTGTTTGTTTTCCAGTCCCAGGGCTTGAACTCAAGGCCTGAGCACTATCCTTGGGCTTTCTTCAAGGCTAGCACTCTACCACTTGAGCCACAGCACCACTTCCGGCTTTTTCTGTCTATGTGGTACCAAGGAATTGAATGCAGGGCTTCATGCATGCTAGGCAAGCATTCTACCTCTAGGCTATAATCCTGGCCTGATACACATTTTAAAGGTCAACTATCTTATTTTGATGAGAAAGAAATCAAGGCAGTAGAATATAGTAACTTATCATTAGTAATACTGATAGATAATTAGTGAAGGAATTGATTTACAGCAAATAAAACTTAGATGACTGACTACAGATAAGTTTATTTACATATTACTCTGTTGCAACCACTTTGATTATATATTTCAGGTTGGAATTATCTAATCTCTCTATTTAGATAACTTGTGTCTCATTGTAGTTTTAATGCTTCTTGAAAAGTTTACATTTAGTAACTCTTGCTTCCCCTTTCCCAGGTCAAATGAAAAGTAGCATCTTACTATTTCAGAAATTTTTTTCTGACACAAAAGCTCATCTTGCATACTTCTATGGTACAATAATACTTAATCACAAATGTATTATTTTATGACAAATCACAACATTTTTGGATTTGTTTATTATCTACTTATTTTTGTTTGATAGACTCTAGGTAACAGATGGGTAAACAAGAATTTTAATTTGAATAGATTAATGTTTTATGAATATATTTCTTCATTTTTCTTTATATTTCTTAAAGCATTTCTTTCTAACTAAGCCATAATAATTAAAGAAATAACAAAAGCAGAAATGACTAATTTCACTTAGTATTGAGGTTTATATAATAAAATATTGAAATCACTGAGAGGAAAGAAAATAAAATACACTTAGAATAGATATTCCTCCTATCTAGAAAATACAGAATTTCCAGATTGAAGAAAATTCCTCTGAGGGCCAGAAAAAAATTGAACAATGCAAATAAATACCTTCATCATATATTGTGTTGATAGTTTAAAATAATGCAGTTGCAATATGCAACTATATCAAAATTGCATTTAAAATGTAAAGAAAGCAATATTGCGCATTCATATTCTTCAACCGAATGAAATCTCATTGCATATCAAGGCAAAGCCAAATTCTTTCCTAGATATTATAGGATCACAAATGACGAAGCCATCCTATTAATGGTGTGTCTCCCTTATAGCATTCTTTCAGCTAACAGACCTTTATTTACTTTCTCACATGCAATCTCAGCCTTCCCTGGGAGCCAGAGTGCTTTTTCTTACCCTCCTCTAAATTTGGTCCCACTGAACATCATAAGCTTGAGTTCTCATCTTTTCCATCTGCTGGAATGTAAGCTTGCTCACTCAAAGCCTCCCTGACCACTTCCTCAAGATCGGTCCTTGTTAGTTACAGTTTAGTAACACATCCCTTCTATGACATTCATCATTTAAAAAGACTATATATATATATATATATATATATATATATATATATGAATCTTTTTTTATTACACAAGTTCTGTAAATTCCAAGAAAGCAGAAAATGTCTCTCTGGCTCATATCTGACGTCCCAACCATAGACTATCACCTGTACCTCTAGCAAATAATAAATATTTGTTAGCAAAAGAGAATCATTGTAAATAAAATGAAAGAAAGCCCAGAATTCCAAGGACCTGGACCCCAAAGCAACATGGGCACTTTTGTGTGTGTGGGGGGGGGTGTCAGTTTTGTAATGCCCAGGCTGGCTTGGAACCTTGGATCCTTAGATCTCAGTCTCCTGAGTAGCTAGGATTACAGATGTGTGCCACCACACCTGGCACCACTATTTTCTGCCAGTCCTGGGGCTTGAACTCAGGGCCTGAGCATTGTTCTTGAGCTTTTTCAAGGCCATCCCACTGCCACTTGAGCCACTGCGCCACTTCAGGCTTTTTCTGTGTATGTAGCACCAAAGAATCCAACCCAGAACTTTGTGCATTTTTCACAAACACGCTGTCACACGACAACGTTTCTGGTACACACCTTCTTTGATTGGCAGAATTCATAATGTCTGTATAGCTTTTCAAGTTCTCATTAGGTATATGTAGAATTGTATGGCATTTCCTGATAAAGAAAAATGTAATCATTTATTTTTAATATTATTAAGTATAAATATTACTAACTCATAATAGCAATTAATTGGGGATGGAAATTAGATACACATCATTGTACTTCAAAAAAACATGTTTCGTAATCCAGTCCTTCACAGAAATACAAGGGTGGCAGTCATTTTTTAAAAGGAATGTTCCTTTGAGAATTAGCAAATATAAATGGAGAAATATTAGAGAGCAAACCATCTAGAAAACAGTGATTAAAGCTACCTGTTGTACTGTTAAATCAATACACAAGCCAATTGTTTGCAACTCTTTACAAATAGTGACAGAAATTTTTCCTAGAAATCAAATGAATTAGGATAATTTATTCTCTCTTATTTTCATCACCCAGACCAAGGAGAGCCCAAGGCTCTCAAGCCTCGCAAATAACAGACCTCCACAGACACTCAACCTCCTCAATATTTGAACTCTCCCTCAGGAAGTGATGATCAGAGAACCTAGTACCCATGACCTGACTAATGTAGATGTAACTCCTCTGTACATATCTTTTACAATAAAAAATAAAAATAAACAATTTAAGCGCATCCTAATATACATTCTAGAGTACAGATTAAAAAAAGAAAACTCATTAGAGCCCAAATGCAGACCTCATCAGACATTCTGCAGACACACTGAAGCACTGGACTGACTTCCTTCTGACACAGACGACCTCCATCTGAAAATCAAATGATGTATGTGTAGGTAGGATCAACTCCCTTGACGCTGATAGATCTAGGTAATTTTAAAGTCAGATACAGAAAGTTAGAACAGCAAGAACCAGAAAGCTATGGGGAATGACATAAACTTTTAAATGATTCAAAGGACTTCAATCGAATTTCAAAGGAATAGATTTTGGCAGCTTTCATTCTAACTAATTTTGTCTAGTACAATTCAGGTTTCAAGACCTATTTGTCAAGTTCTGCAAAATAGGCCCAATTCCTTCAGGATACTGAGTGAACTCTGATGCACCTGGTCTTTCAGATAAGTTCCTCCCGAAAGAATTTTATACTCTCAGGTGGCATGGTTCTAATCTCAAGATACTTATGAATTTTCAATGTTATGAATTTTACAAATCACTTGTACACTAAAAATACCTGCTGTGGCTCCTACTACTCAGAAGGTCAAGATATCAGTTTTTTAAGTTTCAAAAACAGCTTGGGCAGGTAAATTCTATATACTTCTATCTCCAAATAGCCAACAGAAGCTGGAAATCAAGCAGAATATTTCCTGAGAGAAACAGCCAAGGGACAGCACTCAGGTTTTGAGTTCAAGACCCATTACTAATGTACAGATAAAATGAAAAAAAAACCTCTTCCAATTTTCTACATTTATTGGAGAGTGGTAGTAAGTGAAAAATAGGAGTACTTGAAAAGGTGGAAAACATTATATCACTAAAAACTCTGAGTATAGTTGGCTGTATCATTCTTGTGGTCTTAAGAATATGGTCTTGTGTCAGTCACTAGTAGGATAAACACAATAAACTGAAGTATTTTGATATTTAAAGATTTGCTAAAATATTTTATTGAACTTAAAAGTTAGAGAAAAATCCAACCTTGGATTAGTAATGTAACACCAACTATGTAAATAAACTTTGTTTAAACTCCATGTTCTTTTCACCTCTCTCTAGGCTAGATTACTTACTATGTAACTAATCTACTATATAAGTAATCTTACTATATATGTAATCTAATATGTAAGTCATCTACTTACTATATAACTAATCTACTATATAAGTAATCTTAATATATAAGAATATAAGTGTTTTCTTCTGTTGTTTCTGTAGTCTGACTTTAAGAAGTCATCTTGCCTAAAGAAATGAATTCATTTATGCTTGTATATGTATTGAGTGCAAATTATGTATTTTTCTAATAATGAATGTAAGCAGTTTGAATTCTACTACAGTGAATGTTTTCTGTTATTATACTTGATTTTCCATGCCTTGGCTATATCTTCTATTTTTTTTTATTCTTGAGAGACAACTTTGAATTTCTTATATTTTTTCAAGTATAGAAAAGTATAAAAGGGCATTGCAGTTTTGATTTTTCCGGTAGTGAATTAACACCATTAGACGATGCCATGGACACCTTTGAGCTCACATTAATCATTGAATCATACTGCCTGAAGGAACTTTCAAAGGTCACATAGTTAATTCTCTTGATTCTGAGTAGACTGCTTTGAAATTACCCTGGACTAATAGGTGTCTGTCCAAGGACTTAAAGGTCAAATGGCATCTGAATGTGGGAACATCCATAATGAAGTGGTAGATGAAGAAATAACAAGTAAATCATATTCAATATCTACCATTTGGCAAACCCACCTGACTATGAAAAGCTTCATGCTGACTCCACTGTTGTGTGGTAGAATAAGGTGGGTTGGAGTTAGAACACTCTCAAGAATGGAGAGGTACTGGCTTGTAATGTGTGGTAAATGAAGAGAAAGTAGGGTGGCAACTCTGATCCAAATAATGTAACTGAATGTATGGAACAATGAAACTTGTCAAGATTAGTTTGGAAAGGAGAAAGAAGCCTGAGTGACTGAGTCTGACCAAGTTAAATTATACTTAAAAATGAACCACCTTGGGGCAGAACTTTCCAGAATGCTGGGAGAGACACTAGAGGAGCTGGGGCTGCTCCCTCATCTGCCTCAGCCCACTCACCAGCTACAAAAATGGTGAAAAAAATACACTTAATATGATGTTTTGGTAGTTAAATCCAATGTCACCCAGGAAGAATTGAAAAAGGCTTACAGAAAACTGGCCTTGAAGTACCATCCTGATAAGAATCCTAATGAGGGAGAAAGATTTGAACAGATTTCTCAAGCTTATGAGGTTGTCTCTGATGCCAAGAAAAGAGAATTTTTTTATATGACAAAGGAGGAGAGCAGGCTATTAAAGAAGGTGGAGCAGGTGGCAGTTTTGGCTCCCCCATGGACATCTTTGATATGTTTTGGTTTTTTTTTTGAGGAGGAAGGATGCAGAGAAAGGTGAGGTAACAACTCTCAGTTACCTTAGAAGATTTATATATCGGTGCAACAAGACAACTGGCTGTGCAAAAGAATGTGATTTGTGACAAATGTGAAGGCCTGGGTGGTTAAAAAAAAGAGTGGGAGGCAATGGAGTGCTGTCTGCTTTCCCAACTACTGAGTTACTGGGATGCAACATCAGATAGGACCTAGAATGGTTCAGCAAATTCAGTCTGTTTGCATGAAGTGCCAGGGTCATAGAGAAAGGATCAGTCCTAAAGAGAGATGTAAAGACTGATAGAAGGAAGATAGTTCTAGAGAAGAAGATTCTGGAAGATCATATTAACAAAAGCAAGAAAGATGGGCAGAAGGAGTCCAATAACCAGGTTTGGAGGCCAGAGATATCATCATTGTATTAGATCAGAAGTAGCATGTCATTTTCACACGACAAGAAGACCTTTTCATGTGTATGGACATACAACTGGTGGAAGCATTGTGCGGCTTCCAAAAGCCAAGCTCTACTCTTGACAACTGAACCATAGTCTTCACTTCTTATCCATGTCAGACTGTCAAGCATAGAGATATCAAATGTGAGCTAATTTACCGACGGCCATAGGAAAAGGGGTGCCTAATCTTTGAGTTTAATTAAGGTTTCCTGAAAATGGCTTCCTCTCTCCTGATAAACTCTCCATGCTGGAAAATCTCCTTCCTAAGAGGAAGGAAGTAGAAGAGACTGATGAAATGGATCAGGTCAAACTGGTGGACTTTGATCCAAATCAGGACTGATGGCACCATTATAATGGAGAAGCTTCTGAGGATGATAAATATCACCCCAGAGGTAATGTTTAGTGTCAGACCCCGTAACCGGACAAGTGAATAGCACCAAGACTGGTATTTTAAATGCAGTAGTACATAAGTGAAGGACTGTAGTCATAAGCTCATGACTTGATATTGATTTTTGTTGTAGTATTCAACTATCATAGTGTTTTAAAGTTAAATGAAGAATAAACCCAAATATGGAAAAATGAGCCACTTTTTAAAAAATGATGCTAAAATAAAATACAGGAGAAAAAAAATGAAGATCCTGAATACAAAATGTGTTGTATATACTCTGGTTACTCTTCAGATCATATAAATCTTTCGCCTTTTACAAAATATGTTGTACTAATTACCTCATGTTGTGTCCTAAGCCACCACACAAACTTTAAAAATGATTTTAAAGTACTTAAAATTAGTTACAATGAAGACTTATTTGCTCATGAGTCCTTATGTCTTGGTAGACTCTGAATACTGCATAAGTTAACATCTGTAAGTTCACTTTTTAGAAGACAGGGTAGAAGTCAAATACTTATGGCACAAGGTTTTCTCACTGCATTCCCTGGGCACACAAATCAAAAGATCTATTGATGTTATCTTGATGTGAGGGGGACAAGCATGTATACAACATCAAGCCACTTTTGTAGGACCAAATTTAAATACAACCAACCACAAAAGCATATGCCTCTTTCATATGGAAAATGTACTCTCCTCCAAAAAGTTACCTGTCTTCTGACATTTACCCATTAGAACATAGCTTCTAACATCTTATCTCTTGTGATCTTTTACAGATATGGATTTGGGTAAGATTTCATAGGGGCCATTCTTCTTTTGCAGATGAGTGAAAACAGGAGTTGTCTGAATAGTACTGTCTGTGAGGCAGGGTCAGCACAATAGAAACCTGTTTTCAAGGAGGTTACAAACCGTAAGTATACCACAGTGTCTGCTTAAAACAACTGAAATCTCCAACCACTTGTTTTCAGTCTTTGGCTCTGGCTTGCATAAATAGAATATTCTTGGAAAAGATCCCAGTTCTGATCTCAAACACTTTGACATGAACCTATTCTGCCTTGATTCTCTTGATTTTTCTTCTTGAGATATTGTTTCTTTATCGTATGATATAGGTTTTATTGGTTGTTGAGTTACTTGTTTGTTTTTACTCTAAAACTAAACCACTGGTGGTCAGCATCTCTTCTCATTCTAAACTACTCTAAACTCTGAGATCACTCTTTTAACTTTTCCAGCCTAAACTCACCATAGAAAATATCATCATTTGAAAATATCTTCTTCACAGCTCTTTTTCAATTTTTGGGTTGCAAGAGAGTTCTAATGGATGCTCTCCTCAATATTCAATAAACTTATTTGCTTCTAATGAAGGCATCAATATATGCAGTATTCTTTGAATCTTTCTGAGATGTTTAAAGGGTATTACAGATACATGTGTGATTTAGTATTTTATATTCTCAAAAGCCAAGGGTTACAGAATCTTTCTTTGAGGAAAGGTGAAATTTGAGCCTGAGGCTAAGGACATAGTAAAGGCACCAATGGAAGTATTTTCTTTGTAGTAAAAGGAAGTAGTTCCTTCTTGAATGCTTTATTCTAATCTTGTGTAGTCAAATAAAGAGTCAATATGAACAGTTGGCTTTTTTAGTATTTTGTTTAAAATTCTCCCTAATCAGATATATTTTGTAGATTTTATTTAAATCATTCAGATATTTTTCAATTTCCGCACTTATGCAAATGAAGGTTTTCATTCTTTGAAGCTCATAGTTCACCATCCTCACAGATCCCCCAGGCTTTGCCAGCAGTTTTCACTGCCTGTCTGCCTCCAACCCAATTAAGTGGCACTTAGAAAGTGTTCCACTTTCAAGTTTCAACATCTGTGCCAAAACCCTTGTTATTTGAAAGCAAGTGTAATCGGGACTGCCCTTGCCTAATGCTACATTGGCTGTGGCCAACACCACTCTTGCATTTGTTCAGTATCACAGATGATACTGAAATATGAAACAGAGCTTTCAGCACCATCTAATTTCAGCTTGGTGAAATGCCAAGTGGTTGGCTTGGCCTCTCACTCCATGTATGGACAGTCTAATTTGAACTTCTTTATGTGGCAGCTTGACTGCATAGGAATGAAGCTGGCACCTAAGGGTTCTCTGGTCATTTAAGTTCAGAACTGACAAAGTATGGTCATTACTGCAAATTTTGGTGCATGAACTAATTGAAGAGGAAGGTACCACACTGACCTCTTGGTAGAGACTATGATATTCATATATACATATATGTTAGAAATTTTAGAAAATGCCTATAGAGACAATATAACCTCCTGCTAATATAATTCTGGACAGATAATGCATTGGTTGTCTTAAATCAACCAGACACTGCAAGCATTCCTCTTCTTTACATAGTGAACATAGTCATTAAATATAAATTTACAAAATAAAACTAACCTCCCTCTTCATTTATTTATTGCAGAGATCTAAATTGCACTTTAAAATATAGGCATAATGTACACAATGAATGTGGTCACAAATTTTAGGATGGATGAAAGGATGATCAAGAACTGTACATGCAGGGGAGAATTTAAACAGTATAATTCCTCAGTGCAAGTAACTCACAGTATTCAAAACAAACACTAGCAAGCTGCCGCATGAGGAATGATTGAGAGGAGACAGACAAATGAGAAGAGGAAGGTGAGGGAGAATGCAGTGAAAATACTCAGTTCATATCCTGTGAAACTAGGAGAGTTGCGGGGATGTGATACATTGGGAGGGATGAGGGGGAATGAAGAAAGGGGTAATATTGACAAATGTGAACTGCACTCATAAGCTGACATGGAGAACTGTAACACCATAATACAACTTTCCAATGATAGTAAATATATTTTAAACATTAGGGTATCAATTATTGTAATGACTACACAGTCAATACAAGGTATTGTTATACTCACTTTTTAAAAATAAAGCCTATAATTTTGTTTATCAAATGGGTAATTAGGAAAGAGAGGATTCAGTAGAACTTGGAAACAGTGATTGTTTGAGCTTTAATTTCTATAAAATTGGTAAGGAAGAGTGATGTTCTGTCATCCCTTTAACATATTCAACCTTGCCTTCCATACACCCTACCTATTATCCTGTTGTCTGGCATATACATTGCATTCTTCTCTGCATACTCTTCGTAAATTGCTTTGCCAAATGAGAGAAACTGCAATACACAACGAAAGGGTTGTTGTCAGAGGGATGAGTTAGTAAGGTAAAAGGTGTGTCATTGATCAAGAGGCACTCTGTTCATCAACTGCTCTTTTGAATGGCAGCTTCTTTGCATAAATACTTAAGCAAAATGAAAACAATTTTAAGAGTGTTGGACTATTGTAAAAATTTATTTCTGCTCTTCTACATTTTAGCTTTATCTACATATATGCAAGTAACTTAAATATAATAGTTTGAAAGTTTGTGAAGTTCCCATTTTCTCTTCAACCTTTCAGTGTTCTATATATTCCAGCCAAGACAAGCTTTGTTGCAAGAAAGAATCAAGAAAGCAAGGTAAGCAAGATGAAATCATGCTCTATCTCTATTATAGATACAGTTAACAGATGAGGTAGATGGAAATTTATGTAAATTTCATATAGTACAAGTGTTTACACTTTGCTTAAAAAAAAGAAAAATGATTTTTCCCCTGCATCAGAATATAGGAGCTAAGCCAGGCATGATGATTCATGCCTGTAATACTAGCTACTCAGGAGGCTGAGATCTGAGGATCAAGGTTCAAAGCCAGCCTGGGCACCAAAGGACCTGGGACTTTAATCTCCAGTTAACCCCTAAAAAACTAGAAGTGGGGCTTGACTCCAGGGTAGGTTGCTAGCATTGTGTTGAAGAGCTCAGGGACAATGCACAGGCCAAGGGGTAGGGTGGTAACCTTGAGCTAAAGAGCTCAGGGACAGCATCCAGGCCAAGTTCAAGCCCCATGACCCACTTAAAAAAAGAATATAGAAGCTGAGATTTGTACAAGAATAGTTTAAAAAACCCTGACATCTTGCTCATTTGTTGTCAAGCCTCAGGAAATAAGTTTAGAAAGGTCCTATGAGCATTGGTGGTCAGGATGCCCAAAGTAACATATTGGATTTAATAAAAGCACTTCTCTACATAATGTCAGTAGTTATGGCAGTAGCCAGTTCTAGCAGCTACCAGTAAAAGCATTGGGTGACGGAAAGAGTCACTCTTATCATTGTGAAATTCAGTAGCTTTTTTTTATAGATCTGTGCTTTTGTGATGCTGAGAAAAATGGTCTTAAAATATATTTTTAAGAACAACAGCAGAGATCTCTGCTCATCCAACTCCTCATTGGGACCAGTGAAGAGTGAATGTAGGCTTTCTTTCTTTCTTTTTCCTTTGAGTTTCCTCTACAGAGTTTACACTTTGGTTCTCCCAGAGGGAAGAGGAAAGGGAAGGGAGTCAAAGAGCTGGTAGAGTGGCAAGGGTAGTGCTGACATGGTGTAGAAACAAAAGGAATTCCAACTGATGTACATAGATCAGAAGACTCTTTAGAAAGATCGTAGTCTGAAGTGGATCATGAGCTGTTGAAGAGAAAAGCCTGAAAGAAACTTCCTGTAGAGTTGGGATGATGCACTGGGAGGTATTATGTCATTAGTGTGAACTGAATGTTTCATGCACTCCCCTGTGCTTGGGAAAGCACTGGGTTGAACTTTCAGAGAAGGCTTGGCATGGGACTTGAACAGAGTACTTCAGGAACCTGGAAACAAAATGTGCAGAAAGAGAGAAAGAGGGAAAAGGAAAGAGAGAGAAAAGGATAAAGGAGTGTAATTGGAAGGAAGGAAGGCAAGCAAGCAGACAAAGAAAGATTTTGTATTTGATATAAACTTGAGTACTATTAGTATCACAGGTTCATGAAAATAATTTATGAAATTTTTATAAGAAAAAGTAATCATACTGGAAATAGAATTGAATAGGGAAAAGAAATATGAGAGAATTTTGTGTACCTACACTAACAATAATAATTTTATGAGTATACTAATTATACTAAAGTATTTCTTTGTGATACATTTTTACATACACACAGAAGTATATTCTCCACCCACTCCCATTATTCCCCCCCCCCCACACACACATACACTGGTCCTAGAACTTGAATTCAGTGTCTGGGAACTGTCCTTGAGCTTTCCGCTCAAGGCCTGTACTCTACCACTGAAGCCACAGCTCTACTTTGACATTTTGGAAGTTTATTGGAAATAAGAATCTCATTGACTTTCCTGCCTGGGCTGGCTTCTAACCATGATTCCCAAATCTCTTCCTCCTCATTAACTATGACTACAGGTATGAACTACCAGCACCCAGCTGTTACTTTTTTATCCTCTGCCCTTTTATTACTCTGTTAGTGATGTTTTTGGCAGATGCTATAGGAAACATTTTTTAAATACTTAAATATTCCAACTATTAAATATTGTGTGGTAACACATACATTTACATTAGTTCATGCTGACAAATAATCTTTTTCTTTTACTTTCTTTCTCATTAAACAGAGATCATATATAATTTGTTTATAATTCTCCCTTTTCTATTCTAGGTATAGCTTAAAGTTGAACATCTTAAAAATTATGATATTGACCTGAGATTGTGCAGACAAACTTAGTTAAGTTATTTTTTAATGTACTACTTAGATTAAATGAAAGTATTTCTAGGGTATGTAAACAAGAGCTTTACCTTGTGTGATTGTTGTTCTTAATGTACTATGTTATTTCTAATCTTTTTTGTTTTCTTTTGGTTAATCTCTTATTGTTACTGAATCTGACTTTGTTATCTGGTATATTATGTATACATTTATTTGTTTATTTGAAATAGGAAAGGGAAGGGGGAATACAAGATAATTGGGAGGGGGGAAAAGGGAAATGGGGACAAAACATGAGAAGGGGTATTAATATGTGCAAAGTAATGCACCTACTACCTGGCGAATGTAACTATAACCCCTCTATGCATTACCCCATCAATAAAAGTAAAAATAAGAATAAAAATAAAATGTATTACTTAGGAGATTATCCTTGTTTTCCATGTTAACAATGTAGTCTTTTAGCAATATATTAATTCTTATAAAGATTTTAATGTAAAGAAGTTAATACGCAATAAAATTATGTGTTAAAACAAAGAAACAGTCATGATGTGCTATTTCATGTAATATTTTAGTTATCATTTTTTACTTTCTAATTCACCTGAGATTCATGAGATAAATATCTGAGTTTTACACATGGGGAAAACAAGAATAAGTATTACAAGTTACACCTAGAATTAAAAGTAGATTATCTGTTTGCCAAGATTATTTTGTCTGCCTAGTGCCATTATATTTTAATTTTTGCAAAGTTTCCATAAAATTTGAGAAGCCCTACTTTTCCAGATAGGGAACCTAGCTCCTGTTATATTATTCCTGTCTTCTAAAAATGGAAAATTGCCTTTTATTAGCAATTGATGGAATTGAAATAGAAATAATAATGTGTAAATAGGTTGTTTTAAATTTCTTTGTCTTTTTTTTTTTGCCATCCCTGGGGCTTGAACTCAGGGCCTGACAACGGTCCTTGAGCTTTCCTCAAGGCTTGTGCTCTACCACTTGAGCCACAGCATGACTTCCTGCTTTTTTCTATGTACGTGGTGTTGAGGAATCAAACCTAGGTCTTCCTGTATGCTAGGCAAGCACTCTACCACTAGGCTAAACTTCTGGCACTGAAGTTCATTTTGATTAGCATTATTTTATATGCTCATATGTATATAGTTATTGAACTAGTGTGATCCTCTGCTAGAACTACCCAACATATACACAAATCATTATGAATGAGGGAAACCGTGGAGCCTATGTTTCTTTAAGTGACTTCCTTCACTAAATACGGGTTTTTTCCAAGTCCTTCCATTTCCTTTATGAATTGGGCACTGTAATTCTTTCTGATGGATTCATAGAATTCCATTTTGTACAAATACTACATTTTAAAGATTACCAAAGCTCAATTTATTTTGATGATTTTTGTGATGTACATTACTTAGGAGGAAAAAAAAGTCAGGAAAGGGGAAAAAAATCAATGGTTTCTCAAGTATTTTCCCCCGCTACTCATCTATTTGTGAAGATTATGACTCAGAAATTTCGATGATGTTGCAATTATATTAGAAGGGAAGCCTAACTATATCCAAAAGGTTGTGTTGAATAAAATTAATTAAGCAAATCTACAAGTTAGAAAAGCCTGGTCAAAAATGGTTAGGAAAGAAAACAAAATAATATATTTGCACACGTTTTGCTCAGGAAATGAATTAAAAGTTGCATTTTCTTAAAGTGTATCTTGAGAAAAAAACAGAGGTAGTCAAGATCAGGGACTCAAACTAAATTTCTTTTATTATTCAAAAGATGAACAAAGATAGTAACAAAGAAGAAGCTGAACAGGTTGCCTTTATTTGGATTGTTGGATACCTTTCGGCAATTTAATGGAAATTTCATTTTCCTCTATCATTTTTTGATGCCCAGTCAAAATAATTGAAATCCAAGTTACCTGAAAAATGAAAACAGGAGAATTTCAGTTGCTATTAATGATTTTACATTTTACTACAAATTATATGTAAAAGATATTCTTAATAGCTTAGCTTTGGTTGAACATCAAGTTTCATTTTTTAGCCATCTTTTAGAGCATTTTAACAAAACATTGAAGCTCAAAGCTGTTCCTGAATCAACATTTATGTATATGTAATATTTAAATTAACCAAAGTTCTATACACATTAGGAAAACCAAATTATATTATAAAATAACTATTCTGTAGATTCAGTAGATAGACTAAACTTTTCCTAATATTTTAATCTTTCACTCTGATAGTACACTTAGGATTCATATTCTATTACGAAGACCTGAACATATGTATAGAATAAGACAAGTGTTTTATGTATATATATATATATCTTACATATACTACCAACCTAATGTTTGTAAAATCCAAATATGAATTAGATTAAGTTCAATTGACAGTACAGCAAACACATTTTGTTTAGGAATCTACATTATTACATAGTATGTCAGACTAAAACTAATCTGTAAACAGATAAGAGCCTTGAAGAAATTGAATCAGTATTAAATTGTATTACTGATATATTTTTTAGAGTTGAGCTAATTTATTTCCATTGTAACAACAAAACTGCTTGCTTTACACATTATTTTCTCTTTTCCATATATTTTTATTGTAATTAATAGAAGGGTTACATTATATTCACCGGATAGAAGGTGCATTACTTCACAAACATTGATACCCTTTCTCATGTCTTGGTCCACTCTCCTCTAAAAAATATATCAGAAACAGCTCTACTTCAAGCATGAAATGGGGATAAAATGTGATTGTTTCAAAAACAGGTGTCTGAGGCTCTAATATGTCTCTACCTCCAGTTTCTGAGAACAACTGTATTCTCTTCCATCTGTAATCCTTTGAAATCTATACACAAATATGAATCTTCCATATGTGTTCATTTCAGAATCATAGGTACAATGATTTCCTTTGTACTCACAAAACTAATGACCTGTTAATGAGTAGAGAAAAAGCAAGATGATTTTCACATTGTGTAAGATTTCTTTTAAATGTCTAACTTTAAAAAGGAAAAACTTACCAAGAATGTATGTGTCTATAACCAAATATTCAAAGTTTGAAAGTACAGCAGTACTTTTTCCAGAACCTGGAGTGAGATGACTCCTCAGTGCGTGTTCCTTTCATTACATTCCCATTTTATTTGCCAAGTCAATGAAAGACATATTGGCAAAATGAATACCAACTTAATTTCAAATGTCTGGAATATAAACATGATATGGTGTATCTTTTCAATCACTTTTTAAATGTGAATTGTAAAAAATATTTTCCATCAATAAATGTCATATTTGGTAGATTAAAAAAATAAATATAAAAACAACAGTCACACATTAAAAAAATAAATAAATAAATTGTATTACTATATGAATCCTTAGATTGTTCTAAGGATAAGAGTATAAATAATGTCTTTGAGCAAAATATCACATTTTTGAACAGATGAAGTATAGTTTCATGATTTACCTCTCATACAAACTTGCATGAACATTTGCCCTTTGGCAAGTATGCAATAATGAAAATCAAAAGATGTGTAAATTTATCTGATGAGTACTTCCATGTTTGACTGCTTACCTACCTTACAATAGGAAGTATTGTTAAAGAGTTCAGATAAATTCCAATATGTTCCCTAGGCTCAAACATCATGTTGTAATGTGAGACAATGTTTCACAATACAATGAAGTGGGCATTAATTTTATTGTAAGAATATTATTGTTACTAAATTTTCAAAGAGTTATCCAATTTCCCCTAAGAGGTCAGAACATTTATATCACATAAAAACAATAGATATTCAACCAACCAGAACCAGCAAAAACTGGAAAGAACTGTCCACAGGTTGTCACTCAAAAACGTGCTCTTTTATATACAATTTTAACTAATGACAAACAACTTTCAGTTTTGCAGCTACATAATAAGATACATATCCATTGGGACAGGAAAACTGTCATTTCCTTGTTGAAATAGCATGCAGTCTCTGATAGATAATTGATTACAGCTGCTTTGGTTATGATTCAACAAGACAGATGAACTGTACAAAATGTTACTTCAGGCACACAAAATGTCACACAGAAGGTTGGGATTTTGTATTGTGAGAGATTCCTGGGAATATGGTGCATGCAGTTAAGACAAATGACTGGATTATGATTGAATTTCACAGTATTTTCAGTTCCTTTAAAAAAACCACCTAGGTTAAATGGTCAATTTAAAGATAACTTCATTACACACACACACACACACACACACACACACACACACACACACACACACAGGAAACTGATAGAATAACAGACTTTATACTCACCGAAAACAAAGCCTTCAATTTCCAATATTACAAGATTTCAGATAAACATCAACAAAGTAAAACTGAAGTATGAAATAACTTTTCAGGAACAATATATGTAAAGTTAATATGCTATATAATTTCCTTTTTATAATAATACTTACACACTGCTATTTTAGTAATGGATTATGTATTGAACATTACAAAACAGTAAAAATGGAGAAATACCAAAAGTTTTGTTTTTCATTTTAATTTAGAAGTAGAAACTTCAGAGAGAGCGAGGGAGGAGGGAGGAGAAAGAGAAGGAATGCAACTTTTCTGAAAAGGCACAGTATTTTCTATTCCCAGTGTGTTTATTTTAAAACAATGCTTACATAATGGTACTTTTAAAAAATCTTAGTTGTCTAAAAAGAGTATTAAAATTTGGCATTTTCAAAGTTGATTGGACTTTTAGTATTGTGCAAAAATAGTCACCTTTATCTTATCAAATGATCAAAATCAAATTCTCATTACCCTCAATTTGGAAACTTGGAACAAATACCCATAAGCAATTTTTTTTTACCTTTTTAAAATTTTGCATTGAATCCTTCCGATACAATGTAAGATAGGTATAGTGAATAACCCCTGCAATATCTGCACTATGAAGGTGGAAGCAAAAAAAAAAAATGATCACAAAGTCAAGGCCAGTCACAACCACAGAATCAGTCTTGCAATATAGTGAAGCCCAGTTAAAAAGGAAATATGTAATTATCTAATTAAAAAAAATTACAAAACACCAAAGAAAATCTAACAGATATGGAGGAGAAAGATAATGTAATACATAGTCTGAAGAGAAAAAAATTCTAAATAGAAGAAAAACACAGAAAATAAAAATGTTAAAAGATTCCTGGAGTTCATTTCATTAGCCTAATCCTATATCGCCTTATGCACATAGCTTTTGAGCTATTATGATCCTATCCTAGTAGAATTCTATATCTATACTATTACAAATGAAAGAAGTGGAGTGTCGGAAGGGAAGGTAGGAGAAAAACATGGGTAGGGGTATCAATGTTCAAGAAGTAATGCAACTACTATCTGACAAATGTAATTGTAACACCTCTAGATATTACCCAAACAATAAAATACAATAAAAGAAAAAAATTCCTGGAGTAGAGGGTATTGAATGTATTATTCAAAAATATAGCTTATTCAGGGAAATCTGCAGATAATTTCCTAAAACATCATACGTATGTTGAATCAACTCCTGAATAGACTGATCTTTCCATATCCAAGAAAAAGAAAAAGAACAAAACCTGATTCTTATACTTGAAGTGATTTAGAAATGCTTCCTGCAAGACTCTATCTTAATACATGAACATATTTGTTAAGGTCCCTAGGACACAAGCCTTGAAGTCAAAAGTATCCTAGTCTTAAGATAGCAATGGAGATTGAAAACTAAAGTCTAGTGCACCTGAAAGAACTGTAGATATGTCAGAATAGGTCACAACTTTACACCAAAGACTGTCAGCACAGCACTAAGAGGAGACTCTCAGGGTCAAGTTATTTATTGAAAAACCTTAATACTATCTAAAATTGAACAGAAAAACCAAATCTGTAGTCCATAAACACACCTTGTTTCATGTTTCATAGTAAAGATATGGAAACATCCCAGTTGCCCTTCAGTAGAAGATGGATTCAGAAAATGTGGTATATATACACAATGAAATTCTATGCTTCTATCAGAGGAAGATATTACCTCATTTGTTAGAAAATGGAAAGAGTTGGAAAAAATTATATTACATGAAGTAAACCATACCCAAAGAAACATAAGTTGTATGATTTCCCTTGTTTGTAATAACTAGGATGTGCCTATAAATCTACAAGTAAACCCAATGGACATTAAAGGACAAATAATATCACCTGGATGTGATTCATTAAAAGCAATCTCAACAGTCACACAGTGAGAACAAAGGAGGGTATTCCTAGGAGAGGGGGGGATCACAGGGTTCAATATCTATGTGCATATGGTTATAAAAAAGGATGCTTATTGAAATGAACTGCAAGAAATGGAAACCAGAGTTTTTTCCATATATTTTTATTGTAATTAATAGAAGGGTTACATTACATTTGCCGATGGAAGGTACATTAATTCACATACATTGATACCCTTTCTCATGTCTTGGTCCCCATTTCCCTCCCCCCACCCCCACCCTTACGTTGTTTTCCCCCTTTCCTATCCAATTTCAAATAACCAAATACTCATATATCCTATATATCAGATAACAAAGTGAAATACTGTAACAATATGAGATAACCAAGCAAAAGAGCTGAGAGATAACATAGTACATTGAGGACAACAATCACTCATTATATGGCTTTTGTTTCTATATCCTAGAGGTCCTTTCATTTAGCGTCATACTGTATGGCTTTATGTGTCTAGATTTGCTCTATTGCAAATTTCTGCCAGAAGAGTCCAAGGTTTCTACTGATTATGGCAAATGAGGGAAATTATTGAGCCTAAGTTCCTTTGAGTCTGGCTTACTTCACTTAATATGATTTTTTTCTAAGTCTTTCCATTTACTTACAAATGGGGAGATGTCGTTCTTTCTGACAGAGCATAGAATTCCATTGTGTTTGCAATTATTTTTCAGTCTTTGCTGTATTCTTTGTGTCACTGGCTTTTCTTTCTGCACACTTTGTCTTGTACATAATTTATCTATTTGAGGAAGGGAAGGGGAAGCACAGAATTGATGGACCCATGGCTTAGACTTCACCATCCTTCTACCTTAGCATCGTAAGTGCTAGGAGTATAGGTGTGTGCTACTTCACCTGCCTGACTCTAAGAGTTTGGCTACTCCAGTTCTGTGGATAAATTGAATCATAGAGGGTTAAAAAATGGTGGGGCCAAGGTTGAACCAATTCATCACTGATAATCATTAGCCACTATACTCAAAAAGGACTATACATCTTGATGGTGGGGAGAGTCAGGAGGGGAAAAACTGGAAGAAAATGAGGGAAGGGGTGACAATGTTCAAAAGGAAATGTAATCATTACCTGACTTATACAACTGTACCCTTCTGTAAATAACATTTTCAAAAAAATTAAATAAAAATATTAAAGTCAGAAATATGTAGGCAGTTAGCTTTTAATCATTAGGTAAATAAGTCATCTATAACATAAATAAGAGTAGAACTTTTAAGTTTTATTTGAATTTCCAAGACCCCTGTAAAGTTTGCAGAGAGATATTCTTTTTAGCAATCTGTTAATTCTAGCAACTTAAAATTTTTTTTCTTTTTTTTTAAATTCTTTTTTTATTGTAATTAGTAAAAGGGTTACATGATATTTGCCAGATAGAAGGTGCAGTAATTCACATACATTGATACCCTTTCACATGTCTACAACTTAAAATTTATAAGGAAATAGATTTGCTTTAGACCACATCATTGCCTGGATTTGATAGATGTATGTTTTCACATTTACACATGCTCAATAACGTTATTAATTCATGTTTTAAAAGGAAATAAATAAGATATTATTATGTATAATTAAATATTATAGTTATTATGATTAAATAAGAGATAGGTTTTGCTGTTTCTTATTTTAACAATTATCCATATATTTCATGAAAAAAGTTTCCTAAAAAACTAAAGTAAAAAAAAAAAACAAAAATAGGCTGGGAGTTTGGCCTACTGGTAGAGTGCTTGTCTAGCATGCACGAAGACCAGGGTTTGATTCCTCGGTGCCACATAAATAGCAAAAAGCCGGAAATGGTGCTGAGACTCAAGTGGTAGAGTGCTAGCCTTGAGAAAGTCCACACAACTGTGATTCTAGTACTCAGGTTACAGAGATAGGAGGAACTTGAGTTTAACGCCAGCCAGACAACATAGCCAATTTAAGGCCAGCCTTGGGTATATTTTATACCATATATGCTCCCCAATCAAGGGAATTTATAACTTTCATTCATCATCAACTTGGGTTTTGTTGTGACCACCAGGTCATAAAGACCACGATGTGTCTTGTTATAGCTCATCTATGTGTGTCTTGCTATAATTCATCTATGTGTGGTGCAGAATATCTAGTAAACACTTCCAAAGTGATGGATGACCATTAACTGTTTCTTGATATAAACCTTTGGCTGGAATGTCAAGTACCTGCTTTACTGATGCATAAACTGAATGGATATTTATTTATTCAGGACTGGACCATTTAGTAAGAACATTAATAAAATAAATGACTGCACACATTTTGATCAGAGTCAATAGGATAAAGATCTAACTGACTGGTTTGTAGACAAGATCGTTCTCTCATTTCAGTTTGCCTTAGCTTCATTTCTGATGATGGGAAGGCTGCTAGCCTTAGCAGCAAGAAATACACTTAATTGTGTACATTCAAAGATAAACAAGTAAATTAAAGGTTTTCAAAAGTTATTATTAAGGAACTTGTTCTCTCTAGGAAGCAAAAGTCAAAGCAATTAAATAGCCTATTTTTATTGTATATTAAAATACACATACTCATTAGATCAGGACTGTGCTCCAAAGTTCAAAATAAGTACTGTGCATATGTGACTCTTCTATTTTGATTACAATCTGTGCGATAAAAGAAAAACTTGAGATGCTGCTTTCCCCTCAATCTCCCGAGCTTATTTATGTTTTGCTTTTTACTTAAATGTACTTGGGGTTGGGTACTTAGAAACAATAAGTTAGCTTTGTTTGTTTGGAGGCCCTTCTGTGAAAGGTTTGTTTATACCTCTAAGTCTTAACATGAATCCAAAAGGTAGAGATGTTTTTGAATGGGTTAGGAGTCCTCAATAAAACTGAAGGCTGTTTTAAACAAGGTACCTCTTAAAACATTTGCCAATTGCTGGACTTTTATAGGAATTTAATCTAACTGGGTGTTAATTTCACCTTAGAAATTCAATGCATTGATAGTAATAAGCATCCATCTTTTTTTCACCTGGAGTGTTGTGTAAGAGCAATGTGTTAGGATCTTGAATTTAACTGTTTTGATTTAGTAGATCCTTAGACAGAGCTCAGGTTGTAGATTTGGTTGTCTTTGGTTATAATTGCAAGATTTACTTAAAAGATTTCTATTCTTTTTATATGATAAAAATAAATCCTTTAAACACATTTGTTTATATTTTTATTATTATTATCTTTAGGGAGTTGCCATCTAACAAAGCATTGTATGAATACAATGTATATTAATCAATAGCACTTCTTCTAACACTCTCACACATCCATCCCTTACACAGTTCTAACCTCACTCTTCTTAATTTTGTAGGATATACATTGGATTCTCGACTAACTACATTGTGTCTCTCTTCTTCATTGGCCTTCCCTTTTCCCTTTGATCCTACCTCTTCCCTTTGGAATAGTCACTACTTTTTGTCAAGAAAACTGGTAGCATTCTCCTTCTATATTTTATCAACAGTTTTTCTAACTATGGTTGTTCTGTACTGTTTTTTTATTACTATGCTAACCTCTTCTGTTTAAAATGGTTACTAGAGAAGCAGTGGACTAACTGTTGTCAGTCATTCCTGTGTTCATGAATTAAATCAGCCAGTAAATATTTATAGATAATTTGTTATGCTAATATTTTAAATAAATATATAATGAAATTATTTTAGTAGGGCCAAAAGGACATGACGTGAAAATTCATATAATAACGTTAAGTTAGGGATTTTTGAAATATTGATGAAATATATACAAGTACTTCTTTTATTTTGCTTGACAAAAATCATAGAAAAAGACTACCAAATAATTTCAATATGCCCCTCTTCTAATGTGTTTGGTAAGAAAAGGACTCCAAACAAATTTTGGATATGAAATGGAAGAGTGGAATTGATTCTTTTGTCATTGCCTGCTGAGGGTAGAGAGGGGTAAGTTACCAGTAAGATCTGATTGTGTATTTTTGTTCTTTTTCCCCCCACATTGTCAGGTTGAGCCCTATGAAAGCAGGAAGTACATCTTATTCATGTTTTAATCTTGTCACCTAGCAAGCAATAGTCTCAAATGTGTCCAGAATTGCCTGTGACCTCTGCTTTTGAATTTGCCTTATCAAAGGCATGCCTTAAGGCTGAAAGTCATCTTTCTAAAATTAATCTCTGTGCATCAAGCTTAAATTGCTTTAAATTGCTTTCTTTTTTAACAAGAAAGTACACTTCTGGGCTTATCTCTCTCTTTGGGTTTTGTTGCCTCAGTACCATTTCTCCTTGAAAAGCTTAGAGTTAGAAAAGTTTCATCTATCTAATAGAAAAAATAAAGCAAACAATTCTCTTAGGATCATGCCAATTATTTTGTCAAACTGAGAGAGATTTAACTTTATTTCATATTGAAGTGAAAAGAGAGAAGGTAAATGGGTAAGAAAACAAATGCAAAGTATGGAAGCTTCAATTATGCCCACACTTTCAGGGACAATAAGTACAAGTCAAGTGACATTAAAAGTACTAATAACTAATACAGGGGCAGGTACAGGTGGCTTACACCTGTAACTGTAGCTACGCAGGAGGCTGATATCTGAGGATCATGGTATAAAACTGGACAGGGTAGGAAACTCAGTAAGATACTTATCTTCAATAAACTGCTCAACTAAGCCTAAAGTTGGTAGAGCGCATAACTGGAGTAAAAGAAACTCACAGACAAGTTTGCACTCTCACCAACAGTGTAGCAGTGATCCCTCCTGGCTACATCTCCTCCAGCATCTGTTGTTATTAGGTTTCTTGATTATGGTCATTCTTTTTTTTTTAATTTTTCTTATTGTAATTAGTAAAAAGGTTACATGATATTTGCCAAGACGGGGGGTGGGTGGTGGTTGGGGGGAAGGGTGATGGTACCAAGACATGTGAAAGGGTATCAATGTATGTGAATTAATGCACCTTCTATCTGGCAAATATCATGTAACCCTTTTACTAATTACAATAAAAAAAATAAAAAAAAGATATTTGCCAGATAGAAGGTGCATTAATTCACATACATTGATACCCTTTCACATGTCTTGGTACCCGTTTCCCTCCCCCCCCACACCCCCCACCCGTCTTGGTTTTCCCCCCTTCCCTATCAAATTTCAAATATCTAAATACAAATAAATTCAATATATCAGATAACAAAGTGAGATACTATACCAATATGAGGTAACCAAGGGACAGCAAAGGAGTTGAGAAACAACATAGTACATTAAGGACAACAATCATTCATTATATGGCTTTTGTTTCAATATCCTGGAGGTCCTTTCAATTAGCTTCACATTATATGGCCGTATGTATCAAGATTTTGATCTATTGCAGAACTCTGCTAGTAGAGCCCAAGGTTTCTACTGATTATGACGAATGAGGAAAACCATTGAGCCTAAGTTCCTTTGAGTCTGGCTTACTTCACTTAATATGATTTTTTCTAAGTCTTTCCATTTTCTAACAAATGGGGTGATGTCATTCTTTCTGACAGCAGCATAGAATTCCATTGTGTACAAATACCACAACTTGTTGATCCACTCATCAACTGAGGGACATCTAGGTTGGTTCCATATCTTTGCTATGGTGAATAGTGCTGCAATGAACATTGTTGTGCTAGTGGATTTAGTATGTCTTTGTTTCTGGATTGTTGGGTAAATGCCAAGTAGTGGAATGGCTGGGTCATAGGGGAGTTCTATGTTTAGCCTTTTGAGGCACAGCCACACTGCTTTCCATAGTGGTTGAACGAGTTTGCACTCCCACCAACAGTGTAGTAGTGATGCCTCCTGGCCACATCCCCTCCAGCATCTGCTGTTATTCGTTTTCCTGATCCTGGCCATTCTAACTGGAGTGAGGTGGAATCTTAGAGTTGTTTTGATTTGCATTTCTTTTATGACCAGAGATGTTGAGCATTTCTTCATGGGTCTATAGGCCATTTTTGTTTCTTCTTCAGAGAAGACTCTCTTTAAGTCTTTGGCCCATTTTTTAATGGGATGGTTGTTACTTTGGAGATTAGTTTTGGAGTGATTCAATTTTTTGAGTTGTTGATATATTTTAGATATGAGGCCTTTGTCTGTTGTTTGGTTGGTGAAGATCTTCTCCCACTCTGTAGGCTTCCTGATTAGTTTACTAGCTATGTCCTTTGCCATACAAAAGCTCTGCAGTTTAATGCAGTCCCACTTATCCAGCCTTTCTCTGATTTGTTGTGATTCTTGGTCCTTATTAAGAAAGTTACAACCTCTGCCAAGGAGGCCTAGTGTATCTCCTATTCCTTCCTGTAAAGTTTTCAGTGTGTCAGCTTTTACCTCCAGGTCTTTGATCCATTTGGAGTTAATTCTAGTGCAAAGTGACAAAGAAGGATCCAACTTTAGTTTTCTGCAGGTGCTTAACCAGTTCTGCCAGCAAAACTTGTTGAAGAGGCTGTCTTTCTTCCATTCTATTTTTTTGGCTCCCTTGTCAAAGATTAGGTGGCCATAGGTCTGTGGTTTAATATCTGGGTCCTCAGTTCTATTCCATTGGTCTTCAGGCCTGTTCCTGTGCCAGTACCAAGCTGTTTTGAGAATTATAGCTCTGTAATAGAGTCTAAAGTTTGGAATTGAAATTCCTCCAGCGCTGTTCTTTCTGCTAAGAAGTGTTTTTGCTATACGGGGTCTTTTATTATTCCATATGAAATTTTGGATTGCCTCTTCTATTTCTTTAAAGAATGACATTGGTATGTTGATGGGTATTGCATTGAATTTGTAGATAGCTCTTGGCAAGATTGTCATTTTCACAATGTTGATTCTTCCAATCCAGGAGCATGGGAGGTTTTTTCATTTCCGTAGTTCTGCTTTAATTTCCTTTTTTAGGGTTTTAAAGTTTTCGTCAAAAAGGTCCTTTACATTCTTAGTTAAGCTAATTCCTAGGTACTTTATTTTCTTTGAGGCTATTGTGAAAGGAGTTTCTTTCCTGATTATTGCCTCGTTCCTCTCACTGTTGGCATAAAGGAAGGCGGTTGATTTTTGAGGGTTGATTTTATAGCGTGCTACTCTTCCAAAGTTTTGAATCAGCTCAAGGAGCTTGGGAGTAGAGTCTATAGGTTTCTTTAAATACAGAATCATGTCATCTGCAAAGAGGGATAGTTTTATTTCCTCTTTCCCTACTTGGATCCCCTTTATGCTTGCTTCTTGCCTTATTGCACTGGCTAGGAATTCTAGTACTATATTAAAGAGGAGTGGAGAGAGTGGGCATCCTTGTCTCGTTCCTGAATTTAGAGGGAATGGCTTTAGATTTTCACCATGAAGTGTAATGCTAGCAGTAGGTTTTTCATACACAGCCTTTATTACATTGCGGAATGTTCCATGGATTCCTAGTTTCTCCAGAGCTTTTAACATAAAGGGGTGTTGGATCTTGTCAAATGCCCTTTGCATGTCTATTGAGACAATCATGTGATTTTTGTCCTTGCTCCTGTTGATGTGCTGAATTATATTATTTGATTTGCGTGTGTTGAACCAGCTTTGCCTTCCTGTGATGAATCCAGTTTGATCATAGTGTATAATTTTTTTGATGAGTTGTTGTAGACGGTTGGCCAGTATTTTGTTGAGAAGTTTTGCATTGATGTTCATCAAAGATATAGGTCTATAGTTCTCTTTCTTTGATGAATCTCTGTCTTGTTTGGGGATCAGGGTTATACTGGCTTCATAGAATGAGTTTGGTAAGGAACCTTCATTTTCAATTTCGTTGAAGAGCTTGAGGAGTATTGGTGTGAGCTCTGCTTTGAAGACCTTATAGAATTCAGCTGTGAATCCATCTGGCCCTGGGCTTTTCTTAGGTGGAAGTTCTCTAATTGCCATTTCTATTTCAGAGCTTGAAATAGGCCTGTTGAGTTGGCTTAGTTCTTCTTGGTTCAGTGTGCGTATGTTAATATTGGCTAGGAATTCATCCATTTCATCTAGATTCTCAAATTTGTTGGCATAAAGGTTTGAGAAGTATTCCCTCATGATATTCTGGATCTTGGTAATTTCTGTCATGATATTACCATTTTCATCTGTGATTTTGTTTATTTCGATATGCTCTCTTCTTTTTTTGGTAAGATTTGCTAAGGGCTTGTCAATTTTGTTAATTCTTTCAAAGAACCAACTCCTTGTTTTGTTGATTCTTTCGATAGTTTTTTTGGATTCCAAATCATTTAATTCTGCTTTGGTTTTAATAATTTGCTTTCTTCTTCTGGGATTAGGGTTGGTTTGTTGCTCTTTTTCCAGGAGCTTAAGGTGAGACATTAACTTGTTGGTTTGCAATTTTTCCAATTTGTTGTTGTAGGCACTCAGCGCTATAAATTTTCCTCTGAGTACTGCCTTTGCTGTGTACCAAAGGAGTTGGTATTTTGTGTGCTCCTTACTGTTAAATTTCATAAACTGTTGGATTTCTGTTCTGATTTCTTCGATGACCCATTGTTGATTCAACAATGTGTTGTTCAGTCTCCATGAGTTACAGGGTTTTCGTTGGTGGAGATGTGTGTTCAGTTCCAGTTTGATGCCTTTGTGGTCTGAGAGTGTGCATGGAATAATTTCAGTGTTTCTGAATCTGTCCAGGTTTGTTTTATGGCCTAAGATGTGATCTATTTTAGAAAATGTTCCATGTGCTGCTGAGAAAATCGTATATTGTGTTGTTGCTGGGTGTAATATTCTGTAGATGTCTGTTAGATCTAGTTGGTCTATATAGTGTTTCAGTTCTAAGGTTTCTCTGTTGAGTTTTTGCCTTATTGATCTGTCCATAGGTGAAAGTGGTGTGTTAAAGTCACCGACAATCACTGTATTTCGATCTATGTATGGTTTCAGTGTAAGTAAAGTTTGCTTGATGAAGTTTGGAGCTCCGGGATTGGGTGTGTAAATATTTAGGATTGTTATGTCTTCCTGGAGGAAAGATCCCTTTAGTAGTATGTAGTAACCTTCTTTGTCTTTTCTTACTAATTTTAGTTTGAAGTTTATTTTTTCTGATATGAGGATGGCAACTCCAGCCTGTTTATGGGGGCCGTTAGCTTGATAGAGTTTATTCCAACCTCTCACTTTCAAAAGATGCTTGTTTTTTTGGGTAAGATGTGTCTCTTGAAGACAGCAGAACGATGGCTCTCACTTTTTGATCCAACTAGACAGCCTATGCCGTTTAATTGGAGAGTTGAGTCCATTGATATTGAGAGTTAGGATTGAGAGATATTTATTAGGTCCTACTATTTTTAAAAGCTTTTATTTGGGCCTGTGTCTTGACACTTCTTGTGGTCCTTAGATGGTATGCTGTTTAGGTGTAATTTCTTTCCCTATATTGCATTTATTTTGGTTTTCTATGTATAGAACATCTTTCAGAATTCTCTGTAGTGTTGGTTTTGTTGCGACATATTGGTGCAGCTTCTCCCTGGAATGGAATGTTTTTATTGTTCCCTCAGTTATGAATGAGAGCTTAGCTGGGTACAGTATTCTTGGTTGGTAGTTATTTGACTTAAGGGCATGATATATATGCTTCCAGTCACTTCTTGCTTGCATGGTCTCTGCTGAGAAATCTGGGGTTATTCTGATTGGTTATCCTTTATAGGTTACTGAACCCTTTTCCCTGGCTGCTTTTAGGATCCTTTTTTTGGTTTCTACTGATCCAGTTCGGATTACGATGTGGTGGTGAGATGTTCTTTTCTGGTCAGGTCTGTTTGGGGTTGTAAAAGCTTCTTGTATCTGGATGGGTCTGCCCTTCTGGATATTTGGGAAATTCTCTGAGATGATTCCCTGAAGTATATTTCCAATACCATTGACCTCTTTCTCCAGACCCTCCTCAATACCAATTAGCCTTAAATTAGGCTTCCTAATTATATCTTGGACCTCCTGAAGCGCTCTCTCATTTTTCCTAGATTTGGATTGATTCATTTTCTGTTCTTTCTCTATAATAACTAAATTATCTTCAGCCCCGGAAATTCTCTCCTCTACATTGTCTAACCTGCTATCAAAGCTATCTACTTTATTTTTCATCTTCCTTGCTACTAATTGCTCATTTTTGATGCCTTGCATCTCTTCTTTTAGATCATGTATGGATTTCTTTAGCTCCTTGATTTCCATTTGAGTGGTTAGCTCAGTAGCTTTATTTTCTTTGAACATTTGCTGGAGTTCGGTCACCTTTTTATTTGTGGATTCTATGAATTCATCCATCTTTCTTTGAACAGCCTTTATTATGGCCTCCTTTATGGCTTCTTCTTTTTTACTTATCACCTTGTTTATGGTTTCCTCTTGTTCAGCTATGGCTTCCTCCCTTATCTCTTTCTTTATATTTTCACATTTTTCATTAATGATGTTTATCAATTGCATTTGTACAGCACTTGGAAGACTCTCCTCTAGGTTTGCCTGTGACTGTTCCATTGGCTGTTTACATTGGGTGGGGGAGGTGGGAGATGTTGTTTCTTGATTTGACATTTTTCTTGAGTTTCTTGTTCTGCCCATTTGAAAATGGGAGCAAGATTAATACTAAACACGATTATAGTTTTTCAGATATAACCAACCTAGACCTCTGTAGCTGGCAGACTCTAGATGTTCACAAGTTTTGATTGGTGTTATCACTCTTTCTTTTTGTGCAGTTACTGACTAGTCTAATTATTCACTGATAAGCGATTTATATCCAAAACAATAAGCCTCTCAATCCAATTTCTATTGTCTTTAAGTCCCTCTGAGCCTAGAGAATAATTAAACACCTAGATATACAATGTTGCTCAACAGCCATCAAGTGTAAATCCATGCAGTATAAGGGTTGAAAGAGGAGCAGAGGTCCAGAGATAGAAAAATAGAATGAGAGAGGTCAGGGGATAAGTAGGTAGAGTATTTGAGTACAAAGTTCGGAAAGTATTAGAATAAAACTTATGAGTTGCTGCGCGACTAGCTCTTAGCCCAACCAGTGGCCTCACAGTGGACCATGGGATGGATCTGCGAGCTTCTGTCTGAGCGTAGTTGGCAGACGTTTTCCTGTGCTGCTTCCAGGGGCGGCCCCAAGCCAAGGGTCTGGGGATTGAGAGTTTCAGGAGCTCTCAGCAGGACCAGCAGGAGGCCCCTCTGTTCCCAGGGGCAGGGCCCAGCTGGGGATGTGGGCTCCAAGGGCAGAGCCGCACCTTTTTGGTTCTCAGAAGGGGAGCTTGGCTGCTGGTCGGCCCTTCAGATCCCTGCTGTGTTTCCACTGCTTTGTCAGAGTCTGTGACTGTGGGGGGGGGGCCCTTGGTGGTTTCTTGCTCAGGATTCCTAGCTGGAGGATGCCCCGCTCGAGAATTGAGGGGGGGCAGATGCTGGCTCCTATTTACCCGCACCCCCTACCCACTGTTGTAAGGCAGGGTCCCAAAGCCCTCCACTCTCCAGATCCAGTGGCCTGGGTGAGGAGCCTGGTGGGCAGGTGGGAGCTGGGACAGCTCCGCCTCCCCTGGTGGGGTGCTGAGTCTTAGGGTCCGCCCGCTTGTCAGTCTCCAGTCAGAGGTCTGGGGGTTGAGCCCGTTGGGTTGGTGGGAGTTGGGACAGCCTCGCCTCCCTTGGTGGGGTGCTGGGTCTTATGGGTAGCCTGCCTGTCAATCTCTAGTCAATGGCCTGAGGGAGGGGGCTGTTGAGGGGAGGTACAAGATTCTAAATTCCTTGCCCCCCTGCTCCCGCCAGTCTTTCTCGGGTGGGGTGTTGGGGTCTAAGTTAAGTTCTATTGCTTGGCACCCGCTCAGCTTTCCCGATGTGTTTGGGGATGCGTTGTATTACTCACGCCTCTGCGTCTGTCTGCAGGTGCTCCACGGTGGTGGGGAGTCTTTCACTCCCCTCGGGTCTCCGCCGCCGCCTGTGTTCTGCGGCGGAGACCAGAGGGGAGCTTTTATTTGGGCCTGTGTCTTGACAGTTCTTGCGGTCCTTAGATGGTATGCTGTTTAGGTGCCATTTCTTTCCCTATATTGCATTTATTTTGGTTTTCTATGTATAGAACATCTTTCAGAATTCTCTGTAGTGTTGGTTTTGTTGCGACATATTGTTGCAGCTTCTCCCTGGAATGGAATGTTTTTATTGTTCCCTCAGTTATGAATGAGAGCTTAGCTGGGTACAGTATTCTTGGTTGGTAGTTATTTGACTTAAGGGCATGACATATATGCTTCCAGTCATTTCTTGCTTGCATGGTCTCTGCTGAGAAATCTGGGGTTATTCTGATTATGGTCATTCTAACTGGAATGAAGTGGAATCTTAGAGTTGTTTTGATATGATTTCTTTTATAGCCAGAGATGTCGAGCATTTCTTCATGTGTCCATAGGACATTCTTATTTCTTCTTCAGAGAAGACTCTCTTTAAATCTTTGGCCCCTCTTTTAATGGGATTGTTGTTTCTTTGGAGATTAGTGTTGGAGTGATTCAATTTTTTGAGCTGCTGATATATTTTAGATATGAGGCCTTTGTCTTTTGTATGGTTAATGAAGATCTTCTCCCACACTATAGGCTTTGTAGCTAATTTTCTAGCTATGTTCTTTGCCATACAGAAGCTCTGAAGATTAATACAGTCCCACTTATCCAGACTTGTTCAACCACTATAGACAGCAGTATGGCAGTTCCTCAAAAAGACTAACAATAGAGTTCCCCTATGACCCAGCAATTCCACTACTTGGCATTTACCCAATCGCCCAGAAACAAGGACATACTAAATCCACTAGCACAACGATGTTCATTGCAGCACTATTTACCATAGCAAAGATATGGAACCAACCCAGATGCCCCTAAGTTGATGAGTGGATCAACAAGATGTGGTATTTGTACACAACGGAATTCTATGCTGCTGTCAGAAAAGAATGACATTGCTCCATTTGTAAAGAAATGGAAAGACTTAGAAAAAGTCATATTAAGTGAAGTAAGCCAGACTCAAATAAACATAGGCTCAATGGTTTCACTCATTTGTAATAATTAGTATATACCTAGAACTCTCCTATGAGAGGATTACAATAGCTCAAACCCTAGATACATAAGGCCATACAGAATGAGTCTAAATGAAAGGGTCTCCAGGATATGGAAGCAAGAGCTTTATCTTGAGTGATTATTGTTTTTAATATACTATGTTATTTCTTTTATCTTTTGTTGCCCTTTGGTCAATCACATTTTGTTACAGTATCTGAGTTTGTCACCTGGCATATTCTATATACATTTATTTGTTTAATTGAAATAGGAGAGGGAAGGGGGGAACAAGATGATTGGGAGGGGATGGGGAGATGAAAATGGGGACAAAAATATGAGAAGGAGTGTCAATATGTGCGAAGTAATGCATCAACTAGTTGGTGAATATAACTGTAACCCCTCTATAAATTACAATAATAAAAAAGTTGTTTTACCATGTTAAAAAAATCATATTAAATGAAGTATGCCAGACTGAAAGGAACATAGGCTCAGTGTTTTCCCTCATTTGTCATAATCAGTAGAAACCTTGGGCACTCCTAGCAGAGATTTAATATAGAACAAAACCTAGATACATAAGACCAAATAGTATGATGCTAAATGAAAGGACCTCCAGGATATAGAAACCAAAGCCATATAATGAGTGATTGTTGTCCTTAATGTATTATGTTATCTCTCATCTCTTTTGCTGTCCCTTGCTTATCTCATATTGTTACAGTATTTCACCTTATCTTATATATTGTATATATGTGTTTTTTGTTATTTGAAATGGGATAGGGAAGGGGGGAAAACAAGATGAGGGGTGGGGGTGGGGGGTGGAAATGATGACCAAGACATGAGAAAGGGTATGAATTTTTGTGAAGTAATGCACCTTCTATCAGGTGAATATAATATAACTCTTCTATCAATTACAGTTACAATTAAAATATATGAAAGAAAAGAAACTCAGAGACAATTCCCAGGCTCAGACTTCAAGCCCCAGCACCTCCACAAAAAAAGTCTTAACTTAATCATATTTCAGGTGGTCTCTGCATGATTTTACCTAGTAAGCTAGCAGGTACCATGGATGTTTTAACATTCTTAGTATCTGGCAGAGTTTCAGACTCAAAGTCCAGTAAAACCTCAATGAAACAACTCAATTGGAATATGCACTAAGCGTTTAGAAAGAGAATCCTAAGAACCTTCACTTGTTGTAATGAGAACATACTAATGTGCCCATAAATCTTTAAGTAAACTCACTGGATGGTATGTAATTTGTTACAAATAAATAAAGTGAAGTTTAACAGACTCTGTTGGGAGTATAATCACATGGTATAAGTTTGTAGAAAGCTAGGCCAAAGCCCAACAAAATTGAAACCAGGAAATGGATACATGCAAGAAAGGGGTGGGAGATGGATACATGATTGGGAAAGGGGAAGAGAATGCAGTCAAAATTCCTTGTACGTACCACAAAGTTTAAAAAAAAAAAGTAAGGGAAAGACTGGGTGGAAGTGGGGTGAAAATGTTGAAAGATTGACACTGATCCAGATGCACAATTTAGAAACTCCTTTGCTAAATGACATTTCATTTGTAGAAGTAAATTTGATTAAACAATAACAACAACAAACTATTTTGGTCGTCATCCATCAGCTTGTGTGATGACATATGTTTGAACTCATTCCTCAAAGTCTTTGTGCGATACTTAAAAGAAAATTCGCCCATGCACATGAAAACAATAAATGCTGAGAGAAATGGACAGAATTCCCCACATTTCCCTCGTGGTAACACCCAAAGGACTCACTCAGCATCCTCTTAGATCATTTTCACTAACCAATATGAACCAGGGTCAGAGTCTCATACACAGATTCTTCATGGTAGTATTTCGTGGATCAATCCACCTTCCAAGAAAAGGTGGATTGTTCACTCAAAAGAGTGGTTCATATAGAGTCACACTGGTACAAACATTATTTTATCTTTGGACAGGAGGAAGGAACTTGGCCTGGGGCTTTCACTCAAGGCCTGGGCACTGTGTCTAATATTTGATGTCCTCAAGGATATTGCTCTATTTCTTGAATAACAGTTCTACTTTGAGCCCTTTTTTTTGGCATGGGCTGGTTTCAAATTGAAATCTTCAAATGTTAACCCACTATGTAGCTAGGATTTTCAGGTATGGAGACATCAAGACCTGGCTACTATATACAATCTGTTCCCCTTTGTCACGATTACCAGAGTTTGAACTCAGGAACCTGTATGTCAAACATTCTACTATTTTAGTCACATTTCCAGCTGTTTATTTTTGCTTCCATTATTTTGCACATATAGTCTTTCAATTATTCTCAGGCCTATTCCCAGACAGCAATTCTATCTACGCTTCCCACATGGATGAGGTTACAGACATGTGCTACCATGTGCTGGGATATTTGTTGAGATATTTTCTCATTAACATTTCTCCAGGCCTTCCTATTCTATTCTTTCCTTTTATGTATGAAAAGTGTCTTAATGAAATAATCAATTTAATGATTTCATGCCCTAATATAAGAAGTCTCACTCAAGGTTATTATACTGTCGTGAAATAAATATCATTTTTACTGCTGGCTTGAGATAATTTAAATGCTACTCCTCACACTGCTTTAAGCAGAGAATTCCCATACTTCTCACTAGAATTTCCTGAAAGTCAGATACATCATTAATTGCTCCCATCATTTTCTCACACACTTAGAGGACACTCCTTCCTTTGTACTAACAGGATACATAAATATGATGGTAGATTGTTCTTAAGCTTATTTTAATTTAATTTTGGAGCTCTCTTCCCTGTGTCATAGCACATGCAAAGAGATTCATCATGCATCATGTGAAAGACTTCATGGATGCCTAATAAGAGTCAGGGTGGAAATGTATATAATATCCATTTTGGATTGGAGTTATATAATCCAAATAGATAGTTCCAAAATTTTCTTCCTTTTACGAGTCAACACTTTTATTTTGAAAATCACACTTATTTCTCAGAGGTGGGGGTTACATGCATCAATGTTTCTCCATTGGCCTGAACAGCAAGGTTAATTATGCTTAATCTAATCCACCCCATGTTTCATGGTTATAATCACTGCTTTGTAAAGCTTTATTAAATATACATTTTACATTGTCTTTTTTACTTTTATTTATTTTTTCATATATTTTTATTGTAATTAATAGAAGGGTTACATGATATTTGCCAGATAGATAGTGCAATAATTCCCATACATTGACAGCCTTTCACATGTCTTGGTCCCCATATCCCTCCCCCTCCCTCTCCCCCTCATCTTGTTTTCCCCCATTCACTACTCAATTTCAAAAAACCAAATACAAATATATCCGATATATCAGGTAACAAAGTGAGATACTGTAACAATATGAGATAACCAAGGGACAGTAAAAGAGATGAGAGATAACATAGTACCTTAAGAACAACAATCATTCATTATATGGCTTATGTTTCTATATCATAGAGATCCTTTCATTTAGCATCCTACTATATGGCCTTTTGTGTCAAGGTTTTCCTCTATTGCAAATCTCTGCTAGGAAAGCCCAAGGTTTCTACTGATTATGACAAATAAGGGAAACCATTGAGCCTAACTCCTTTGAGTCTGGCTTACTTCACTTAATATGATTTTTTCTAAGTCTTTCCATTTCCTAACAAATGGGGCGATGCCATTTTTTCTGACAGCAGCATAGAATTCCATTGTGTACAAATACCACATCTTGTTGATCCACTCATCAACTGAGGGACATCTAGGTTGGTTCCATATCTTTGCTATGGTGAATAGTGCTGCAATGAACATTGTTGTGCTAGTGGGTTTAGTATTTCCTTGTTTCTGGATGGTTGGGTAAATGCCAAGTAGTGGAATTGCTGGGTCATAGGGGAGCTCTATTGTTAGTCTTTTGAGGAACTGCCATACTGCTTTCCATAGTGGTTGAATGAGTTTACACTCCCACCAACAGTGTAGTAATGATCCCTCCTGGCCACATCCCCTTCAGCATCTGTTGTTATTACTTTTCTTGATCCTAGCCATTCTAACTGGAGTGAGGTGGAATCTTAGAGTTGCTTTGATTTGCATTTCTTTTATGACCAGAGATGTTGAGCATTTCTTCATGGGTCTATAGGCCATTTTTGTTTCTTCTTCAGAGAAGACTCATCTTTTAATGGGATGGTTGTTACTTTGGAGATTAGTTTTGGAGTGATTCAATTTTTTAGCTGTTGATATATTTTAGGTATGAAGCCTTTGTATGTTGTATGGTTAGTAAAGATCTTCTCCCACTCTGTAGGCTTCCTAATTAGTTTACTAGCTATGTCCTTTGCCATACAAAAGCTCTGCAGTTTAATGCAGTCCCACCTATCCAGCCTTTCTCTGATTTGTTGTGATTTTTGGTCCTTATTAAGAAAGGTTCTACCTGTGCCAAGGAGGTCTAGTGTATCTCCTATTCCTTCTTGTAAAGTTTTCAGAGTGTCGGCTTTTACCTTCAGGTCTTTGATCCATTTGGAGTTAATTCTAGTGCAAAGTGACAAAGAAGGATCCAACTTTAGTTTTCTGCAGGTGCTTAACCAGTTCTGCCAGCACCACTTGTTGAAGAGGCTATCTTTCTTCCATTCTATTTTTTGGCTCCCTTGTCAAAGATTAGGTGGCCATAGGTCTGTGGTTTAATATCTGGGTCCTCAGTTCTATTCCATTGGTCTTCAGGCCTATTCTTGTGCCAGTACCAAGCTGTTTTGATAATTGTAGCTCTGTAATAGAGTCTAAAGTTTGGTATTGAAATTCCTCCTGCCCTGTTCTTTCTGCTGAGAAGTGTTTTTGCTAAACGGGGTGTTTTATTATTCCATGTGAAATTTTGAATTGCCTCTTCTATTTCTTTAAAGAATGCCATTGGGATACTAATGGGTATTGCATTGAATTTGTAGATAGCCCTTGGCAAAATTGTCATTTTCACAATATTGATTCTTCCAATCCAGGAGCATGAGAGGTTTTTCCATTTCCTCAATTCTGCTTTAATTTCCTTTTTTAGGGTTTTAAAATTTTCATTAAAAAGGTCCTTTACGTTCTTAGTTAAGGTAATTCCTAGGTCCTTTATTATCTTTGAGGCTATTGTAAAAAGAGTTGCTTTCCTGATTGTTGCCTCATTCCACTCACTGTTGGCATAGAAGAAGGCAGTTGATTTTTGAGGGTTTATTTTATACCCTGCTACCCTTCCAAAGTTTTGAATCAGCTCAAGGAGCTTGGGAGTAGAGTCTATAGAATTCTTTAAATACAGGATCATGTCATCTGCAAAGAGGGATAGTTTTACTTCCTCTTTCCCTACTTGGATCCCCTTTATGCTTGCTTCTTACCTTATTGCACTGGATAGGAATTCTAATACTATGTTAAAGAGGAGTGGAGAGGGTGGGCATCCTTGTCTCGTTCCTGATTTTAGAAGGAATGGCTTTAGCTTTTTGCCATTAAGTATAATACTAGTTGTGGGTTTGTCATACACAGCCTTTATTATATTGAGAAATGTTCCATGGATTCCTAGTTTCTCCAGAGCTTTTAACATAAAGGGGTGTTGGATTTTGTCAAATGCCTTTTCTGCATCCATTGAGACAATCATGTGATTTTTGTTCCTGCTCCTGTTGATGTGTTGAATTATATTAATTGACTAGCATATGTTGAACCAGCTTTGCCTCCCTGTGATGAAACCTGTTGATCATAGTGTGTAATTTTTTTGATGAGTTGTTGAAGACGGTTGGTCAGTATTTTGAGAATTTTTGTATCGATGTTCATCAAAGAAGTAGGTGTATAGTTCTCTTTCTTTGATGAATCTCTGTCTGGTTTGGGGATGAGGGTAATACTGGCTTCATAGAATGAGTTTGGTAAAGAACCTTCATTTTCAATTTCGTGGAAGAGCTTGAGGAGTGTTGGTGTGAGCTCTGCTTTGAAGACCTTATATAATTCAGCTGTGAATCCATCTGGCCCTGGGCTTTTCTTAGGTGGAAGTTCTCTATTGCCATTTCTATTTCAGTGCTTGAAATAGGCCTGTGTAGTTGGGTTAGTTCTTCTTGGTTCAGTGTGGGTATGTTAATATTGGCTAGGAATTCGTCCATTTCTTCTAGATTCTCAAATTTGTTGGCATAAAGGTTTGGGAAGTATTCCCTCATGATACTCTGGATCTAGGTAATTTCTGTCATGATATTACTATTTTCGTCTGTGATTTTGTTTATTTCGGTATGCTCTCTTCTTTTTTTTTGGTAAGATTTGCTAAGGGTCTGTCAATTTTGTTAATTCTTTCAAAGAACCAACTCCTTGTTTTGTTGATTCTTCCTATAGTTTTTTTGGATTCCAATTCATTTATTTCTGCTTTGATTTTTATAATTTGCTTCCTTCTAGTGGGATTAGGGTTGGTTTGTTGCTCTTTTTCCAGGAGCTTTGTGTCCTAAAGGAGCTGTATTTCGTGTACTCCTTTCGTTAAATTTCATAAACTGTTGTATTTCTGTTCTGATCTCTTCTATGACCCATTGGTGATTTAACAAGGTGTTGTTCAGTCTCCATGAGTTACTGGGTTTTCGTTGGTGGAGTTGTGTGTTCAATTACAATTTGATGCCATTGTGGTCTGAGAGAGTTCAAGGAATAATTTCAGTGTTTCTGAGTCTGTCCAGGTTTGTTTTATGCCCTAAAAGGTGGTCTATTTTGGAAAATGTTCCATGTGCTGCTGAGAAAAACGTATATTTTGTTGTTGCTGGGTGGAATAATCTGCAGATGTCTATTAGATCTAGTTGGTCTATATAGTTGTTCAAGTCTAAGTTTTCTCTGTTGAGTTTTTGCCTTGTTCATCGGTCAAAAGTTGAGAGTGGTGTGTTAAAGTCACCAACAATCACTGTGTTTCGATTTATGCGTGGTTTCAGTGAAAGTAAAGTTTGCTTGATGAAGTTCGGAGCTCCGGGATTTGGTATGTAGATATTTAGGATGGTTATGTCTTCCTGGAGGAAAGATCCCTTTAGTAGTATGTAGTAACCTTCTTTGTCTTTTCTCACTAATTTTAGTTTGAAATCTATTTTATATGATATGAGGATGGCAACTCCAGCCTGTTTATGGGGGCCATTAGCTTGATAGAGGTTATTCCAACCTCTCATTTTCAAAAGGTGTTTGTGTGTGTGTGTGTGTGTGTGTGTGTGTGTGTGTGTGTAAGATGTGTCTCTTGAAGACAGCAGAACAATGGATCCTGTTTTTTGATCCAACTAGGTAATCTATGCCATTTAATTGGAGCTTTAATTCCATTGATATTGAGAGTCAGGATTGAGAAATATTTATTAGTTCCTGCCATTTTTACAAGCTTTCATTAGGGCCTGTGTCTTGATAGTTTATGTGGTACTTAGATGTAATGAGTTTTAGGTGCCAGTCTTTCTCTGTATTACATTTGTGTTGGTTTTCCATGTGTAGAACATCTTTGAGAATTTTTTGTACTGTTTGTTTTGTTGCTACATAATGTAGAAGCTTTTCCTTGGAATGGAATGTTTTTATTGCTCCCTCAGTTATGAATGAGAGCCTAGATGGGTACAGTATTCTTGGCTGGTAGTTATTTGACTTCTACATAATGTACAAGCTTTTCCTTGGAATGGAATGTTTTTATTGCTCCCTCAGTTATGAATGAGAGCCTAGCTGGATACAGTATTTTTGGCTGGTAGTTATTTGACTTCAGAGCGTGGTATATATCGTTCCAATCTCTTCTTGCTTGCATGGTCTCTGCGGAGAAATCTGGGGTTACTTTGATTGCTTTGCCTTTATTTGTGATTGTTTTCTTCTCCCTGACTGCTTTTTGGATCTTATCTTTGGCCTCTATTGATCCAGTTCAGATTATAACATGGTGGTGGGATGTCCTTTTCTGGTCAGGTCTGTTTGGGGTTCTAAAAGCTTCTTGTATCTGGATGGGCCTGCCCTTCTGGATATTTGGGAAGTTCTCTGAGATGATTCCCTGAAGTATATTTCCAATACCATTGACCTCTTTCTCTAGACCCTTCTCAATACCAATTAGCCTTAAATTAGGCTTCCTAATTGTATCTTGGGCCTCCTGTAGCATTTTCTCATATTTCCTAGATTTGAATTGACTCATTTTCTGTTCTTTTTCTATAACAACTAAGTTATCTTCAACCCGGGAAATTCTCTCTTCTGTATTGTCTAACCTGCTATCAAAGCTATCTGCTTTATTCTTCATCTTCCTTGCTTCTAATTGCTCATTTTTGATACCTTGCATCTCTTCTTTTAGATCATGTATGGATTTCTTTAGCTCCCTGATTTCCATTTGAGTGGTTAGCTCAGCAGCTTTCTTCTTTTTGGACATTTGTTGGAGTTCAGTCACCCTTTGTTTGTGGATTGTATGAATTCGTCCATTTTTCTTTGAAAAAACTTTATTATGGCCTCCTTTATGGCTTCCCCTTTTTCACATATCACCTGGTTTATGGTTTCCTCTTGTTTAGCTGTGGCTTCCTCCCTTTTCTCTTTCTTTATGTTTTCACATTTTTCATTAATGATGTTTATCAATTGCATTTGTATAGCACTTGGAAGACTCTCCTCTAGGTTTGCCACTGACTGCTCCATTGCCTGTTTATGTTGGGTGGGAGATGCTATTCCTTGATTTGACATTTTTCTTGAATTTCTTATTCTGCCCATTTGAAAATGGGAGCAAGATTAGTACTTAACAAGGTTATAATTTTTCAACCTAGACCTTTTAAGTTGACTGACAATAGATATTAGTTGTTTTAGATTGGTAATAACACTCTCTTTCTTTTTGTACACTTACATACAAATCTAATTCAATCATAGATGACCAATTTATGACCAAAACAGTAAGCCCCTCAATCCAATCTCTATTGTATTTAAGTCCCTCTGGACCTAGAGTATAATTGAACACCTAGATACATAGCATTGCTCAACAACCATCAAATGTAGATCCATGCATTATAAGAGTTGAAGGGTGAACAGAGGACCAGAGATAGAAAAATAATATGAAAGATAACAAGGGAGGTAGGAAAAGAATAATACAGGAGTGTAAGAATATTATAGTAATGAAGAAAGGGTATCGTGTAAGGATAACTGACCTAAGGTGATAGACAGGTAGAGTATTTGTGTAGAAAGTTTAGATGAACTTAGATAAAACTTATCAAAATAAGAAGAGTAATAAGAAGAATATATAGAGAAAAGAGAGAGGTTGATATAGGAGATTTCAATGATACCAATTTAAGAAAGAAAAGAAAAAAAGAAACAAAACTGCAACAAAACAAAAGAAAACAGAACACACACACACACACACACAAAACGAAAATAAAAACAAAAACAAAAAAAAAGAAAAAAGAAAAAAAAAAAGAAAAAAGGTGGGGGGAGATTCCTCACTGTTCTGAGTTCTTACCCAAGACTTACCATGGTTGAGAGCCCGGAGTTTAAAAAGCAGGAAAAATATGGAATGCTTCACTAATTTGCATGTCATCCTTGTGCAGGGGCCATGCTAATCTTCTCTGTATTGTTCCAATTTTAGTATATGTTCTGCCGAAGCGAGAACTACATTGTTTTTTTAAAGTTAAAAAAAGATACTTTATTTCCTCTACATAATAATGAAAGCCTAAAGATAAAAAATAACTGGATAATTTTATTTGTATGCAAGAAACTTGTTCTGTGTAGATGCTGGGTTGTCTTTTCCAATTTTTAAAATAGTCTATGTAGTAGAATATGTTACTAAACTCATTTGAACTATGAGGAGATTAAGTGAGTCACAATTTTTACTCCTATCTCCTGGTTATTCCACTGGTGTAAGAAGACTGGCTGTGAGAATCAGATGGCCTAATTTCTGCAATGAAACTTCTTCATTACTGCAAGTTACTTTTATCTTTCTGTCAAGTTAAAATAGTTTTGGTAAAAATTAATTTACCAGATGTTGATAAATGTTGGCACTGGATGTAGGTGGAATGGAAGCAAAAATAAAAGAGCTGTGAGGCACTGGCATATATAAATATTGAATTTGAAAGTGGAATTTATTGTGTTATTCTAGAAACCAGAATAGAATGAGAAAAAACCTAAGGAGGCAGGAAGTCCATGATAAAACACTTTAATAATAAACAGTGCACCAGGAGTGGCACAAGTTGCCTCAAACATATGAATGATTTCATTTCAGTACTATACATGTTTTAGAAAGTACTAAGAGGGACTGCGATGTGCTTCCAGAAAACCTTCGGTCCGTATCTATGAGGCCCTGGCTTTGATCCTCAGGATCACAGGCAAACTCAACAAACACTCTGAATGTCTGATTGTCTTTAAGAGATCATTTGCTACAGGGAAAATGTGATCAGAACTTTCACTGAATTTACATAACCTTAATTTCCTAAACATTAATTTTTTAATTATTGTGCAGCCTTCTATGGAGATATCAAGCTGTGATCATATATCAGTCCGGGTTCTACACTAGGAAAGATTATGCCATGCTTGCTTATTTAGTTTATTTTTCCCTGTACTGAAATAATATTCAGTTAAATATTTAATAGATGTTTCTGAGAGATGTATATAGTTAATGGTTTCACATTTTATTTTTACTAGTGTTTGTACTCTAATCCTATATTTCACTAAGTATATGATATATGTGTATTAATACACACTTCTGCATTTGTGTGTACATTTATATATAATGAATATACAAATTAATCCTATTTAGGATTCATTTATATGATGCATAACTATTATTTAAAATATGAGTAAGAAAACATCTGTTATACTTGACTTCGAATGCATAAATAAAATATTCACTATTTTGTCACACTGCATATTCACAGACTTTTCTTGAGTTTCTATTTTCTTTAAAGTGCAGAAGATATCTAATGATTTTACATTTATTACTGCAAAGCTCACAAAAGCAATAAAATATGACCTTTTTAATATCAGCCTAAATGCAAGTATTTTAATTACTATTTCTATAATTGATGAAACTGTAGTTGCATAGTATATTTATATTTACATGCTATATTTTCTTTGTGTATGCAAATATAGAATATTCTAAGAAGATGTGGAATGTATATATCCTTTCTGTCATTTAATTTTTTTCTAATGTAATCATATTATAATATGCGTTTTTTGTTTAATTTCAGCATATATCATCAACATGACACATGAAGACTTTGGAGTATTTTTAACACCCATAGAAAATCATTGACTCAGGATGTCTTTCTTTACTTTGTCAATTATTTACTGTCTACTGTGATGAATTTTATAGCTTTACATTTTAGCTTTTAAGTTGGCATTCATAGTAACTTGAAAATCACTAGGGAAAATTATGTATCAGATATTTTTTTATAAAGTTTCTGCAGCTTTCTCTAAAAAAAGTATTGGTTCTTTTGAGAAATTTTCTTAAGGAAGAGGCATAGAATATGAAGAGATCACATCATTTTTTCTAATGTCCAAATAAATTGTTTAGCACTCAAGCCACAGAAATCTGTTTCTCAAACAGGATATGAAAGCAAATGAGTAAAAGTAAGTATTAGTAAATATTAGATAAATATTAAATTGTATCACTTTAATTTTTTCCCTTTATTATTAGGAATAAAACTCAGGGCTTTTCACATACCAAAAGTCTTCACCTTTGAGTTATAGCGATAACTTCTTTTTTTAAGTTTTTCTTAAAATATAAAGATTGAATTATAGTTAATTTTTAACTGTTAGGCAAATAAACATGATAACCACTAGAGATTCATCATGGTTGTTAACTCCATTCTTTTATTTTCTTCCAAACAACTTTTCCCAATACACAAAACAGAACTTGAAATAATTCATCAATGTGCTTTCCATCTCATTACTGTGAAAAATAAATAACCCTTGTCTTGTTTTAAATCTATTTAGGGTAATTGTACTTCTTTTATTGAAAATATTCTCTTATCAAAAGAAACTCGAGGTGGCTTTTGTTCTAGTATTCTTTTTTCTAGGTTGAATCCAACCAATTAAAAAACAAACAAACCTAATGGATTTCAACATGGAAGATGGGAAATCAGCAGGACCCATGGATTGCTCACGTGCCTAGGGGATATAGTAGAAACATCTAAAAGGCAATTCCCTTTGAGGTGGCTAACAGCCCCTCAATAACAAAGAAGTAGCACAACACAAGGTAAGAGAGAATTTGGAAAGGATAAGGAGGTGGAAAAGATTGGCTCAGCAAAATGAGCAGATAACACACAGTATACAGCTGAAGGAGTTGGGTGAAAAGGAGAAAGAAATGGAGAGTGGGAGAGAGGGGGAGAGAGAAAAGAAAGGAGGGAAGGAGGAAGAATTCAGAAAACGAGATGAAGAATATCAACCAGATTTGGCCCCTAATCAGACATAGGTCTTGGATTTGCTACTCCATTCCTAGTATTCATTTATGGTCAGTGGCAAAAAGCTATTTTGAGAGACACCTCAGTCCATAGCTTGGGGAACATAAAGTTCTGGCATTAACCTATCTCTATGAAGTTCTAGCAGGAGTCCTGTACTATCCTGCCAAGTGCTGGCTTTGAATGTTTGTCTACCTAAAGAGTGTAGAGCCTGAATAAGACATGAAGAGGTCTGTATGTGTGGAATACTGATAAGAATCGCATAAGGGATCGCTACTACACTGTTGGTGAGAATATAAAATTGTTCAGCCACTCTGGAAAGCAGTGTGGCAGTTCTTCAAAAGACTAAACAAAGAGCTCCCCTAACGACCCAGCAATTCCACTACTTGGCATTTACCCAAATGTCCAGGAACCGGGACATATTAAAGTTACTAGCACAGCCATATTCACTGCAGAATTTATATGGAACCAACCTAGAAGATGCCCATCAGTAGATGAATGGATCAAGAAGTTGTGGTATTTATACACAGTGGGCTTTTATACAGCTATCAGAAAGAATGTCATTGCCCCATTTGTGAGAAAATGGGAAGACTAGGAAAATATGTCATATTAAGTGCAGTAAGGAACATAGGCTCCATGGTTTCCCTCATTTGCAATTAGTACACAAGTAGGATTCTCTAGCAGAGGAGCACAATAGCTCAAAAGCTATGTGTATGTGGCCATATAGGAAGAGGCTAAGAGAAATGAACTCCAGGATAGAGAAGCAAGTGATTTATCCTTGTGGTTATTGTTTTAAATACACTATGGGAAGTTATTTTGTTTTTATTTTTTCCATCTCTTTTTTGTTCTCTTTTCCTTAAGATCTACCCTCTGTTTCTGCTATATCTGAATTTGGTACCTTGTGTGCATTTATTTGTTTATTTGAATCAGGAAAAGGAAGGGGAAAAACAAGATGAAATAAAGGACAAAAGATGAACCAGTTCAACAGGAACTACCTTATGAATGTAACTGTAACCCCTATATACATCACCCTGACAATAAAATAAAATTAAATATATACATATATAAATGAGTATATATATATATATATAATTCTATATATGCCTACAAAATTAAGTAGAGTAATAGATGTTGGTAGGAAGAGAAATTTGAAAGGGTTTACATTGATCAAGATATATTGGATTCATAAACTGCTTTGTTAAATGGCAGGTCATTTGTATATCTACTTAAAGATAATGAAAAAAACTAAAAAAATTCAAAGGAAACCATGACTTCAGCAGACAGCTTATCAAATAAGGAAAAATCTTTTCCAGCTATTCACATTACAAGGAATTCATATCAAGAATACAGAACAAAATTTAAGCACCAAAACATCTACTGATCCTATCAGTAAGTTTGCAAATGAACTGAAAATACATGTTTCAGGCATATACATGAACAATATAATGCAAGTAAATAACAAAAATATAAATAATATGTTGAATGTGCATACATATACATGTATTTGAAAATTCACAACTTCTTTTATCCATAAGTGAAATAGAAATCAATACTATTGTCAGAGTTCATCTCACCCTAGACTGAAATGAAAGCTTGTCAAAATGAAAACAAGCAAACAAGAAAAAATTGAGAAATAAATAAATAATTGTAACATCTCTGGACCTAAAATTCATAATAACAATAAAATATTGTTTTTCTAAAAATAAGATCAACATGAATTAGATACCTGCATACTAACACTTATTGGGACTCTATTCTCAATAGCCATTTCCTCCTAGGTGCCTCCTAATCACTGAAAGACAAAAATATGTGGCACAAATATACGCTGCACTACTCAGCCATGAAGGAAATGAAAACTACATTGTTTTCAAGAAAATGGATGGAATATGTTAACTGAAATGAACCAGGTTCTGAAAGGCAAAGATCACATGTTCTTTTATATGCTCAGTGTAACACACCCTCCAACCTAGAACAGAAAACAACAACAAAATAAATGCATGAAAGGAGTACGAAAGGGATTCATTGATTAATGGGAGGGAGCCTAGAGCAAAAGCACGAGAAGGGATATTAATATTCGAGAAGTAATGTATCTACTACCTGATGAATGTAACTATATATTACCCCGACAAAAAATACAATTGAAAGTAAAATAAAATTAAAAGGGAGAAGAAAAAAGAAGGTGTAGTGGAAATGAACACTCTTTCTGTATTTTATTCATACACACGAAATATACACAATAACACTATTTTTTGCAAAATTAATACTCAAAGAAATTAGGAGGGGAAAAGTAGATCCTCTTTTGAAGCTTTGAGTGAAAATGTGCATGAACTCAGAACTGCACTGCAAACATTTATGATTACTTACAAACTCAGAGGAATTTCTTTGTATATATTGACAGCTAGTTCTTATATCATGAATTTGATTCTATCACAAATAAATTATGCAATTTAAATACATAGCATGCATTTTTAATTAAGAGAAATAAGTTTTGCTTTAAAATTTCAAAATGGGCATTTAAAGTTTTACTAAGTGAATTTGTTCATATTTCTTGCCCCTATAATGGCAGTGGTCAAAAAAAATACATTCAGTGTAATTTAAGGTATTTGTAATACACTTTATTAAAGGTTTGAGATTTTAAGTTCTTTTCATTGCATGAAATCTGAACCAAATATCCAAAAATGAGTCAGTTGAGGGACAGTTTATTTTCAGAGATAGTTCGTGAATCAGTTCAAAGAAATTTGGGTTTTTATATCAACTGTTCATGACAGTAGTGATATGCAAAAGATCTGTCTTTAAGCCAAGCACTATATGGTCATTCCTGTGATCCTACCTACTTGTGGAGCTGAGATCTTGATTTCATGGTTCAAAGCTGACCTTGTAAAACTACTATCTCTAATTAATAGAAAAATGTCAAAAGTAGAAGTGTGGCTTGAATGGTAGAGTGCCAGGCTTGAGAAGAAAAGCCAGGTCAAGCAAATGTGATCCTGAGTTCAAACCTCAATAGTAGCATCAAAAAATAGAAAAAATGAATTTAATATTTTATTCTCTTGTTGCCAGTGGGGGTAGGGTGTGTTTGTGCCAGTCCTTGGGTTTGAACTCAGATCCTGAGCATTGTCTCTGAGATTTTTGATCTAGGAACACAGCTCTACTGCTTTTAGCCACCGCTCTACTCCTAGCTTTTTGTGCTTCATTGGAGATAAGAATCTCATGGACTGTTCTGCACGGGATGGCTTCAAAGAAGAATCCACATATTTTAGCAACCTGATTAGCTAGAATTACTGGTATGAACCACCAACACATGGCTATTATTTTATATTCTTATCTCAAAAGAATATGCACAACACATTGACTATATATTTCAGAAAATAACCCAAGATAAAAATTCAAATAAGTTCTTCTTAATGCACTATGTTATTTCTTTTCTCTTTTTTTCCCCCCATGGTTCATCTCATGTGGTTACTATATATGACTTTGTTACCTGGTATATTGTATATATGTTTATTTGTTTATTTGAAATAGGAAAGTGAAAGGGAGAAAACAAGATGATTGGGAGGGGGTGGAGAAGGGAAACAGGTACCAAAACATGAAAAGGGGTATCAATATGCAAGAAGCAATGCACCCACTACCTGATGAATATAACTGTATCCCCTTTATACAATACCCTGACAATAAAATAAAATTCAAACAAGCTCTATGTCAAAAGACTCTGTGTACGTAACTGAAGCTATTTTCAACTTTACCCAATTCCTTTGGAAGGGGTTTTCAAGAGTGTTAATGTTTCAACTTGTGTTAATAGTAGTTGGGATTCCCCCAGACAGCTTCCATAAAGAGATTGTTTGTCCATGAAATTCTGTCTCCAATTAACTACCATAAAATATGAAGTGGCCCTGACTCTCAAGGTGGTAGCATGCTAGCCTTGAGCTGAAGAGCCCAGGGACAGTGCCCAGGCCAGAGTTCAAGCCTTATCACGAACAAATCAATACAAAACAAAAAAATGGAAGATGTTCATAAAAACAAATCATTAAGAAAATGCAAAATAAACTACCATGAGAAGTTATCGCAAACCTGTTAAAATTCATTTTATTTAAGTGGAAGACTGAACACAGGCCAGTTTGGGAAGAATAATTTAGATAATTCAGTGGGAGTGGTATAAACTTTATTGGGAATTGTGAACTGCTCCTTTTAATTTTCTTAAAATTCTAGGCATATTCTTCATATAAGTCTTCGAATATTTGTAAAATGCATATTTTTGCTTACTTAATTGTGCACACATTCGCATTAGATATCTCTTAGCAAGAAAACCAATTAAAGTAATACATTAAATTATAATGGTAATAGAAATGCATAGAAATCTGGGTGAAATAAAAATGATCTCACTTTGTATCTCTCTTTGTTACCTGATATATCGGATATATTTGTATTTGGTTATTTGAAATTGGATAGGGAATGGGGGAAAACAAGATGAGGGGTGGGGGTGGGGGGGAGGGAAATGGGGACCAAGACATGTGAAAGGCTATCAATGTATGGGAATTAATGCACCATCTATCTGGCAAATATCATGTAACCCTTCTATGAATTACAGTAAAAATATATGAAAAAAATGATGTTGTATTCCTGGTTTTGAAAATACAGTTAATGCTTAGAAGATGTTTTGACATATTTTTATAGACTAAAATAAGGCACATAGGTCAATATTCGAGGTAAATGCTTAAATCAGTTAGTATAACTAGGTTTAAAAAAGAATAAAAATATAATTTTATTTAGAGTACATTGGTGCTTTGGTATTTAGAAGTCTGAACTGAATATAACTTACTGTTTTATTTTAAAATCTAATAAATAGGAATATTTTAAATTAAATTTTTATGTAGCTTAGTATACTATCTTCCAATATTTGGCTTGATTATATGGTAAACGATTGTTTCAATTCATTGAAAGTTTAGGGCTATTTTGTGACATTTAGAATCAAAATGTATTTTTAAAACAAAGCATGATATTTGTTTTAATGAAAGCAAAAATATGTGTTTCAAATTTGCTGACATTCTCATTAAAATATTGTAATTATATATGTGTACCATTACACTTCAGTGGCCAAATTAAGAAAATACTTATTGAGTAAATTCAGTCCTACAGAGAATTTCACTGCAGTGCAAAAGTGAATAGTGGATATTGCCCAGAAACTTCACAGTCCTAGGCAAGGAATGAGCCCCATTGCCAGAGTTTAGACTCCATATTGCCTCTTGAATGCCAGTGTTCACTGTTGAGTTTGTCACAGCCACAATAATTTTAGCCTTCTCCCATCTACAGGGATGTGGACTGATAGGCAGGATGGTCATGACAATGAAATCCTCCAAGAAAAATACATCCTGACATGTGTTCAACAGCAATTAGAATGAATAGATCCTGTTCAAATATGCTGAATCCTAAAACTTCCACAGCCTCCTCTGAAAATGAATGAAGGACATCTAGGGCCTGCTGAAACCAAGTAAAGCCCGTATGCTAAGAAGCTCTCTACAGCTTGTAGGGACTATGTATTATACAACCAAAGAATAGCAACCTGACACTGCAAAAGTACAAATTCTATAATAACATCTTTAACATGGTTAGTGAAATGATAGAATTTAAAAGAAACAAGAGAACAATAGGAAATATAATCAACAAAAATAAACAATACAGGTTAAGCACCTGAAAAATATTTAATTTTAAAAAGATACAAATGACAAGAAGAAAGATGTGAGAAAGGGTAAAAAGCAAGAACATATTAAATCTAGTAGTTCAGAAAAACAATCAAAATGAAATTTCGCCTTTCTGATAAAGGTAAAATGGAATTAGTGTAGGTCGTACTTCCATTTCTTTTATGGCTGTATATGTTGAACATTTCTTGTTGTATTTTTTAATCATTTCTAATTGTTCTTCTGGGAAATGTCTATACAATTATTTATACATTCAATTACATTATTTTTTTCTTCCACATATTTGGCTGTTAAAATATTTGAGCTCTTTTGGACATAACTCATTTAGCCATTGAGGAGTTAGAAAAATATTCCACAATTCTGCTTGTATTCTCTTAATTCTGCTAATTGTTTTCTTTTCTGTAGAGAAAATTTTAATTTTAATGTAGTGCTACTTTACAATTCTGGGGGAAAAAAAAACCTGAACAATTATACCCTTAGGTATGCATCCAAAGAATAGCAATGCAACACATACACACAAACCCTGGAATATTGCTTAGTCATAACATAAATTGTGCCATCTTCAGAAAAATGCATGCAATTATTGAGAAAGATGAAGCTCAAAAAGCTGACGATCATAGGTTCTTATTCAGTTATAAGATACAGGCCTAAAACCTAAAAAGGAGGATGATCCTACTAATAATAAATGTACTTTGACATGAATTTAAAAAGGATCTCTATATATGGGGAGAATATCCAAGGAAAAAGATGGGATATTGCAGCTTTCAGAAGATTAAAGACTATTATACACCCATGCAAATTCTCTATCTCCCTCTCCCTCTCACGCTCCCCCCCAGCACACGTAGTGTAATGGAGCTCCAAAAATACTGTTCAAAATGGGAGAAGAAAAAGGAGGAATGTAAATATGCTAAAGGTCAGTGACTTTTTTAAATGTCCATTATCTACATCTATAGGCATGTTAAAATGAATCCCATTTAGTTTACATGGTTATATTAACTCAAAAAACTAAAATTAACTACAAAAGAAATGATTGAAATGGAAGTCACAATAGCCCCAATACAAAATATTGCTGAAAAACCACACAAATACAAAAGAATTATCACAAATAATGTATAACGGACAGAAGAAAAGTTAGAGGAATTAGCGAACCACAGAAAAATTAAAAATAAAGCTAATAACACACAAGTAGAACATGTAGCCATTTGCTGTAGCCTCAAAAGAGCAAACATGGATTGGTAAATTGAGAAGAGGGATCATCTAAATAGATGGAAAGTCCGTGTATCAAAATATTAGAAGAAATCTTCACCAGTCTTGCAACAGGATCATCCAGGTAAAAGTGGTTTTCAGAACATCAAACAGGAAAAATGTCAAAAACAGACACCTAAACCTGGTACCTCTGGCTCGCATCATAATCCTACACACGCAAGAACCTGAAATTTAAGGATCATAGTTGAAAGCTAGTCTCGGAAAGTAAATCTGAGAGATTCTTATTTTCAGTTATCTCAAATGTTAGTGCAGCAGTTGTGTACAAAAAGCTGTGCTATAAGTATAAGGCCCTGAATCTAAAGTCCCAGTGCTAGCAAAAAAGTAAAAGAAATACCACTAACTAAAAATATCATAGTTTGAAAACCAAGTAAATAGAACAAAGAAGGAATATTGAAGGTTTGAAGAGAAAAATACAGTTCATGTATAAAGGCAAACTCACCATAAAAACATTAGGTTTTTCAATAAAACCTACAAGCAAGAAGACACAGAATGATATATTCTAAATCCTGAAAAGAAAAAGAAATACTGATAACCTAGATGAATGTATCCAGAAAAGCTATCCTTCACAACTGAAAGAGAAATACAACCTTTCCAATATAAGCAAAGAAAAAAATCATGAACATTAAATCAGCACATTGGAAGATACTCAAAGGATCATCATATAGAGGGTTCTAAAAATGCCAACTGGAAAATATAGTAAAGAGTAATTCTCACTATATGAGTAGATTAGAAAACAAGGCCTAAAAAATAAGTAATATCACAAAAGAAGAGAAGGAGTAAAAAAAACTATACATGTTTCATTGCTAACATTGAATGCTTATTGTCTAAAATAGGCAATCAAAAATTCAGAATAGCATGCTGGATTAAAAACACAACCACTTATTTGTTGACTACAGAAATGTATCTCAATAACCAGTACAAATATTATCAGTGTAATTAATACAATTTTTTTCTAAAAATTGACCCTGGAAACAAGGTCTAATCAAAAGAAGTTATTTGATATTAATAAAGCAAACAATACATAAAGAGGAGGCCATTAATAGCAAATACACACCAAGTGTTCGCAATTCAATTTCATTAAAGAAGCACTATAGTTCTTAAATGCACAGATAAAGTCCAACACAATAGTAGTGGGACTATCAACATCCTACATCCCTGACAGATGACAGGTCACTGTCAAGCACAGTGGTTCTTTATGTAAATGTGGTAATTTGTTAGTAGCAACTGTGGGTTTTCCCTCCTGCAGAAGTTCTGTTTCCTCTTTAGCTTTGGTGGAAAAAAATTGAAGAGCGCCTAAACATCTTTGAGGTTTTTGATGCCAAAATGCTATGGAGAGCTTTTCAGACAATCGTGCCTATGAAATGTGTAGAGATGTGGTTTGCAGGTGCCTTCTGCGGGATGTTCATGGAGTTGGCAAAATAGTTGGTGCTGGATGAATAATAGTCTGGCTGACTATTTGGTTCGTAGAGTGGATCCTTACTCCAGATAGCCAGGATACAGAGAAATTTCTTAACACCTGTACTTCAGAATGTCAAATTACTTCAATCACCAGTGACATGACTTACATATAAAGAAAAAAATAAGCCTGAATATGGCTCTTCTGGTAAAGGTTTATTATTCACATGTTTCAACAGTGCTGTGTCAATGCTGACCGCCTGACCTGAGGACAGAAAAGCGTGAGGTGTATCACTCTAATCAGTGTCAGTTTTGCTATCTCTAAGGACTTGTTAATCTCTCATGAAGTCTCTGGTCATATTTACTCTTCTCTTATTATGCATAGTATAGATTTTATTACCAGAATATTATTGTCAGGTCTGGGACTAGATATATCTATTAATACAATCACCATTTACTCTTAAATAATGTAATGTTAAGAGAGCAGACATATATTTATGCTGAAAAGTTCTCTACATGTCCATATAATCCAGGGAAAAGATCTTAGAGCTTCAATTAAGCACAGATCCAAATTAACTCTGTTTCTTCAAGACATTTTATATTTTTATTTTATTAAAGGATGATGGTCAAGGGCTGGTGAGAGGCACTGTATGGAATTTGTTATGATTAGAGATTTTATGATAGATGAATAATATTCTCATAGTTTTATGAGAATATTATTGGATGTACTTAGCTAGGCACATTACTCTAGGGAAATAGATGACAAAGAAAATACAATCACCACCCTCTAGAAATTTACAGTATTTAAAGTCTACCTACATTTAGAGGAAAAACACAAAATAATTATGGATTTTATAAAACATTGTCAAAAAGACGTGTTAACCTTGGATATGGAAATATTTTAATGTTATAATGATTTCTGATAAAATTTTAGCTCCAATGTCGTCATCTCAAAGTCAAAGTTAAGCATTGGTTCTATATTGAGTTTGAGGAAGTAGACAAAAATCTTGAGGAAATCATGGGATTATATTGTAGCTGGCTGAGTATGATTACATCAATGTGTTTTAAGTTTCCAATCTAGACTGGCTATAAATCAAAGAAAGTAAAGACCCCACAGAATGAAAATAACCAACTTCATCATTATGACTTGAATACAAGTTAGAAGGTCCCTAATATTCTTTCTTAAAGTTTTTAGATCTATCTTATAGCCAGTTTCATCTCTCTAGTTTAATCACAATAATAGTTTGAATTATACACCTCCATCTTTTTTTTTTTTTTTTTTTTTTTGCCAGTCGTGTGCTTGGGCTCAGGGCTTGAGCACTGTCCTTGGACTTTCTCAAGGCTAGCACTCTACCACTTGAGCCTCAGCACCATTTCCGGCTTTTTTCTATGTATGTGGTACCAAGGAATCTAACCTGGGTCTTCGTGCATGCTAGGCAAGCACTCTACCACTACGCCAAACTCCCGGCCCACACCTCCATCTTTTATGTAATTTTAAACCTACAATTTAGGAGATTTAGGAAATTTTATTCAAGGATAGTGTAATTTGTTTTGATTTTTGTGTAGCATTGTGCAAATAGACTGGGAGAAAAAGTATTTCACTATATTAGTAATTAATATTAGCTGATATATATGCAATTCTGCTGATAATTAAGTTTCAAACTTAATTATTTTTCCTTACAAGGTGAATTATCAGAAGTGAAATGAAAGTAGGGAAAACAGGCCCTTGAGATTACAAAATATTATAGAAATCTGAATTCCATTTTCTTCCAAAAGTTAATTGTAGTCTGCTTCTCTAGAGAGAATATTCCCTTAGCAACTTCAAAGTACTTTAAAGAAAAACAGATGCTTTAAGGATGATATGTCTGAAAAAAAAAACAAAAGAAGAGTGGTTACACATTTGAGAGAAAATAATATATTACAGTAGTAACATATTAAACCTGAAGACAGATACCTTTGATCTTGCCTTGGCATAAATAAAGCTTTGAAAAAGGATGCTTGACCTCAAAAAAAGTCAGAAATTACCCTCACATAAATTAACTATATTTCCCCTCTTCTTTTTGTGTATTTTATCCACAGATAGACTCAATGACTGCTCCCCAAGCATGTTAAGCCTTTCAGTGTGCTCAAAAGCATTTTAGATTTCTCCAGCACTTAGATTGTTACCTTTCTCAGTAAAAAATGTCTTTTGTTAGTTGAATATCATCCATATTATCTACGCTAGTCATGGATATGAGCTGATGTTGATTATGTCTGTCATGAAAACTTGAGACAGAAGAGATGGTAGCTCGGAATAAGGACCACAGGTTTAATTCTTCCAAAACTCTACTTATTAGATGGAAGTATTTATAATTTTGGATTGCCATCTTAATTAGAAAACAATTTGTAGCCAGGTGCTTATGTTAGAGGCCTATAATCATAGTTACAAAGGGTGTCAAGATGCAGAGCACTAGGAAGTGAAATCAAACTAGGAAAAAATTCCAGTATACTCCCTCTTCAAAATAACCAGCTAAAATCTGGACTAGAGGCATGGTTCAAGAGGTAGAGACTCTGCTGATTAAGCAAACATTAGGAGTTATGAAGCCCTGACTTAAAACATTGGGATCACCCTGAAAAAAAGAAAAGAAAAAAATAGAAAGTGACTAATGAATGACTTTCAGCATTATATGTACTCAAAGAAACATAAAATATGTAAAGGAGATATCCCAGAAATGACAAGTGTTTTAAAATTATATAAAACCTGAAAGAGTTACTTCAAATGGAAACTAAATCTTTGTGAGAAATGATATAGTATGAAACAAAATTTCTTTCTCATCATATGAAATCCATAGTGTAAAAAAGGAAATTACAGCGACTGGGATATAGCCAAGTGGCAAAGCACTTATCTCACAAGTGTAGCAATTGCGAGTATCAGAAGAGAAAAGACAAAAAAGTAAATTACAGAGTTAGTTTATTGACAACTACACAAATGAAGCCCTGAATAACTTGCAAGATTTCACAGTATATTTTGGAGTGATATCTTGTGACGTACAATCTACTGTCTCTATTGCTGAGAAGCAATGTTGTCACCATTCGGAAGAGATATTTTGCATTAAAATAACTGTGTGGGGTTCTTCATTATTATCAATCATCAACCATTAAATTATTCCAACCGATTATTTAGAGTTTGAAATTCTGATAATTTATTGTTCTAGCAAATACCTCTCTTCTCCCAACTGTGAGTTGGAGTTTTACAGATGCTCAGTGATGTGGGAGAAAGTAGATGGGAGGAAATAAAACAATCACAGGTGACCTCCCAAATGTCCCAGTAATTTCTTTATAGTCAATAATAAATCTTTGTGTCAAATATTGCTATTACCTCCTTCATTTGACAGCAAGAAAACTGGGACATAGAGATGTGCAATTTTTTTGCCTTTTTGCCTTTATTATGTTAAAGCAATTTAATAAATAAAGTTTTAGTCTCTATGAATTAATTTGCTCACCTAAGTTTCTGATCCACTTGACACATTGTTAGGTTTGAAATGGTGAGAGGTCAATCATCTGTTCATTTGTCAAAATTATATATTAGGAATGATATAATGAACATTTCACCACATCTCAGAATGATGCTATCTCCTTCTTAGATAACATCTCATTCTGTGAAAATAAGTATTTTTTTCCAGAGACACAACCATTCTCACTAAAATAGATTTTTATGTTTTTTAATGCTGTCTGATGGAATAAAGTACTCATTTCTAAGCAGCCCATGGTATTTGTGATTAATTAGCATTAGGAATAATAAGGTGACTGAGACCAAGTACTTGTGCCTTAATTGATTGTCTGAATTCCTGGATTAATAAAATCCAATTATTTTCTCACGTAATTGGCATAAAATTTATTTGTATCAACCTTGTAATAAGTGTACTAATGGTATAAGAAAGTAAACAAAACTAATTATAAATGAACACCCAATAGCAATTAAATCTTCAGGCCTGACCAAATAGCCCTATGTAGAGGTAACTTCAAACTCTCAGTTATCTGTAAAACACTCATGAAGTTAATTACCCCTTCCATTCTGACTTGGATGTTGATATGGGAGCAAAAAGGCATAATGGTTTTTCTAATGGAAATGAAAAATGTTAACACTCTGGAATTATGGAAAGACCCCAGAAAGGGCAACTTTCAGCTTTTCAGCAGCTGATCTCTAGGGAAACGACTACACAGAGTTGTGTTCTGTGACAGTCTTAAAGGTTCCTCTCAATGCCCCTATCTTTTTCTCCTGTTGGAAAATTATCCCATATCAATTTCTTTCTCTTTAATGACTTCCTCGCTCCTGTTGGATTTGGACACCCTCAGCCAGGACCAGCTCTGATAACTATTGTAGGCAAATTCAAGAGTCCATTTGTGGCAAGCAAACTCTGGAATTATTTGAGTTTGTATAAGTCTTTGGCATTACTATGCTCTGTGAGATCCTTTTATTAGTTCATATCTTCATTTCTCAGTTATATAATTTATCACTTAATCTCTACTTATATTGTTGCAGCAGAAATTCTTCCATTAATTCAAGTCATGAAGGCTAAATAAAATTCTAAGTACTGCATAACATATGTAAGACTTGAAAAGCAGCATAGTAAAATGGTATAGCCAATGCAGAGTTTGGGACAATGATAAATATTATGCATAATTAATATATAATCTATCTATATGTTTAAATATGTATACATAAGTATATATTTTTAGATAATATATAATACAAGATTTATATTTGAATCGATTAATTTAAATTGTTATATTTAAATTATGTAAATTAAATATTTGCATCTATATAATACACACATCTATGGAAAGACTTGGGCATTTATTTATATCATATGTTACATATTATATATTTTATATCATGTATGTTAATTTATTGTTCTGGTAAAATGATTAATTGATAATCATAATCAAAATTAATCAATAACCATGTCCTACATAATTACACTTTCAACATAATTCTTGGTGATTACTGTGTAATATTATCAGCTCAACCATCCCCATAAAATAAGTTTTCATACACTCTTGAAATCTGACATTTCCACTTCGATTTGTGTCTGAAAGCCAACTAGTGATCATGTTCAAAAACTAAGCATTTTACATATCCTCTTCATTACTATTTATGAACTCATCATCATTGTGCAAACTAAAAATTTTTACTGTTAGATTTTCTTCATCCTTCATCAGTCAACACAAACTTTCCTAATGTGTTGGCAACTTTTCTTTATAACTCCAATATTCAATATTTTCCAGGACTCCAAGTCGGCAATTAGCATCCTCTAAATTATTGTTGTTGCCCTAATATCTTCCCACCATACATAATCATACTTTATTCTCAAGGGGACGGGATGAAGATTTTAATAATTTCCTCTGATCATGCCATAATGCCCAACTTTTATCTTTGCTTTGGGAGTTACAGTTTGGATGGTGTCTTTAAAAGCTATGTTACTCAGATTTCAGTTACTTTAGCAAATCACCTTCTAAAGGGACAATATTTGTTTTGTTTCACATATTCAGAGGTTTTAGTCCATGATTGCTGGAACTCGGTCTTTGGTCCTGTAGTGAAGCCATGAGCCATGTGGAGGTGTGAGGTGGAACAGGCCCTCTCATCTTATGGATGGTGGTTTGAAAGGAAGGCCAAAAACAAAAACAAAACAAAAACAAAAACAAAAAACCCAACAAGGTTCCCTAAACTCTCCAATGACCCAGGGTCTTTCCATTATGCTTCACCTTTAAATTTTCTCAAATCTTACTGCTTGAGGACTAAGCCATTAAAACTTGGATCTTTGGAGGACATTTAAACTTCAAACTACTATTATTTCACTCCAAGTACTTGAAGACACACACCCATTTCTTAAGGCAAAATGCCTGCAGTCTACTTCCAAGAATCCTAAAATGTCTTTACTCTTTAGACATTGCTTAGAATTCCAACTCCAAGTCCTCTTGGAAGATGTATACAGTCTCAAATGTGAACATGGTAGGAAATAATAAGAACAATAATAATAGTAACAATAATAATAAAAAATAGTTATATGTTTCCAAGGAAAATGACTGGAAGATGGGAAAAATATAAATTTTTTTCTCAAAAGAAAAAGAAAGCATAATAATAAGGTGGAAATAAATTAAAACAAGACTGAAACCCAGTAGGGAAAATATGTAATCCTGAACCAGATTTGACATCTGAGGCACACGCTGCATGAATGCTGAATTCAAAGGTATTGTGCTTCTCTGTTCCTGTGGCATTACTGATGTTCCAGGACATTGAATCTTTCTTGGGTAAATATTGGCCAGGGCTGTTCTCTTTGTTCTTACTTCCCCTGCAATTTCAATTTCATGTTTAACAACTCCATGAATTGCCTCATCAGGCATATTGACCAAAAGACAGTATCTGCCACCTGCTGCATGGCCTTCCATGTCTTCCTGTGAAATCTCAATGGTGGAGTTCCCATCACTGTTGCCTGCCTGTGAATGCCAGTATCTCATGAACAATATCGAGTTCTGTAATTAAAGTCCTTGGGTCAGATGGCGGGTTGCTGCAGTCTTTAGAAAGTCTTTCTGGCTGAACACAAAAAAATAATTCCTAAGTTTTTGGTGGTGTTTAGTGTACCCAGGACTTCTTTAAACCAAAGTATGGCTTTGAAGTATTCTTTCTATACTTTTCAGCCAGTGATGGATTGAGTTATCTTGAAGATTCCTGAGTTGCTATCAGGATTAAATATTTGTCTTCTTTTCAGTGACACCAATCATCACATACTTTTATTTAAATTTTATTGTTGGGGTGATGCAGTTATATTTATCAGAGAGTGAGTGCATGACTTTGTTACCCTTCCCATGTTTCTCTCCTATGTTTTTCCTCCCCCTACTATCTCCCACTCATCTTGTTTTCTCCTTACCTCCCCATTTTCAAATATACAAATAAACATATGTACAATATACCAAGTACTAAAGTCAGATACAGTAACAACATAAGATAAACCTTAGGGGAAACGAAGAAAAACGAAATAGCTTCACAAAGCCATTAAGGAAAACAAGCACACAGATAAAACTCTTGTTTCTATATCCTGGAGTTCGTTTACCAAAATGAACTCCACATGTTTCTTACAAACACCTTTTTCTAGCCTAAATGTTAATTTTCCAAATATGTTGAAGACATTTTGTTGTCATTTCTTACTAGTGACTAAATACCCATGCTACTGCTATGTATTGTGTACCTTCAAAACTGCTATCAGATTAAAAGAGTCCTTTGTCTTTACGATTGAATGGTCTCAAAATTCAGTGTGACAATAAAATTTGTTTGAACCCATCTAGAATCAATTCTACATTATGTGGAAGGCAAAGTCTACTGCTTGACTCATTCTCATGAGTGAATGAATGAATATGCTATGACTAAGACAATAAAATTAAACAATCTTTCATATTGATAAAATTTCAAATGGATGCAATTTCATGCTTATGGGCTGACTTTGTTTAGGAACTAGATAGAATAGATTTGAACTAGATTGTTTGTTTATTATTGGTTGTGAGCCTGGATTTCAGGGCCTGGGCACTGTCCCTAAGTTTTATGCTCAATTCTAACCCCTAAAACTTTGAGCCACAGTGTCATTTCCAGTTTTTTGCTGGTTTATTGGAGATAAATATTTTCTGGACTTTCCTGCCCAGGATGGCCTTGAATTGCAATCTTCAGATCACAGCTGCTTGAGTAGTTTTAAATGGTATAATTATAAATGAACCAGTCTGAAAATATCTGATATGCAATAGAAAAATTTCAGATATTCAAGAGTTAAAAAACCAGGGAGAATTCTCCATAATGAATGTGAATATACTTAATACTGAAAGACAAATCTAATATTTTTCCTAACCCAATCACAAAAATCTCAGTAAGTATTTCACTGTGATTTTGCATCCTTCCTATTTTTATTTAACTCAGGATTGCATGTACTATGGAAGTTGCCCCAACCTCTTTTCCCTCATGAATATATTCATTCCCTATTTAACTTTGCTTCACCTGATACAATATAATACATTTGAGAAATATGAGTCTCCAGAGTGGCATACAAATATAGAGCTGTAATGTTTTTTGACCACTCAAAACCCATGGTCAAAAAAATAATAATAATCTTAAATAGAGATGGACTGATACCATGCTAGAAGATATTGCTCCTGCTAAGTTTAATAAAATATGATTGACATACTCAGATTTATCATGGGAAGGATCACATTTTTATAACAATCCAAAATGACATGGAGTCAAATTTGCTATCAGGGGGTGGAATGAGAAACATAGTGCGAGGTGTTCTGTGGCATTAACATTGTATTTGACAGGGAAAGCCTTTTGTTGCAAAGAGCCCAATCTCCCTCATGTAACATAGTTTGCTTCATCATTGCAGATTCTAAAACCTGTTGCTATTAATTTATGGTTCATTTTCCCAAAAGATGTGATATTCTGCCCCCTTCATGGCAAATCAAGCTATGGTACTATTACTGGAAAATAATTCATCCTCACTTCTAAAAATCTTGTAAGTTGAATTTCAGAAAAATTAAGAATTTAATTTCTCAAAAAAACCCCACTGTTACAAAACGATAAAAATTTGTTATAAACAGAAAGCATTCCAGTTTCTAGTGTATATATTTATGTAAGTACATTTTCGCTGTTTCCATAACTAAATAAACAGGAATTTAAAAGGCAAAAAGAAAACTTCTTTTCTACCTATAGTCACTAGCTCTTAACACCTTGTGATGTGAACAGATCAGTTTACTATCCTCTAGTGACATTTCAAATCTACAAGAGAGTATTTTACTGATTTTTCATACAATTATCTAAAGAATTTAAATCTCTAGCCTATTAGAACTAGGGCCTCATGTTTGCTTGCCAGCATTGTACCATTTGATCAGTGACTTGAACCTTTGATTTCTGTTTTTCTTTTTTTTTGAAATAAGGTCTTGCTTACTTTTCCTAGGCTGTCCTTGAAATGATCCTCCCTATTTAATGATGGGAAAAATCCCACATAGTGCCTTTCTCTATATATACATTGCATAGTTATATAGTAGATAGTACTATAGTCTATTTCTACAGTAGCATATAATTACTCTATAGGGCTTTTATACTATATAGTGTTTCATTTGATTAAAATTCTTCAAGTTCATGCTCATGATGAAGTATTTAATCTTAAATGTTTCTAACATAATAATAAAGCTAGCAATGTAGTTCGAGGTATAGTTAGTGTGAATATTTTATTATTGCCACAAGTTAGTTAATTTTGAGGACTAATATCAAGGTATATGTGTACGTGTGAGAGGTGCTGTGGCTTTGAAACTGCAGTGTTTACAACCAGATATCTCACTGATATTAGAGTAGTTGAGCAACTATTATTATACTTGCTTTGCAGCAATATATCTACCTTTAGTCATTTAAAACAATATTTATTTCACTAATAATTCTATAGGTTACTAACCTGGGATATACTCAGCTGCATAGCTTGATCTTGATCTTAACCTGAGCTGTCTCTGGTGAACTTAGGGCCTGGGCACAGTCTTTGAACTTTCTCAAGGCCACTGCTTTACCACTTGAGTTGCAGCACCACTTCTGGCTTTATGTGGTATCTAGTAATCTAACCCAGGGCTTCATGCATGCTAGGCAAGCACTCTAACAGTAGTCCACACTCCCAGCTCTCTCATGTAATTTTGATCACCTAATAAGTCATCTATGATAGCAACTTCTAGGATGATCCTTTTCTTATTATATGATGTCTTATGTATTACAAGTGAAAGATAAAATTCTTATATGAAGCAAAAACGGATAGAAAACTTAAAGAAAAGTTGAGAGACACCGTGGACAATTAAGAAGCTACATGGACAGAAAAAAAGAAGGAGTGAGAGAGAGAAAGAGAGAGAAAGGGAGAGGGAGGGGGAAGAGATTGAATCTAGTATACAGCAGGATATTTTGTAATTCTTTAGTGATACCTTATAATTCTTTAGTGAATGGCTTTCCATAGTTTTAATAATAGCTATCACTTAACTTGAGCTTTTTTTAATAAAAATGTAAATACATGAAAGATTGATTTTTGAAAGCATGAAATCTCTATGCATACTCTAAATAAAATCATATTTATGTACATAAAGTATTTTCAGCTTCACTGTAGTAGTAATGGTTTCTTGAATATCATTTGCTGCTTTGAATCTTTGATAGCATTTCTGCTGAGTAGAATAAAATCAACATTCAATACATAGAATATGACTGTATTTACTAGACTTGAATAATAAACCTATATATAGTCCCTGATAAGTGGCAGAGAGTCACATAGCACATAGTGAAACAGATACTCCTGTGCATAAAACAGATGAGTAAACTGTCAATATTCATTGCCTCTGAGAGCATCAGAATGACCAAGCCTGGTACATTCCAAAGCCTGGCATGAGCTGGCAAATCAGATTTTCTGGATACTTTTTGTGGGGTTGGAGAATGGGAGATTGCTGTCCAAAAATCCCAGCTCCCAGTTCTCTTTACTGCCACCGAATTCTTCACTGTCCTGCTTAACATTTCAACAGAAAAGGCCCAATTGCAAAAATAACCTAAACATGTATTTTCTAGTAAATACAATGAACATTTCAAAAGTTGAGAGCTATCATGGTTTGCATGTTCAACTTGTCTTCTTTTTCATTCACTGCTGGTATTCTGCCACTTGAGTCACTTTCCCTTCAAGATTTCTGCTGGTTAGTTGAAAGTAAGCCTTTCAGATTTGGATGTATGTGTTGGCATTCAATGGTGATTCTCAGATTTTGGTGTCCTAAGACAGAATAGTTATATCTACCAGTGTTGAACTATCAAGTGAATTACTAAAGAGTCTTGAAACATTTTGTGTCATTTCTAAATAATGCTCCATAATATCACTGCAGTTGAAAAACTCTTCCTTCTGCCTGGCATGTAACCTTGTAATCTCTGTAACAGAAACTAGATTTTAAAAACAAGATGTTAAAAGCTTAAACTAAATTACACAAATGCTTTTTATTCTACATTACATTATTATATTATATCAAGGTGACTTCCAAATATATTCTCATTTTTTAATTCACATAAAGGAGGTAAATCAGCTACTATAAAAACTCACTCAGAGCTGAGGTCATTCATTTCTTGCTAAGCCAATATATAAAAGTTTAAGAAAAATGTATAGGAAAATTAATATTTCAAAAATTTATCATTTAAACAATGAATAACTGAAAGTTAACTTTTGTGAATATCTTAAACATTCATTTTTCCCTTTATCTCATCAAAAGCCCTAAAGGAATTTGCTTTCTTCTTTCAGTGGGACAAATAAAGACAGGTTGCCAGAAGACACTGGGGATTGAGAGTATATGGAAAGAAAGTCATGAATCACATGGAAAACAAAATAGTATTCTCCCAGGATGTGGAAATATTTTATGAAATCCGTTTGAAGGAGAATAAAAATGAGGAAGAGTATAGTCTTTAAATTAAAGTTAATCCTCCACAGAACATTTAGATGCATGCATGTCAGAACATACAGATCAGCACCAAGAAGTCAAATTCCATTTCTTGCCCTCTCTCCTTTTTTTTGACAACTCCATTACTGTTGGAGGGAATATCTTTTTCAGAAAAAGAAAAAAAAATAAAAAGAGCTATCTATTTTTGAAAACAGTGGAGATCTAGGAAGAGATTACATACTGGTGGTGAGGAGTCAGGGATGCATTAAAGAATTCAATCCACAGGAGAGAGAAATGCTAGAAGTACATGGAGAAGTTTTTAACCTGTTCAGAAGTATTGGTGGGAAGTAATGATACATGCTGATACGTGATGTACCATCATGCTCTCCAAGAGACAAATGCGGAAGTGAGGAAAGAATTGTGGCATGACAAATTGTGCATATGCCCTTCTGAAGTGTATGTAATAAGAGAACAAAGTCACTCTTTCTGGCCTTGGTGGATATCTGAGGGTATTAAATTAAAGGATACTGCAACTAGCTTTCCTAATATTATAAGTAATAGGATACACATAAACAAACAACAACTTATACAAGAAAACAAAATCTGATCAGTACAAGAGACAACAACCAAAAAAAAAAGCCTGAGATATTTGCAATTCTGTTTGGTAATATGGAAATATTGATGCTAAATAACTAAGTAAAGGTTTAAAGATGATTTACACTTATGAATGCTAATTGGTTAATAAAATCATCAAACAATCCATTATTTTGTTTGACCTAGAAATGTGTTCTGCTTTGTGTTCATTACTTTTTTAAAGACAGTTAATGACTGACTGACTCATATCCTTGACAAAGGTATTGAGCAAAATAATGCAAGCAATAATATTCAATAAAATTATAATAAGCTTGGGCTGGGATGTAGCTCAGTGGCAAAGCGCTTGCCTAGCAAATGCAATGTCCTGGGTTTGATTCCCAGTGCAAAAAAAGAAAAGACAAAAAAATTATAATAAGCTACAGTTGTTTTTATGTGTTTGAGATGAACCAGAAATAAGTGCAATCTACATTAGATATATAAGAGCAAACAAAAAAGTAAATAAAACCCATTTCAAAGCAACAGTATCTATAAAAGCAATCGTGACTTTTGTAGTCATTGATAAATCCTAGCATTACTTTGTTTTCCTTTGCAATATTTAAAAAGTTTGATTAGATTCAAATAGCTAATTGATTTCAAGGACTTTTTGAGGTTTCACACTAGTTCATCAATATTGAATTATTCAATTAATATTTGAAAACACTTGGCTTGTGTGGAATGTACAGGAGGGAGAATATGAGCTTTATTCACTTCCTATCAGAGAATTTTGCTTGGGGAAGTGTCACTGCTTTTCAGTCACATTTTCATAATGGAAATTGGTTCCTGTTCCTAATCTGACTTAATGGAAAGGAAGATCAAGTTCTTGACATATCTGATAGGATATCAACACAATTTGCTGGAACTCTTGCCACTTGATGATGAAACTGTCGGAGCTGTACTAATGAGAAAGGGATGCTTTGATTAGATGCCTTGTTGAATGTTAATTATAAGCTAGGAAAATAGAGAGTTCATATTCTGACAAAAATTCCCAGTAGGATTACATTAATTCTTAAAGGGCCAGGAAGTCAAGCTGAAACACAGTACCATTTATCTGGCATCCAGACCACATGAATCCTTTCTTTATGACCTTGAATTTACATACAATTTGCTAGTATCAGTGGATTCTGTACATCAGGAAGTTAAGCTCAAAATGGTAGCTTGAATAATGTTTCTACATCGTAAGTACAATGTAGTAAGTTAGGGTGTGATTGGGAATTAGCTACTGAGATGAAAATGTCTAACAACTGTTATGTAACATAATCATAAAATAGGATGGGATGTTTTATTTGCCTTAATTTGTGTTTGTTATCATCAAGAGTTACTTATCATGAAGGATAGAGATATGGTTCATTCTACACTGAGTTAAATTGCAAATGTGATTTGCTCCTCAAATGTAACTGCCCATCTAAAAATGGGAACTGCCAAAGAACAGATCCAAGGCTTCCTCTAAGTAATGCTCGTGGATTCTATTAATTGATTTTTTTTGAAAGAAAAAATCATATTTTGTCTAAGTTACAAAATTTTTTAGTTAAGCTACCAAAAGAATATTGGTAGAGGGTTTGATTGCTAATTTCAACAAATGGATTTCATTTTCATACAAAAATGGTCACAATTTAGATTGTTAAAATTACAACAGATTATTTAATTGATTATAGTGACCATTTGAATAATTATAACTTCTTGGTGGATTTAATAAAACAAAATTGCTAATTCTATGATCTTTTTATTGTATAGCCATTTAAGGAATAAAATAATATTATATCTAATGGAAAAGTGAGGGAATTTTCTAGATAATTTGCAAACCAAATTTCTGGAAGTGTGGGAAAAATTATAATTTTTTATTTTGCTTTCATAATAAATGAGAATGCTGTTTTACCATTGCATTGTAACTGACACCATTCAACCTGATCAATTCGTTTAATATACTATATGTAGTTCCTCAGTCTTGTATGGAAGTGTTTTGTTGATAATGTTGGTTTGAGGATTCTATATAACATGTTCCTGTATACTTCTTCCAAACATTTCTTTGTATATCCCACAAACACTAATGATTTTCATAGAATGCACTTAATTAACTTCATAACACTATGGAAATCTTATCCAGAAGAAATTATGAAACTGTTAATTGCAATCTGAGAGCGTATATGCTTAAAACAGGTGCAGCCTTATGCATCAATTTTGTGATTTTGTTTATGAATAAACATAAATTTTAGGGGAACATGTTTAGTCTAGTCATCTGGTTCTATATACAATTGGTAATTTATGGGTGGTTTGATGCAAGTTTTTGTTATTGGCATCAGGCTATTATTAGAATAATATATAAGATTAAATCAATTTACTTAAGCTGCAAAGAGTATTTTAATTTAAGATCATTATCATTTTCTACTATTAGTTTAAAATCTAAATTAATCAGATGTGTATTTCAAATTTATAGCTGGAAGAATGTTATTGCTCAATATGTATAGAAAAAGCCTCTACTTTTCTCGCAGCATAGGAGATTTTAAAAAGATGAGATGAGAGGCCTGGAGTTTGGCCTAATGATAGAGTGCTTGCCTAGCATGCACCAAAACCCAGGTTTCATTCCTCGGTACCACATAGAGAAAAAAGCCTGACGTGGCACTGAGACTCAAGTGGTAAAGCACTACCCTTGAGAAAGTCCAAAGACAGTTCTCAGGCCTGAGTTCAAGTTCAAGCCCAGGACTGGCAAAAAAAAAGTTAGGATGATTCTTCTTAGTAAAGAGATAATATATGTTAAATATCTTTCTTTTAGTGTGTGTGGGGGGGGGCGGCGTGCGCGCACATGCATACATACTGGGGCTTGATCTTATCAACCTCACATTCTCATCTGACTTTTCTGCACTTCAACTTGAACCACACCTCTGCTTCTAGTGTTTTGCCATTCAGTTGGAGAAGAGTGTCATAGTCTTTGCTTCCCAGATGGACTTTCAGCCCTGATCCCCAGCTCTCAGACTCCTGGGTAGCTAGTATGACAAAAGTGCTAGTCCTAAAGGGTTTTTAGTATTTTTTAAACACTATACACTATCACATTTACAATGCATTTGCACATTTTAGTCTTCTCAGCCTTATTTATATGAGTATATGCCAAAACAAGAAAGAAAATTATTTTTCTTTGCATCTTCTAATCTTGTAAACAATTTTCCAACTGGTCCTGCATCAATGTGTAACCTCAACAAGATTTACTTGGAAGCAAAAAGAAAGCACATAAAAACAATTGCAAAGCAAAGAAATATGTATTATTGTTAGGTAAGTACAATCAATGAGAATGTGATATTGTATCCAAGAAAAGGAACATACTCAGATAACAAATATTGTGGAAAATATATGACAATTACTTGAAGACAATTACTTACAAACTGACTGGGGAGAAGCACAGAAATAAATAATATTATTAATAGCAATAAAACTTAAGTAAATGAATCTATGAAGTTGTATAATTCTTTTCCAACATAGTGTTTAGTAGATTCCAAGAAGGGAATCTCTATATAAATCACTAGCACTTAGATTTTAGAACATAATCAAAATTAGGCTGTGGGCTTGTATGTCATAGATACATAATAATCTCTGTAATAAAACAGTATGTCTATAGAGTCAAAAGTTTTTATGACTATGTAGTTGTGTTTATATTTCCAATACCATAGCATTGGGTATGTAACATTTGTGTCCTCACTCTTGTACTGTTTGTGTAATTTTTATAATAGCTTTAAAAATGGAACTAAAATGGTATATAACTGTCCATTGATGAATGAATAAACAATATGGAATAATTTATTCAGTCCTAGAAAAAAGACAACATTGAATGCCATATGACGATCTGGATGTGCCAGGAATTTATGTTAAATATAATTAGCCAGATCACATAAACAAAGCCTACATTATCTTACTTATCTGTAGCATCTGAAGATTGAAGTCATGTAAAAGAGGGAAGATTGAGAGAGGACACAAGTAAACAACACACACAGTAAGATGATGACAGTAGGGAAGATGAGATCCAAAGATGAAATATTTCCATTAGATAGGAGAGATAGTTAAAAGAAAGAAGTAATGAATGTGTTAATTGGCCAGTAGTAATACATGTAATTTTGTCAGTTAAAAATAGGTACATTAAAATTTGACTGGTTACAATCACAAATAACTCCTCACAAAATACTTAATAATTACAACAATGAAAACATAATTTTTCAAGGGATAAATATGGGATGAGTTTCTTACTCAAGTAGTCGAAATTGATAGGAGACAATCCAAAGGGATTCTGGACAAATGAATACTGTTGTCATGTGGTATAGCATTAATAGAAGAAGATAGCACTAATTTTTCCAACATCCTGCAAAAATGCTCATCTAAATTCCATCCTGAGGATACACAATGCAAAACAAAAGGAGAAACAGTCTACAAAGTAATTGAATAGGTTTTTTATAGTGGTTTTTTTTTTTGCCAGTCCTGGTCCTTGAACTCAGGGCCTGGGCACTGTCCTTGGGCTTTCTCAAGGATAGACCTCTACCACTTGAGCCTCAGCACCATTTCTGGCTTTTTTCTATGTATGTGGTACCAAGAAATTGAACCTGGGTCATCATGCATGCTAGGCAAGCACTCTACCACTAAGCCAAACTCCTGGCCCTTGGTGAGTAGTTTTAAAACTAATCTCAATCATAAAATACAAAGAAATATCAAGGTGTTCCTTATTTAAAAACATTGAAAGAATGCAATAACTCTGTGTGATATATTTTGGAAGAGATTGTGATATAATTTTATTATTGAAACAGTTGTTGACACAATTCAGAAATTACATAAAGCACAGGCAAGTCTCAGAGATCATCTCTCAGGGATGATGCATATGTTGAAATTGATTTTTTTTCTATTTTTGATTTTTCAGATTTCTTCAGTCTAGTTCACCTACGTAATAAGATGTTTTGTTATAAATAATAAATAGTAAAGGAATTACAGTAATCAAACAAATAATGTATCAGTATATATGGAAAGGCAGATAGTGGGTTAACTTCTGACTTTTCCCACTTATTTCCATTTCTGTATATTCATGGCTGTCTTATTAAACAAGTCTGGAATTGATGGAAGACATTGTTAAAGTCTCAGACTGAACTTGCTGTGTAGAAAGCCTCAAGACATCACTTTTATGTCTTCTTTTCAATTGCTAGCTAAGCATCATCAAGAGCTGTTTGTGTTGCCTTCCTCTCCAGATACCAGATTTTTATTAGTTTGTCTTTCAAGCAAATCAATTTTTACCATATGTAATAATAGCAGAGCTTTTTTTTTCATTTAATTTACTTCAGTCCCATTTGTGAAAAACACAATGTTAAGGCAAAAGAATTGTGAATCTGAAAGAAGCAACCATAAATTACTACCTAGAGAGGTTGAAGACTGGTAGTTATGTGTGCAATATCCTAGAGAAAACAAGGAACTATAGGTGCAGATGAGTACAGCCAGTCATGTAGCATAGGTTCACCAGAGGTTTCTTGAGGTAAAAAAAATCTTACCTGGATTTCATGTACTTCAGATGACAAATGATAAACATGAACTACATTTCATCCTAGCTACTCAGGAGGCTGAGATCTGAGGATAGCAGTTCAAAGCCAGCCTGGGCACCATAGTCAATTAACTTCCAGAAAACTGAATGTAGCGTTGTTCCTCAAAGGGTAGGAAGGTAGCCTTGAGCTGCTGAGCTCAGACACAGAGCCCAGGCCCAGATTTCAAGTCCAACAACTGACAAAAAAATTAAAAAAGAATGCAGGTAATTATTCTGTTCAAAAAGTTAGAAATCATTTTATGTATTATCACTCAATGATATTTAGAAGCATATGTTTATAGAACTAAATGGATCTAATATACTTGGGTTGGTACTCGCTTGAAGTGTATTCATTCAATTATTATGACTCTGTTGGATATTTTCTTTACTTCAAGTTTTCAAGATTCCCTATTATTATTACTGGTCCAGTTCAATGATATGCAAAGCACTTGCTTTAAACACTGAGTTACATCCTAAGCCCTGGTGGAATATTTGTGATCAGGGATTGTTTCATAAATTGTGTCTCCTTTCTTTATAGAAAGTCAATATAGAAAGCAAGGAAATCACACAGAAAGTTTGCAATATCTAAGAACAGCTCCAAGAGTCTTATCAGAAGAGTTTTCTTGTGGAACAATGAACTTACAATAGAAGTTATCCAACTCACTCAGTGAGGCATTTGAACATGAATTGTGTGTAGATTGTAAACTGGAGGTCCATGTTCTTCTCCACAAAAGATATACTGGTTTGGAAAAAGAAACCTTTACAATATATTTGGGTAGCGCTTCTTTAGAGAAATGAGGAGCCATTGTGTTTGTCTTGTCTTCTTAAGTTAGTATACAGCTCAGATATCTTTGTGATAAAGGAAGTTATTGTCATATGAGAGAGTTCCAGTATTCAAGGTCTATTTTCTCCGGAAAGGCCCACAGAATTTAATTATTAGTATGAGTATGGGATGGGGCACTAAATAACCACAGTACAACTGAAAGTATTTGGTTTGATTTTTATTTTCTAACTAGAGGATAAGAGACATGAGAAAATGCTACATTCTTAGGCACAAACAAATATGATCTTTGCCTGGTAGAAGGGATATCTTAAAATATTTACAGTTTGATAAGCAATGTTGAGGACAGAATGGGGGAAGAAAAGTTTCTTGTACTGATAAGACATTTGGAGAAGATTGGGGCTATAAGAGAATTTGAATTATGTGAGAGTTCTCTCTTCCATCTATGAAAATGTTTAAAATCTAGAAATGAAAGATTTCAAAACATAAGAATGGAGAAAGTAAATAGAACATCTGACATCTCTATATGTACTGGCAGTATGATGTAGGGGGAAATAATGGAATATCAGTGTATGAATCAGAGAGCTGAAAAAAATTCTGGTTGTGCAGTAGGTACTTTGGAAAAGTTGGTACAGCTGATTAATATCACAATGTAAGTTCTCAGAATGACACCCAAGAATGAAGTCCAGGCTGAATTGTGGCACGTACAATATTCTTTATAGGAAAACCTTATTATAGATGGGAAGAATCTCCATGTCATTTTTCATATAAAAAAAACATATATATATATATATCAGTGAGTTAGCTTTTATCTCCCTTCCATAGATGATGAAATTGGAATATTCATATCAAAGGAACAGAATAACATATACTATATTTTGCATTCTCATTCCTTATCACACTGTCTCAGAGGATACTGGAGTATGGATTCTATTTTATATTCTGTCTCCTTCAAACATTATGTCTTGGGCAGATGTCAGCAAGAGAAAGAAGTTTCAGTATTCAAAAATACGTAAGATAACTTTGTTATGGCTTTTTTTATATATATTTGGCAAGGTATCCTATTTTAGATGGAGTAGTCCATCTTAAGTAACATGCTAAATATATTCAATAAACTCACATGTATTCAGTAAATCCAACAACTATGAGAAACAAAATTGCATTTCAAGTTGTACTTTTCAGGTTGTTAATGTTTGTAAGTATTTAGTTCACAACTAAAAAAGTGATTATCTGAAAGAGTTCAGGGAGATCTGATGAAGAAGTTTCTGAAAACAAGGGTATTTTACTTTAGGAATACCTAGGAACTAGCCGTGAAATATGCTAGAATAAAAGCTAGCATTTTTTAGTTGATAGCATTTTTTTCAGCATTCTTTATCAATACTTACAACAACAAGTCCTTTATTTCATCTTTTAACATACTGAAACTTCCAGGAAAACAAGGAATTGTCTTTTGGGTGAAGAACAATGTAATGATTGTCCCCAAGTTTCAGAAGCTACAGCCAAGAGCAGAATAGGACCATTTTATTGAAATCAATCATATCTCTGGGTTTTCTCTTCCCTTTTGGCTCCAATTATCAGACACCACCTCCTACCTTCACCCAAAGAATACACATCAGACTCAAGATAGACTCCAATCTGTTCAGTTCTAGAAGTTTTATGTTCTTTTTTGTTTCTCTGATTTTTAGGCATATTTATATTAGAAAAACACAGGGACCAATGCTTGAGTGTGTTGAGTGAAATAAGAATTCTCAAAGAGATGTACTTCTGGAAGGAAAAAAATCATTTAAAAAAATTTTAATCAGGACCAGGAGTTTGGCCTAGCAGTGACGTTCTTGCCTAGCATGCACGAAGACCTGGGTTCCATTCCTCAGTACCACATACATAGATAAAAAGCCTGGAGTGGTGCTGAGGCCCAAGTGGTAGAGCTTTAGCCTTGAAAAAGTTCAAGGACAGTGCTCAGATCCTGAGCTCAAGCCTAGGACTGGCAAAAAAATGTTTTAATCAGTTTAAGTATTGGGACAAGTAAGTATTAGTTTATTTTCCTCTTGTGAGCTAAAAACAGTTTTGTGCATATTATGTAGACCAATGGAGTTGGTTCTTATTTTGATATGTGTGTATGCAGGTGTGTGTGTGTGTGTGTGTGTGTGTGTGTGTGTGTGAGAGAGAGAGAGAGAGAGAGAGAGAGAGAGAGAGAGAGAGAGAGAGAGAGAGAGAGAGAGACAGACAGACAGACAGACAGACAGACAGAGAGAGACAGAGAGAGACAGAGAGAGAGAGAGAAGTGGAAATCATCATTAAATGTAGGGCTTCAAACAAGTGTTCCATTGCTGATCCAGCTCACAGAGTTCACAATTTTCATTGTCTATATCTTAGAGCCCACAGCAATAACAGAATTTAACAACTGTAATTGAGCTCCTCAATGGAAGGACTTAGCTTTAGATTTTATTTTAAGCAGACCAATATAATGACTATGATATCACATTTCTTCTTTATAAAAGCTCAGGTGAATTAAATTAAACATAATGATAAAAAGTGAAACTCAATGAAATAGACTACATGTGCTTGATATGGGCTTCCTTGACCTATATTTAATGAATTCTTCTGGATGAAAGGAACTTATTCATTTCAATCATTTCAAATACACAAGACTTTCTGTGGTTCAACCTGATTTTTTAAAATGAAATGAGAGTAATATAAAATTAAAGGCTCTCAAAAATTATAAGGAAATAGTTTTGGAATTTTTGGCTTTTTCAGATTTAACAAATTAGGGGAATAGTAACATCAGATGATGACATAAAGGCACACATAATGTGATTGAATTAATAACTGCAAAGTGTGATGGAGTTTTTCTCTGGGTTATAAGCACAACTAGATTTTAACCTTACTTATACTTGTTCACGTCACTGCTTATTTATTTGTTTTGTTACAGAGAAAAGTAACAGGGAATTCTTGGCTAGCTTTTTTTTAGATACAGACATCCAACTTTTAGCTCATTGGAGGTGATTAGGTTTTATACCAATTACTGTGGAAAATGATTCTGTGATAGGTGATTGCAATCAGGATGATAATATATAATTTTGATTAATCAAGAAAGTTTGATTAATTTAAATGTTGATTCTAGCAAAATCCTACCCTAGAATGTGTTGCTGTTTACTCCCATTTAGAACGAATAATATCCCATGGTGGATTCAACAAGAGTTCAAGTTCATCAAATTTTAAACTAAAGTTAACTAACAAGTCTAAAAATTATTCGGAATAAATTTTTCCAATATTTTCAAAAGTCTACATTATCACACTTACTATACGGTGTGAAGGCACACTACAAAATTGTTTTCTAAAACATTACTATTTGAGGCCATTCTATTTTTTCAATACTTCCACCAAACTTGACCTATATTCTGCACTTGCTCTTGATTCAATAATTCATCAACAGTATTAGTTTCAATAAGGCATCAACAGTATTAGTTTCACTTGTTCTATTGCTATTTTAACATCTAAATCAACATTATATTTCATATTTCATTGATATACTGAACATTATTGTGAGTAATTAAAGAGTTGAATATTGCTACCCTAATAAATGACTGACAATCAGTTTCTGGTTTACACTCACTTTTGTGAGACAATTAGTTGATTTTGTAGTTGAACTGGAGTCAACTGGAGTTATTTGTCATTATATCTATCTCAGCATCTCAGTTTCCTTCCATTTTATTGTTTGTTTGTTTGCTCTTGGACTTAAGAGCCTCAAGCTTTCAGTCGTTGTTATTTAGTTTTGGCAATGAGAGCCTCTCTTGTCTTCTTGGTCCATGCTGGTTTCAAACCTGGATTCTCACATCTTAGCCTGCTGAGTCTTTAGGATTACAAGAGAATGTGGGTGTGGGAAACTGTTTATACTCTGCATTAAACTCAGCTATACACAAACTATAGGTAGTGGGATGTTGGCCATAGACTGGCACCTCGTAGAAAAAAGAATCTTACCTGAGAAAGAATTAAAGGAAAAGAAGGCTGAGGGGTATGGCTTATATTGTAGAACAACTTCCTACACAATTCATTCACAAACAGGATGTCTTAAGTTCAAGTATGTCAATACCATAAAAATAACAAATGTCTTAAAACCAATATGCAATACTTTTTTTCATTATTTTTTTATCTTATTGTACTTTTAGGAAAATAGGATTACAGTATAAGTCATGAAATTCACTTGATTAACAAATATCACATTTAGTAGTCTGACTTGGAAAGAAATGCCAAGAGAGGAAGCACCGATAATGTTTAGAAACATTATGATTTCATGTAAGTAATGCTACAGTTCCAAAAAGTAATCAACAAATGGATTTTGTACTCATTTTTTCCATTCTTAATAGATTCAATTTCAATAGAACAATTTTCTAGAATGATTTATCTTCTTAGAAACTTGGTATCTTCTGTAATTTTTCTCTTATTATTTGTATTATTTTATTAATATTTCTTTCTGTTGATTTATCCTCTTCAAAAAATCACAAAATAAACTTCATTCCTATTCATCATGAATTGTTCCAAATAAAATGAAAACTAATACTGATTAACACAAATGACATCTTTTGGTCCTTTGTGGCTTTTCTTTAATTGTGTTCTTGTTAAAATCTGTTTTAAAGTCAGGAAGCATATACTTCCTGACACATTTTTATGCATAATATCTTGTGAATGAAGATGAAATAATATTCATGAATCAAATAACTAATTATAATCAAAGAAGTAACACAAAAATATGTTTACAAGTGAAACTGTTTTTCTTGAAAATTTAACTGTAAATTGAGAAAGTAGCAGTGACTCAGCCACTTCTATGAATCTTTTCTTCTTAAATGAATTCCAGTCTGTTGCATCTAAAGTTTTCTTCACCTTCTTTAAAATACCATTGGGTATTAGTTTACTCAGGACATACATTTATGAACTTAAATCAGCTCCTGCCACTTGAACTCCAAATGTTCTTTTATTTGGTGAATCATGAAAAGCTGAATTCTCATTTTGTTTGTTTGGAAACTTCTTTTGTTCATGGATCTTGGATTACCATAGATATTATTTTGCTAAAAATATCCTTATAGTATAGAAAATACACAACAAATAACTTCCTTTGAGAAAAATTTCCAGAAGGTCAATATAATTTAAACCCATCAATACACATATAGCTTATTTTCTAACACATTAGATGAATTCATGATTGGTTCTTTTCATATTTAGTTATAAAAAGGGCAGGACAGAGTTGACATCCGGCCATGCATGGACCTAACAGCTTCACAGAAATGGGGAATCCAGCAATTTGTGAATACCTCCTAGGAGAAGTTTCCACTTCTGCTTGAGGAAGGTCATTAGGAGGGTGCCCCCTATCCCGCAAGCTGAGAGCAGCACCATCTTGACTGCTGGCAAAGACCCGGCCAAAGCAATTGGAGCCTGAGAGGTGATGCTGGAAATGCCATCTTTCTAACTGGCAAAGGATTTCTCAGAGATCATTTAGTTAGAAATCCAGCCCCAGCACTGCTAAAGTCCTTCCCTTGCACCAGCCACAGACCTGGTAAACAAAGCTACTGGTGGATCTTTCAGCTTTGTTTTACCAATCAAGAAATCTGATCTGAAAAACCACAAAGCCAAATCACAAGAGAAAAAGACATTGTGAAGTGTTTGGACCCCAAATTTAGTGGAGACACAAGTTTCCTATCCCGTCCCCCCACACCCGCCCCCAAAAAACTGAAGAATACCCTCTTTCTTTTTTTTTGTTTGTTCTTCTACCCCTTTTCATTTGCATTTTTAGGTGTTCTCATTTTGCTCTTTCCCATCATACCTACGCATTTTTTCTAAAGTTGTGATTCATTCCTTTTTTTTTCTTTTTTTATTTCCTTTTTTCTCCTCTCTTTTCCTGCATTCGTTCTGTCACTGTGCTCGTTCCTAGAAACACAGTGATAGCCCTGGGTACAATCTGAATAAAAACAATATCCATATTGATACAGTCAGCTGCTTTTTAAACTCAACCCAAGTATCTCTTGGGGAAGAACTCACAATATTGAGGAATCTCCCCACACCTTTTCTGTTTTTTTTTTTGGTTTGTTTTTTGGTTTTTGTTTTTTGGGTTTTAGTTTTTGGTGTGTGTGTGTGTGTGTGTGTGTGTGTGTGTTCCGTTTTCTTTTATTTTGTTGTTGTTTTGTTTCTTTTTTCTTTTTAAAATTTGCATCATTGAAATCTCCCATATCTACCTCCTTCTTTTCTCTATATATTTTTCTTATCACTCTTCTTATTTTCATAAGTTTTATCTAAGTTCATCTAAACTTTATTTTCAAATATTCTACCTGTCTATTCCCTTAGGTCAGTTATCCTTACATGATACCTTTTTTTAATTACTATAATAATCTTACACTTCTGCAGATTTCTTTTACTACCTCCCTTCTCATCTTTTATATTATTTTTCTGTCTCTGGTCCTCTGTTCATCCTTCAACTCTTATAATGCATGGATCTACATTTGATGGTTTTTGAGCAATGCTGTGTATCTAGGTGTTCAATTATACTCTAGGTTGAGAGGGACTTAAATACAATAGAGATTGGATTGAGGGGCTCATTGTTTTGGTCATAAATCAGTAAACTCTTGTTGTATTAGATTTGTATGTAAGTACACAAAAAGAAAGAGTGATATTACCAATATAAAAGAATGAACATCTATGTCAGCCAACTAAAAAGGTCTAGGTTGATTATATCTGAAAAATTATAATTTTGTTTACTATTAATCTTGTCCCCTTTTTCAAATGGGCAGAACAAGAAACTCAAGAAAAATGTCAAATCAAAGAATAGCATCTCCCACCCAACATAAACAGGCAATCGAGCAGTCAGTGGCAAATCTAGAGGAGAGTCTTCCAAGTGCTATACAAATGCAATTGATACTAAATTAAATTAAAGAAAAATGTGAAAACATACAGAAAGAGATAAGGGAGGAAGCCATAGCTAAACAAGAGGAAACCGTAAACAGGGTGATATGTGAAAAAGGGGAAGACATGAAGGAGGCCATAATAAAGGTTTTTCAAAGAAAAATGGACAAATTCATAGAATCCACAAACAAAGGGTGAATGAACTCCAACAAATGTCCAAAGAGAATAAAGCTGCTGAGCTAACCACTCAAATGGAAATCAAGGAGCTAAAGAAATCCATACATGATCTAAAAGAAGAGATGCAAGGCAGCAAAAATGAGCAATTAGAAGCAAGGGAGATGAAGAATAAAGTAGATAGCTTTGATAGCAGGTTAGACAATGCAGAAAAGAGATTTTTCCAGGGTTGAAGATAATTTAGTTGTTATAGAGAAAGAACATAAAATGAGTCAATTCAAATCTAGGAAATATGAGAAAATGCTACAGGAGGTCCAAGATACAATTAGGAAGCCTAATTTAAGGCTAATTGGTATTGAGGAGGTTTGGAAATATACTTCAGGAACAATCTCAGAGAACTTCCCAAATATCCAGAAGGGCAGGCCCATCCAGATACAAGAAGCTTTTAGAACCCCAAACAGACCTGACCAGAAAAGAACATCCCCCCACCACATTATAATCTGAACTGGATCAACAGAGATCAAAGATAGGATCCTAAAAGCAGTCAGGGAGAAGAGAACAATCACCTATAAAGGCAAAGCAATCATAATAACCCCAGATTTCTCAGCAGAGACCATGCAAGCAAGAAGAGATTGGAAGGATGTATGTCATGCCCTGAAGTCAAATAAATACCAATCAAGAATACTGTAGCCAGGTAAGCTCTCATTCATAACTGAGGGAGCAATAAAAACCTTCCATTCCAGGGAAAAGCTGCAACATTATTTAGCAAAATAACCAACATTACAGAAAATTCTCAAAGAAGTTCTACACATAGAAAACCAACACAAATGTAACACAGAGAAAGAAATGGCACCTAAAACTCATAACACCTAAGTACTACAAGGACTATCCAGACACAGGCCGTAATTAAAGCTTGTAAAAATGGCAGGAACTAATAAACATTTCTCAATCCTGACTCTCAATATCAATGGACTTAACGCTCCAATAAAATGACATAGATTATCTAGTTGGATCAAAAAAGTGTCCATCATTTTGCTCTCCTCAAGAGACCATCTTACCCCAAAAAACAAACATTTTTTGAAAGTGAGAGGTTGGAATAAACTTTATCAAGCTAATGGTCCCCATAAACAGGCTGGAGTTGCCATCGTCATATCAGATAAAATAGACTTCAAACTAAAATTATTGAGAAAAGACAAAGAAGGTTACTACATACTACTACAGGGATCTTTCCTCAAGGAGGACACAATCCTCCTAAACATCTACAGACCTAATCCGGGAGCTCCAAACTTCAGCAAGCAAACTTAACATTTATTGAAACTATACATAGATCAAAACACAGTGATTGTTGGTTACTAACACACCACCCTCAACTATGAACAGATCAACCAGGCATAAAATCAACAGACAAACCTTAGAATTGAACAACTGTATAGATCAACTAGATCTAACAGACATCTGCAGATTATTCCACCCAGCAACAACACAATATATGTTTTTTTCAGTAGCACATGGAACATTTTCCAAAATGGACTAAATTTTAGGGCACAAAACAAACCTGGACAGGTTCAGAAACACTGAAATTATTCCCTACACTCTCTCAGACTACAAGGGCATAAAATTAGGGCAGAACACCCAACTCTACCAACGAAAAACCTGTAACTCATGGAGATTGAACAATACATTGTTGAATCACTAATGGGTCATTGAGGAGATCAGAAAAGAAATCCAACAGTTTATGAAATTTAACAAAAAGGAGCACACAAAATTCCAGCTCCTTTGGGACACGACAAAGGCAGTACTCAGAAGAAAATTTAGAGCTCTGAGTGCCTACAATAACAAATTGGAAAAATTGTAAACCAGCAATTTAATGTGTCACTTTAAGCTCCTGGAAAAAGAGCAACAAAACACCCCTAATCCCATTAGAAGGAAGCAAATTATTAAAATCAAAGCAGAATTAAATGAATTGGAGTCCTAAAAAAACTATAGAAAAAAATCAACAAAAAGAGGAGTTGGTTCTTTGAAAAAAATAACAAAATTGACAGACCCTTAGCAAATCTTACCAAAAAAAGAAGGGAGCATACCGAAATAAATAAAATCATAGATGAAAATGGTAATATCACGACAGAAATTACCAATATCAGAGTATCATGAGGGAATACTTCTCAAACCACTATGCCAAAAAGTTTGAGAATCTAGAAGAAATGGACGATTCCTAGCCAATATTAACATACCCACACAGAACCAAGAAGAACTAACCCAACTAAACAGGCCTATTTCAAGCTCTGAAATAGAAATGGCAATAAGAGAACTTCCACCTAAGAAAAGCCCAGGGCCAGATGGATTCACAGCTGAATTCTATAAGGTCTTCAAAGCAGAGCTCACACCAATACTCCTCAAGCTCTTCAACGAAATTGAAAATGAAGGTTCTTTACCAAACTCATTCTATGAAGCCAGTATAACCCTCATCCTCAAACCAGACAGAGATTCATCAAAGAAAGAGAACAATACACCTATTTCTTTAATGAACATCGATGCAAAACTTCTCAACAAAATACTGGCCAACCGTCTACAACAACTCATCAAAAAAAATTATACACTATGATCAAACAGGATTCATCACAGGGAAATAAATTAATATAATTCAACACATCAACAGGAGCAAAGACAAAAATCACATGATTGTCTCAATAGATGCAGAAAAGGCATTTGACAAGATCCAACACCCATTTATGTTAAAAGCTCTGGAGAAACTAGGAATCCATGGAAAAATCCTAGTATAATAAAGGTTGTGTATGACAAACCCACAGCTAGTATTATACTTAATGGTGAAAAGCTAAAGACAATCCCTCTAAAGTCAGGAATGAGACAAGGATGCCCACTTTCTCCACTCCTCTTTAACATAGTATAAGAATTCCTCAGTTGATGAATGGATCCACAAGATGTGGTATTTGTACACAATGGAATTCTATGCTGCTGTAAGAAAAAACAACATCGCCCCATTTGTTAGGAAATGGAAAGACTTAGAAAAAATCATATTAAGCGAAGTAAGTCAGACTCAAAGGAACTTAGGTTCAATGGTTTCCCTCATACATCATAACCAGTAGAAATCTTGGGCTCTCATAGCAAAGATTTGCAATAGAGCAAAAACTTGATACATAAGGCCATATAGTATGAAGCTAATTGAATGGACCTCTAGGATATTGAAACAAAAGCCATATAACAAATGATTTCTGTCCTTAAGGTGCTACGTTATCTCTCATCTCTTTTGTTGTTCCTTTGTTATCTCATATTGTTACAATATCTCACTTTGTTATCTAATATATTGGATACGTTTGCATTTGGTTACTTGAAATTGGACAGGGAAGGGGGGAAAACCAAGAAGGGGGGTGGGGGAGAGGGTAATGGGGACCAAGACATGTGGAAGCATATCAGTATATGTGAATTAATGCACCTTCTATCTGGCAAATATCATGTAACCTTTTTATTAAATACAATAAAAAATATTAAAAAAAAAGAATTCCTAGCCAGTGCAATAAAGCAAGAAGCAAGCATAAAGGGGATCCAAATAGGGAAAAAGGAAGTAAAGCTTTCCCTCTTTGCAGATGACATGATTCTGTATTTAAAGAATCCTATAGACTCCACTCCTAAGCTTCTTGAGCTGATTCAAAACTTTGGAAGTGTAGCAGGATATAAAATTAACCCTCAAAAATCAATTGCCTTCCTCTATGCCACCAGTGAGGGGAATGAGGCAACAATCAGGAAAGCAACTCTTTTTGCAATAGCCTCAAAATAAATAAAGTACCTAGAAATTAACTTAATTAAGAATGCAAAGGACCTTTTTGATGAAATATGATATATTGGATATATTTGTATTTGGTTATTTGAAATTGGATAGCAACAATCAGGAAAGCAACTCTTTTTGCAATAGCCTCAAAATAAATAAAGTACCTAGAAATTAACTTAATTAAGAATGCAAAGGACCTTTTTGATGAATATGATATATTGGATATATTTGTATTTGGTTATTTGAAATTGGATAGCAAAGGGGGAAAAAGAAGTGGAGGGATGGTGTTGGGGGGGAGGGAAATGGGGACCAAGACAAGTGAAATGGTATCAATGTAAGTGAATTAATGCACCTCCCATCTGGCAAATATATTATAACCCTTCTACTAATTACAATAAAAAATATATGAAAAAAAAAGAATTGCAAAACAAGGCTGGGCATGTCAGCTCACTCAAAAAAATAAAAAATAAAAAGTAAATAAAAAGGGCAGGAAATTTTAACTTTGTTCTTAAAGATGAAAAAGCTAGAGAAAAATTTGATTATATATTATTTCACTGTAGTATCAAGGAGATGAAATATTCTTTTTTTTCCTTTTTTAATTAATTTTATTGTCAAGGTAATGTCCAACGGGGTTACAGTTACTTATGTAAAGAGTATATTTCTTGTCTAACATTTTTATCCCTCTTCTTTTTTTCATATATTTCTTATTGTAATTAATAGAAGGGTTACATGATATTTGCCAGATAAAAAGTGCATTAATTTGCATACATTGATACCCTTTCACATGTCTTGGTCCCCATTTCCCTCCCGCCTACCCCACCCCTCATCTTGTTTTCCCCCCTTTCCTATCCAATTTCAAATAACCAAATACAAATATATCTGCCAAAAATAAGCTATACTACAAGATATGCACATTTCATGTGAGAAAAATGAACTTTTCATAAATGAAAACTGGAGCAAAAAAAAAGACAGAACATTACTATTCTTAAATCTGGCATGCACATTATACAGTTTTATTTGAAAGAGGATGTTTCATTTTTCTCCACAAGTTCTATTTGAGTTTGGAAGAGCTGTTTTTCTGGAGTAGGTACTTTGGAACAATAAAACTTAAAAATAACTCATAATACACAAAACAGTTGTAATTATTCTCTCAGTGTAGCAGTTCTATGAATCTTGTATATACTAACTTAAAATAAAATACAATTGGACACATCAAATGTAGTCTTTATGATTAAATTAAAACTAGGAAAATTGGCAGATGATTATGTCAATATTAAATTAACACACCATAAACCATTTTCCACCACTCTACACTGTGAAATTCCTATTTCAGTTCAATGTCCGGAGCCCTTTAATTCAGAGTTTTCTAGTATTTAATGTGCAATCTCACTAGAAAAATATAAAATAAAATTTTAAAAGTACATCTGTATTCATAACTAACTCCTTAAACATATCAGTCATAGTTAATTTTGAAACAACTCATCACAACCTTGCTCATTTACAACAGAACACATTTATTACCTTCCTGCAGATTAAAAAAAATGGACTAAAATTTCACTGTGTAAACCTAATGTGTGGATCGATTTTATTTCTCCTGGCTCATAGGGAAGAATCTTTCCCTTTGCCTTCTGTAGCTTGCAGAGCTCTGCAACACACACCTGGGGTGTCCTGTGTATCGTAAAGCCAGCACTTGTCTTGACTCTCCTTCCTCACGTATCTCATTCTCTGACTGTGTGGATTGACATGTGTCAGGGTCTATTTTAGCAGTACCCACGTCATTACAATAGACACACCTGTTTTACTCAGGATAATCTCCTTGTCTTAATATCATTAATTTAATACTAAACTAAAGTTATTTGTAGGTAAGTTAACATATTCACAGATCTTGGAAATGGGGGATCCTGACATCTTCATGTATGTATATTGTAGAGGATGCCATAATTTTACATACTATTTTCCACACCAACTCAAGCTATTGGAATCTACACATAGTTTTCAGTTTCTTAAATTTATCTTATTGTAATAGAATGAAACAGATATCATTCATATAACATCCCTATAAATCTCATGACAATTTATTTCTAAATTTTAGTATTTATTTTGATGATTTTATCCACATCAGATGAACTAATGGAAAATCTTTATAGGAAAGACAAAATAGTCACACATTTTTTATTTCTTTACAGTAACATTTAATTGAATCTTTTAAAATAGTGATTAAATTATGTCTTAAATAGTTGAAATATTTTAGTCTAATTTTTTCCATTATACCTTGGACAAACATTCTTGAGAGAATAATGAACTTATGTAAAATATATACATTATTTAAAAATGAATTTGTAAATATATTAACATTTATAGCACAGATGATAATGTATGTACACATATGTGTATGCTATTTGTGTACTGTATGTGTTGTGTATTACATACATATGTAAAAAGTATACATATAGTATGTATAATAAATATGTATGCATATATGTTTATCTGTGTATATATGAGTTGATTTCTGAGACTGTTTTTTGTGAACAGAGAACATTATTCAATTGATACTTGTCTTTTCTTTGAAATGCATTATGTATGAAATTTTTCAATACCTAACTTTTCTTCAATATCCAAGGTCATCAGAGAAGAGGAACAGAAATAAAGAATGTTTATCAGTGAATGAGAGATTGGGAAAAATGAAGTGTTGTTCTTTATTTCATAGAGCTTTAGTACTGTCATACAAGTAAATTCTGTACATTAATTACATAGCAATAAGAATAAAAATAATACTTCAGTGTGTATTTATGAGTTTAAGTAAGTAAATTTTATGTTATGCAGCATTGTGGTTTAAAAAAATCTGCTAATACTAAGTGAGGTTATAGAGGAAGGAGTAATTGCTATCATTGCTTATAGGAAAGAAAAATGTAAGATCACATGAGTGGCAAAAGTTTGGCAATTTTTCCCAAAGCTAAATATAGCCTTCCCATAATACCAACACAGAGCTCATCAAACAAGGGACAAATAAACAGATAGAATAAAAACAATGATTGCAAGGTTTCACTACAGAAAGAGTGGTTAGAAAAGATGATGCATGCATAAGCCTTAAGTAGTTAAATTTATCCCAGAAATAAACAAAGTTACCAAACTAATCAAACAAGTCAGTAGTGATGTTGGTTATCATCCTTCAAGAGGCTGAGTCAGAAGATCACAAGTATTAAAGAGAAAGCCTAGAATACACAGTGCTTTTCTAGGTAGTAAGATTCTGTCTCATGAAAACCAATGGGAGTAAAATAAAAATGCTCATTTTATCTGATAACCCTTCCTTTTCCTCCTGCAGCAAGAAAAATAAATAATTCTGGCACTGTGAAGCTAGTATACTGGAAAAAGTAATTAAATTAACACATAGCTGGAGGTAGAAAACCAGATTTTTCCATGTTTGAGTGAAAAATGTCTCCAGATAAAAAGAATAAGAGATCATAAAGCTCAATATAGTAATTCAGCTGGAGTTATTGTTATAAATTCTGCTTTTGACTCCTTTGTATATAAATACAGAATCATAAAGAGTCACGTGAGGTACACACACACACACACACACACACACGACACGCACTCATGCATATTTACAGCCAGATAGAGAGACAGAGACAGAGAGACAGAGACAGACAGATAGTTAGATGACTCTCTATAAAAATATGTAACCTTAACATACAGAAGGCCAATCAAGAAAATGATCCCATTCACAATAGCCCCCAAAAGAATAAAATACTTAGGAATTAACTTAACCAAAGATGTAAAGGAATTATTTAATGAAAACTATAAAAGCCTAATGAAAGAAATAAAAGAGGACACCAGGAAATGAAAAGATATGCCATGCTCATGGATAGGGAGAACCAACATAGTGAAAATGGCTGTATTGACAAAATTGATATACAAATTCAATGCAATCCCCATCAAAATCCCAAAAACATTGTTTACTGAAATAGAAGATACAATCTAAAGGTTCATATGGAACAAGAAAAGACCTAGAATAGCCAGAACAATTCTAGGCAAAAAGAGCAATGTCGATGGTATTACAATACCAGACTTCGAACTCTACTATAGAGCCATAATAACAAAAACAACATGGTACTGGCCTAAAAACAGACCAGAAGATCAATGGAACAGAATAGAAGATCCAGAAATAGAACCACATACCTATAGTCAACTTGTATTTGACAAAGGAGCCAAAGATATACAGTGGAACAAACACAGTCTATTCAATTATTGGTGCTGGCAAAACTGGGCAGCCACATGCAGAAAATTAAAAATTGACCTTAGCCTTTCACCATGCACAAGCATTAACTCAAAGTGGATCAAAGACTTCAATATCAGACTAGAAACCATGAAACTGCTGCATGATAGAGTAGGAGAGACACTGGAACTCATAGGCACAAGCAAAAGATTCTTGAACAGAATCCCAGGGTCACAATAGATTGGAGAGAGACTTGATAAATGGGACTCCCTAAAAATAAAAAGTTTCTGCACAGATAAAAGCATAGCCACAAAAGTATAGAGACAGCCAACCAACTGGGAAAAGATATTTACCAATAATACATCTGACAAATGCTTAAAATACAGTATCTACAGGGAACTCAAGAAACTAATCCCCCCAAACCCAACAGACCATTCATTAAATGGGAAAGGGAACTAAAGAGAGTCTTATCAAAAGAAGAGATTAAAATGGCAGAAAAGCATATGAGAAAATGTTCATCATCTATGGTCATAGAGGAAATGAAAATAAAATCAACCCTAAGATACCACCTTACCCCAACGAGAATGGCCAAGATATTGAACTCAGACAATGTCAGATGCTGGCAGGGTTGTGGAGAAAAAGGAACCCTACTGCACTGTTGGTGGGATTGTAAATTAGTTCAGCCACTCTGGAAAGCAATGTGGAGATTTCTTAAAGAACTGAAAATAGACCTTCCCTACAATCTCACCATACCACTTCTGGGCATCTATCCTGAACACCATAACCCAAAATATAATGACACCTGCTCAGCTATGTTCATCTCTGTACTATTCACAATAGCCGGGTGATGGAAACAATCCAGATGCCCTACAGCAGATGAATGGATACAAAAAATGTGGTATATATACACAATGGAGTTCTACATAGCCAACAGACCAGATAAAGTAACGGCATTTGCAGGGAAGTGGATGAATCTAGAGCGAATCATGTTGAGTGAGACAAGTCAAGACCAAAGGAACAAAAGGCACATGGTATCCTTAATATGTGGCTATTACATCCAAACACTACAAGAGCAAGGACTCAATATTTGCATACCCAATGCTATGGACATGGTACGGGAAATATAAACAAAACTACATAGACATAAAAACTTTCAACTCCATGGGGCCGGGAGTTTGGCCTAGTGGTTAAAGTGCTTGCCTAGCATGCATGAAGACCCAGGTTCGATTCCTCGGTACCACATACGTAGAAAAAAGTCGGAAGTGGTGCTGAGGCTCAAGTGGTAGAGCTGTAGCCTTGAGAAAGTCCAAGGACAGTGCTCAGGCCCTGAGCTCAAGCCCAGGACCGGCAAAAAAAAAAAAAAAACTTTCAACTCCATAGACATAATGTTTTATTACATAGATTAATATGTATCTATGCTATACAAACCATTAGCCTAATTTTGATTATGTTCTTAAAACTAAGTATCAGTGATTGTATATAGAAATTCCCTTCTTGAATACTTGTTTGTTAAACACATCATTTGAAATATGATGTAAAAATCAATGTTAACATAGTACATTAAGGACAACAATCATTCATTATATGGCTTTTGTTTCAGTATCCTGGAGGTCCTTTCAATTAGCTTCATACTATATGGCCTTATATATCAAGGTTTTGCTCTATTGCAGATCTCTGCTAGTAGAGCCCAAGGTTTCTACTGGTTATGACAAATGAGGGAAACCATTGAGCCTAAGTTCCTTTGAGTCTGGCTTACTTTACTTAATATGATTTTTTTCTAAGCCTTTCCATTTCTCCTTTGCTGTCTCTTGGGTATCTCATATTGTTACAGTACCTCACTTTGTTATCTGATATATTGAATTTATTTGTATTTGGTTATTTGAAATTTGACAGGGAAGGGGGAAAACCAAGACGGGGGGGTGGGTGGTGGTTGGGGGGAAGGGTGATGGGTACCAAGACATGTGAAAGGGTATCAATGTATATGAATTAATGCACCTTCTATCTGGCAAATATCATGTAACCCTTTTATTAATTACAATAAAAAATTATTAAAATAAAAAAATCCCCCCCAAAAATCAATGTTAATAAATTCTTTAATAAAATTACACACACACACACACACACATATAATTTTAGACTTCCCCAGTACTCAGGATTCTAATTCTCTCACGTTCCTCTCCTTAGCATTACACTCCACTTTCTACTTAGTTTGGTTTTCTGGTCTTTGTTGTGCTTTCCCAGGCATCCTGATACTGGGCCTGGGATTTCAATTTTCACTACTGATAGAATTTCTTGAGGGTTTTTTCCAATCTGCTTTTTGATCATTTGTGTATTAACTTAGGGAAAATGTCAATTTAAGTTCTTTTTCGTTTTTCCAATGAATAGTGTGACTTTTGTGGTTGAACTTGTATATGTTTATGCAATCTGGATATGATCTGTAGTATTTTAAGATTTCTTGAAAATAATTTCTGATAGTCTGTTGCTGCATGTTTTACTTATTTAATTTTTTGAGACATAGTATGCATGCAAGTTTATATACAATGGGTAACTTCCAATTCAAGGAAATAACTGTTACCATCTCCTCAAATCTAATCATTACCATATGCTGGAATCATTATAACTCTACTACTCTAGTTATTTCAATATATCACATAAAATAAGCCAGGAGCTAGTGGCTCACACCTATAATCCCAGCTATTCAGAAGGCTGAGATCTGAGGATCATGGTTAGAAGCTAGTATAACTAACAAAGTCCATGAAAATTTTCCCTTCATTTATTCACTGAAAAGATGGAAGTAGAGCTATGGCTCAAGTGGTACAGTGCTAGCCTTGACCAAAAAAATCTCAGGAAAAATGCCTGGCCTTGGGGCCAAAATGTACATACACACACACACACACACACACACACACACACACACACACACACACACATAAATATATGTATGCATATGTATACATATGTTATATAACCTTAGATTATTTTGCTGAAGAATGACTATCACTCTACTGTAATAAACAAAAGGTAATATTTCCTACCATCTGTTTGATTTCTGTCCTTCAGTTACTAGTCTATTCTTTAATGACATTGCCATTTTCCTTATTACCAATGAGTAAGAATACACTTGCCTTTCTTTGTTTTTATATTTTTCTTTAATATAATTATCTCCAATTCTAGCCAAGTTGCTGCAAATAATAGAGATTCAGCCTACATTTTAATTATCTTGTTAACTTTCCACAGACCAGAACTTTTCCATTTCAATAAAGTCCAAATTAGACAATTTTTTCATTGCAACCAGGCTTGGCTTTTTATTCTCTGATATATCATCATTCTTAGATTTTATTATATCTTGTCATGATCGGTAAATATTTGAATTTTGGCTTTCTCTTTTTATTAGACCCTAAAGTGCATGATGATAGGTAAAATTTTCTTTTCTTACTACCTCTCTGCAATTATCTGTCCAGTAGAGTCTCTGAATAAATAGTTGAAACTATGCATAATTCTTTGAGCATATACATAAAGAACTACAATATCTATACAATTTCTATATATTTGTGTTGGGGTCCTTCTCAGATATCTAGGAGGGGGAAAAATGGCGATGGAGCCCAAAATTAATCCTGGGAACACAGACTCCGGAGACTAGACTCAAGGTGCAGATCTAACTTTATTTAGGAAAACGTGCTCGCTAAAATACAGATCGAGTGGTGGCCACCACGTCATACCAGCAGCAAATAGGGACCTCCCGGAATACGACCATCAGCCAATGCTGTCCTGAGACATGCTCCACTTGCGGGGAGTTTCCTGGAGTTCCTGCTGGAGGCAGGAGGGGCCAGGGCCCTCTGGCTATGGATTGCTCATGTCACTGAGTGTTCCCAGGAGTGTATGTACTGAAAGGCACAAAGTCACTGGGAGCACAGATAGCAACCGGACTTCTACGTCACTAGCTAGGAGGCCCCACAGTTCCCCCTTTTTCTTTATTTATGGACACTCATAACGGATTGTAGGATGGGGCTCAAATGGTATGCAAAAGCATTAGCTGGATGGCATCTAGGCAAGCCTGGGTAAACTCAACCAACTTAGTGAAAGCAACATGTGTCCATCCTGCTGCTGTGGAAATGAGCATGGTGGGCCAAAGAGGACTAATCAAACCATGCTTGACACCAGGATGCATTTCGCTGTTTTTTTTTTTTTTTAACTCCCTCCTTGTTTTGTTTCCTTAATTGGGCAGTCAAATTTCTAATTGTTCTCCTAGGGTGGAGCAAAGGCCTCTTTGTTGGAGGAGGATATCGAGGCCCCTTCAACTTTGAAGGGTCACTCCTGCAAGGAAATTGAGAGAGTTCTCCAACTGAGTAATAGATCTTTCTATCATATACCTGTGTAGGGCTAGGTGGGTTTCAGATGGGATTGGGGCTAGCAGGAATCATGATACCCTGTTAAAGGCACAGCCCCCGTGTCCTCCCCAACATGCTTTGAGGGAAGACAATAGGGTTGCAGTTCCTATGATTGTAGTGTTCATAATCATACCACAGTCCCATGCCTGGGGGTCAAATTTATTATTCTGGGCCTCACAGGTCCTGTTTCTTCTGGTTCCCATGCCAGGATAGACATAGGATGAGGTAGCTTTGAGGAGAGTGTGGAGGCAGTGTCTGTGGCATCCATTTCCCACAGAGCAGTCATCAGAGTGGCTTTTCTGGATAGGTCGGTGTCCTAGGCCGTACTGGTGAGATCACAATCGTCGAGGCAGAACTCAGGCCAGCTGGCTGTGGCTGGCAGCAATGTCGCTGAGAATCCATTTCGTGGTGGCAGGAACTTGCAGATTGCCTGCTCCTGAAACTTGAGAGTTAGCAGTCATAATGGCACACATGAGTAAAACCCTCACCCCATTGTTAACAGAGGAGCCAGCTTCAGCCAGGTATTAGTGATCAGGTCCTTCCATTGGACAAGGGGCAGGGGGGTTGGTGCCCCAATGCTTATAAGCAGGGGAAAATCCTTTAGAATCAAAATTTTAAAAGTTCAATGTAAATAAAGCATCAATGAGCTTATCTTGAGGCATGAGGTCCTTAGGTCCCTGTATCCCCCATTTTATATTTGTTTTTTAAGGGGACCTAGGGGCAAGAGTGGGCTAGCTAACGTCTCAGGAGTGGAATCTGGGCGAAGATCCATCTTCTGTAACTTCTTCAAGCTGACTCAGGGGCGTTGTCTCTCTACTTGGCCAGGAACCCTAAAAGCTTAGCCTATTTTACAGATTGATAGGCACACAGCCTCAGGTTCGCAAGTTTCTTTCCTGAATTTGTGGCTGGTGTCAACCCAAAATCTGCTCAGTTAGGGCTTTGAGAAAAATTATGATTGTAAACTACCCATTTGTTTTGAGTCTTAAGTTAGCTAGGAAGCCCTATAGGTTTGAAAATAATCTGTTAATAAAATTTAAAAACTATCTGCTTATCTTCTAAAACTTTATAAAATGAATAAATACATGGATATATTTTAGATAAAAGATTAGCTCTCCCACCATCTATGTGAAATATATATATATATTTGTGTACATAAATATGTACACATGTTTCCTTTATATTAAATAAAAGATACATGTTACTTTATGAGACCTCAAGCCTATTAGCATACTTGTATACACAGAAATAATCCACAAACTTTCACAATATATTCTTCTAGAATACCAACTTTGGAGACTTCTAATTTCTTTTTAGAAGATTGCCAAGTACGAATCTACATTTTTCCAGATGACAATTTATGTGACAAAGAATAAATATTGACTATCATTTCCTCTATACAGCGTCTCTAATTGTACACAGTTTAATAGCTCAAGTTTTCCATGTGTGTGTTGGATAAATGGTAGTGGTCTGTCCAATGGATTAAGAAGGAAAGAATTAAAATTTTTGCCTGGAGCTTAAAAGCAAAAACAAACAAATAAAGAGGACACAGAAAGCCACAAGAGCTATTTAGTCTACTTGTGGAGCTGATCAGTTTTAATGCTTTGGGCATTAGAACTTTTTAACTATCAACCACTTAACTATTTCTAAAATCAAATATGCGACCATAGGTGTGTATGCATGAATTCATGTTTTTCTCTGTGTACGTGTGTGTGTGTGTGTGTGTGTGTGCATTTGTTTATTTTTAGTGCACTAATGTCCCCTCCAAAAATTCCTATTAACATTCTTCTCTGATCATAATCTGGTTTGGACAAAGGGTCTTTGCAGATGTGATGAAGACAAGATACTGGTGTACTGGATTTGAGAGACTCAGACTCCATGTTACAGATGTGTTTCAAGAAGACATAGACAAGTGCATCTAACGACAGGATGAAAGGTAAGGCAGAGGCAAAAATTGGAGTGGTAACAAGAACCAAGAATGGTGCAAAGAGCCAATAGTAGTGCAAGGACACAATAGAAGAGGCAAGTGAAGTTTCCTCTCCAGATACTTGATATTGGACTCCTAGTCCTCAGAATTGTGGGACTGGATATTTACTGATGTTTTTAATTCTCCCAAAGCTGCTGTAGTTAGTAAAAACCATCCCAGGAAAAATTATTTTTTCTCTTTCCTCCATTCCCTCTCATTCCTCCCTCTCCTTCTCTCTGAACCATCTTTCTGTCTAAGATTAGGACTTTGAAGGATATATTGAGATTTTTTTTAATGATTCATAATTCAATGATACTGCATGGCAAAAATAAATAATGCTTAATTAGTATTGGGTTTAACCAAACTTTGCTAAGTGCTTTTAATTCAGATTAGATTTAAGTTTATTGGTGGCCCCACTGGGGTTTGAACTCAAAACTGTGTTTTGCTAGGTTAGCCCTGAACCAATACACTCCTCATCTATTTTTGAATCAGCTTTTCTTTCAAGTAAATTCTTTCATTTTTTTCTTGCACCATAGAAATAGAGATTCCTCTACCTACAATCTGCCACACAGCTGGGGTCAAAGGCATCTGCTACCATGCCCAATTTATTGATTGAGATAGTAATCACTATGTCTTTTTGAATGAACTATTCCCAAACTAGGATGACCCACATCTTTGCCTCATGAAACTTGTTACTCATTCCTCTAAAAATGCTACTTTTAAATATAGTTTAAGAATTTTAATTGATTAAACTAGATTTCAAGATGTTATATAATTTTAGCAGCAACTCATACCCAAAGTGCCTGTTACTTTAAAGCTCAAGTTTTCAATACTAACCTTATTTCTGAAGTAAGGTTTTCCAGATACAGTTATATATTCATTTTACTGCAACACATTTAGATATATTGCCATGCTTAATTTTTTAGCAAAAGTTTTGGCACATACAACCAGTCTATAAATACTTGTGCAGCATTTTATGTGATGATATTTCTTTAAAATCTTTGGCTGCAATGTAAAGAAATACATTATAAAATGGGAAGAAAACCTGATTTTGTGTCATTATATCTGTCACCTATCCTTTTCTGATGAAAGTAACTTCCTCCAAAAGTACAGAAATCAACACAAACATTTATAGAGGCCTCTAGGACTCATAAACTACCCACCAAGCACAAAGAGCTTTTCTCCCAAGGATGCTCAAATGGATTATAAAACAATGCATTACTTTTATGTTCTCATGGCCCATTAAATCTTTTTTTAATGGAGTATTCTTTTGAATCAGTAATTTTTGAGTATACCAAAGTAGCGGTATTTGCTCTGGGTTTCATTGTAGTGAGGGGTTATTATTCTTTGTTTCTATTGCTTGTGGCTACTCCCATAAATAACAGAAAAAAATACACTTTTAGCTAAAGAAAAGACAAATATTTTTAATCTACTTTCTTTTTAAAGAGCATAATATTTGTGTATAATCCCTCCTATTAAAAAGGGAGAGTTAACTCAAATGTGAAATCTTGAATATCATAGGTCTATAGGTATATCATTTTGAAATTTAGAATATAAAAGAAATTGCTGTTGTGGGTAAAAATGTGTTCCTTAATTCCATATCTTAATGTGAGCCTCCTCGGAAGTAAAGCCTTTGCAATGTAGCGATGTTAGAATAAGGTCATATTAGAAAAGGGAGGGCTTTAATTCCAACATGAACATTTGTCCTTATAAGAAAATAATAGAGAGAGAGAGAGAGAGACAGAGACAGAGACAGAAAGACAGAGACAGCGAGACAGAGACAGATAGAGGCAGACAGAAACAGGGACAGAGACAGAGGAAGTCAGAGAGAGAGAGAGAGAGAGAGAGAGAGAGAGAGAGAGAGAGAGAGAGAGAGAGAGAGAGAGACACAGACGGACAGACAGACAGAGACAGAGAGACACAGACAGAGACAGAGAGACACAGACAGAGACAGAGAGACACAGACAGAGAGAAAGAGAGAGGGAGAGAGAGAGAGAGAGAGAGAGAGAGAGAGAGAGAGAGAGAGAGAGAGAGAGAGAGAGAGAGAGAGAGAGAGAGATTGGTGAAGGTCATGTGAAGACAAGAAGTAACAGACAGGTAAAATAAACCCTTTGAAAATTAAGAATGCTGGAAAACACACTGACTCCAATCAAAGAAGATATGGAGATACCAAGTAGTGGAGGAGACAAAGAGAAGCTCCAAAAGAACATGTCCCTTGCAGCACTGTTATTGCATTTCCTCCCTTTTACTTTAAGAGACTAATACTGATTTAACCCATTCAACTTTTGTCACTTGATTATGGTAGCCATGAGAAACTGTGTCACATACTTTGATACTCTTTCCAGAAAATCATCCAGTTCTGATGATTTTATGTGTCAAAGATCTTAATGCTCATGTCTTCTTCTATCATCCTCAGGATGTGAAGTCTTAAATTCAAGCATGAGTGTTCCTAGTTTGGAGCATTTTTTTTTTAGGATTCAATCAATGAGTGAATATTTATGACACCCATATTAAAGTCTCTGAATTGCTTTTTCTGCTATGAGCAATCAAATAAAAGCCAGGGGATATTTTCTTCAGACATATTATTAGAAGCATATATAAACTATTGGAAGCACACTTGCTTTCCTTTCTAATTCATTCTCCTAGGTAGTGGCTTTTCTGACACATTGCATGTGGTATACTGCAGTATGAGCGCTAATATATTAAATATGATATATCATTTCCAATTCAATTACCAGAAGACACTTCTTTCAGTTTCATCAATCACATTGGATGTTGTGATGGGCTCCAAAAGATTTCAAGTTGATTGTGTCTACGCAATTGATGTTAGTTCTACCTAAGAATGATAGAGCATGAAAATTGCATGCAAATTTCAGTTTCTGACACTTAATGCTAGGAATATCTTCCAGCCAATAACTTTGCTACTTCTCCTTGTCCTCTTATGGTATGTAGGTCGTAAGCAAAGTTCTTTTCAAGAGGTACTGGAAATTTGCTAAAATCTCATCTTCATGAGCTATAAAGGAATCCTGGATAAGTAAGCAATGCTTCAGTTCATAGAACCCTCTTACATACCTTGCCATATATTTGTATTAGGCTAAATGCTAATTTTTCCAAGTTATTTTCTGGGAACCTCGCATGACAACTATTTTCTGGCATTCAAATAATATAAACTTCTTCCTATTTAAAGTCCAGGAAATTTACTTAGGCTTTTCCATAAGGCCCAAACACAATCGATTCTCTAAGAATTTATAACCAGGAAGAAATCATTTTCTTCTTTACCAATTAGTTTGCAAGACATATTGGACAAGCCACATGTTTGCTTCAGCTAACTTTACTAGTGTTCTATGACTTGAGTCATGCCTCCTGACCTGCATTTGGTTGTTGGAGGTGGAATCTTGAACACTTTTCTTTCTGAACTAACATTAAACCACAACTTCATTCTGAACTTTCTGAGCAGAAAGGCTTCTGGCATAAGTCCTGATGGCAGTTTTTTGTTTTTTGTGTGTGTGTTTTCAGCATCTTTTGTTCCCAGAACCCTGACAGGTTTAGATGTTTTCAGGCATAGACTTTGTTTTTTTGTTTGTTTTTTTCATATATATTTTATTGTAATAAATAGAAGGATTACATTATATTTGCCAGATAAAAGGTGCATTAATTATCATACATTGATACCCTTTCTCATGTCTTGGTCCCCATTTCCCTCCCCCCACTCCCACCCCTCATCTTGTTTTCCCCTCTTCCCTATCCAATTTCAAATAACCAGGCATAGACTTCTATCATGAAATAAACAACTTTGAGATTCTTTCCCATCTTCAATATGTTATAGAGCTTTAATAGAGTTGTCATCATAATCTCTCAAATATTTTCACTGTTTTATATTCTTATAAATCTTCAATACATTCTAGAGTTTTGATAGAGTTGTGATCATAATGCCTCAATTTTTTACTGTTTTGAAGAAGGAAAAAATTGTGAAATAGTTCCCTCCATTCTAGGTAAATTTTTGATTTTTATTATCACGCCACTAATTTTGGATTTTTGTTGCTTTTCAAAGAACACATATGGTAACTTTGAGCATAATAAGTTTGTCACTATTAAGACACATGAAAAATTTTAGCTGACGAATTCTGTGTGACATGAAAGTCAGAGTAGCAGCCAGGTACTTTGGCCAATTCCGGTAATATGAGCTACCCAAGAAATTGAAATCTGGGGATGGTGGTTCAAAGCTACCTTCAGCCAAAAGTCAAATTTCTACCTCCAATTAATCAGCAATAAGTTGGACTGGAGGCATGAATCAAGTGTAGAAGTGTTAGATATGTGTAAAATAAAAAAGCTGAGTGAGCACATGGGGACTTGTGTATAAGCTCTGATACATAGCTAAAATCAGAGGTAAAATTCTAGCTATGAGTACTAAGTAACCTTAAAATGTAGTTTATTAACCTGCTTTTGTGAAAAATGTTATGGTTTTCTAAATAAAAAAATCTTTATATTGTATTATTTACCCAAGGAAAATAAGAGAGTCTTTAATGCTAGGATGTGAGTCACAATGACATTCACAGATTCATCAGTATCTGTCACTCTTTCCAGGAAGAGAACCATTCACAAAGTCATGAATTTCTTTAAAATGAGAGAACAGACTGAAAAATATTAATAATTTTTTCCAGGTGCCCATGACTCATGCCTGTAAATCTGAGCTACTTAGGAGATTGAGATCAGAACATCATCATGTTCAAAGCCATCCCTGGCTTCAGTGAACCACCAAAAGTCCAGAAGTAGCACTGTAGCTCAAAGTGGTAGAGCTCTAATCTTGATCAAGAAAGCTCAAGAACAGTATAGAGACGCTGAGTTCAAGCCCACACAATAATTCTTACCAATTTCTAATGTTTTCTTCTTTGTTTAGTGAGATCTTTATATGTAACAGATCTGAACTTGTTAAAAAATTTATTTTCAGGGTGATGCATAGAGGGCTTTACAGTTACAATCATATTGTAGTAAGTACATTACTTCTCAAATACGCCTTCCCATGCTTTTCTCCCACTTTTCTCTCCCTATGCCTTCCTAACTTGTAAAGTTCATTTCTAACTTATTGTCCTGTGAATACTGCTGTTAAAGTAGTTCACTCTTTTTCTTTTGTCTCATCATCTTGTTGTTCCCTTTCCCTTATCTAATTCAAATAAGCAAATAAGCATGTATACACTACACGAGGTACCAAAGTCAATTCCTTTTTTTATTTTTACTTTTCTTTTCTTTTTTCCCCCAAAAGGACTTTTATAAACAATACTCTAATCATTACATCACAAAAGATGAGCAACTCAGTTGATAAATGAGTCTAGGAAGAAATATTTGCCTTTTTTGAAGTCATCATTTTTTCTTGTTGTGGTAATGTATAGATGGGTTACAGTTACATTCATCAGGTAGTAGGTGCCTTACTTCTCACACACTGATATCCCTTCTCAAGTTTTTGTCCCCATATCCCTCCCACTACCCCCTCCCAAACATCTTGTTTCTCCCTTTCCCTTTCCAATTTCAAATAAACAAATAAACATATATATGCACATATATTATACCACGTAACAAGTCAGATTCTATAACAATATGAGATTAACCAAAGGGAAGAAGAGAGAAGAGAAATAACATAGTATATTACCATCTTTTTAAAGGATAAAATATCTGCCTTGATCCTACATGTTTGTGAATTTTATTATACAGTGAATCTTTAGGGCAGTACTTTACTGATGAATAAGTCATTGCCTCTTTAATTATTTGCTTCAGTATTAATAAGTCAATTTGTTGTAACTCCTAGTCACATTAAATGTCAGTGTTAATTTTCAATTGGTTATCAACTTGAGCAGAAAAGTAGGTAATTCTTATTGAGTCCCTTAGACACCTGCTATACATTTTTAAACAAAACATTCTGCTCCATCCTGTAATCAATATGGCACATAAAATACCATGCAACAAACAACTATGATATTGGTGTTTATGGAATTTACAACGATGAGATTTGTTCACCACAATCCATGTTTGGGAAATGTGTCCACATCCTATTAACCAGGTAGGTGGCTTTGAGAGATTCAGGAAACTTCTCCAACTCCAGGCCTATCATCTGTATTGAAGAATTCAGGAATTTATACAAGAATTTGATTTAGGGGGTGATGACAATGAGATAATGGGTCTAAAAATGTGTTTTGGAATTTAAAACAAAAATTCTCAATGTCGTGAAAGTGGATATCAATTTCAATTAAATGAGCTATGTTCTCAGAGAATAAAAAATATTTATTTGGAAAGAGCTGAATGTTACAGTGGGAGTATGTATACCATAGAAGCAGACAAGGGGAAGCTTTCTTGAGATAAAATTGAGGAGCATTGCATGAAATCTCTGAATCCATGATCCTTGACCACAGTGATTAATAATTTAAAACGTTGATACAAAACATTCGTACTTTATGTGCATGAACATGGTGGTCCAGAGAAAAGTTATGATTTAGCTGTACTTTTGATAGTTATTTACAGTGAGTAATAAGTTTGGACTTATTCTTATATCCCTGTTCCAAATTTTTGTTGTTGTTAGTGTTGATATCAATGATTCTGTTTTGATTGTGATAAACTCACATATCTTTCATGAAGGTTTATAGGTAGATTATATCTTGCCATAGGTAAGTGCAATGGAGAGTCATGGTTAAAAGTTTGGATTATAAAAGAACAGATGACTTTATAAAGTTACACTCTTTGACTTCTCAATAGATTCCATTACACACCCATCAATTTATAGTTCTACACATTACACACCAATCAATTTGTAGTTATACCCTTGCTTAGCACCCAATGTATTTACTTAGAGATTTGTAAACAGAGACTAGCTACCACAAATGTGGGAAATGGTGCAGAGGAGTCTGGCTTAAATTTGCTTAACATAATTTTTTTCCAAGCCTTTCCATTTCCAAATAAAAAGTTCCAGGAAATAGATACTGACAAGAGGGGAAAACAAGACCAAGTAGAGTACAGAAGAATATGTGCGATAGGAGGAGAATGAAAACAAGATTTCATTATATATATACCACAGAATCTAGAAATAGAAGAGAAGTGTGAGTATAAGAGGGTGAAATGATGACATGGCATAAAATGCATTGTACACAAAAACTGCTTGGTTAAAGGGCAGGAAAAAATTCAGTATTAAACATAAAATTAAGATGTGTAAGGGAAAGTATGGGTTGGGAAGGGTGGGTGAGCTGTTGAATGGGGTGACTGTCATCATGAGATACTGTATTCGTAAACAATTTTGGTGAATGGCGGCCTCTGTGTATAGCTACTTAAAGAAAGGAAAAATATTTTAAAAGAATACATGAAAAGAAGATGTTAAATTGAACGGTAAATCTAGGTAAGGTGTAAAAGGCCTTGATTCTAAAGAACATTAATACCTGATTCGATTGTTTCTCTCCTTAAATGAACTATGATCACGCAATGTCATATTCTTTATCTTACCTGTGCTTGACACAAAGCCATTACTCAATTAATTTGCTATAATTAAACTGCCTGACTGAAGGTAAATAATCAGGCTAATGAATGCACACCAACTCACTTTTTTGCATATTAAGCCAATTAGAGAAGTCATTACGAAAGAGATGAGAGATAATCACTTAGACAAATTTAGGTGATAGGAGAATTAGTCTATGTCTCTGATTTTTCTGTTCCTGTACTGGGACTCACTTGGTTTTCTTGATCAAAACTACCTCCAGTTTAGCACTTTTGCTCGTCAATTATACAGGGTAGTTTTCAGACTTACCTGCCTGGCTGAACTTGAACCATGATAATCAAGGTTTCAGCCTTGTGAGTATCTAAGATTGCAGACATGAGCTATCAGTGTAAACTATCCCATGGTCTTACATGTCTACATTCCAATTTCAGCATTTTATATTTTAGGTATTATCTGAGTACTGATAGTGAAGAAAATAATGACAACTTTTGACCTCATGAATATAATATTTTGTGTTCTAAAAATGACATTGGATGCAATCTCTGAGATATGGTGAAAATGGAAATTTACTGGGCAATGTATTTTCATATACGATATGTTCATTTCAAACATTATTAACTAAGTTCACATGGCAGTCCTCTATTATTGCTAGTCTATAAAGAACTGATATTTAAAGAAGCTACTTAATTTTCTTAAAGTGTGATGCTTTCTAACCCCTAAACAATTTGTAAATATATTCCCTGAACTCTAAAAACTATGTTCCTTGCACTGCTTTCATGAAGAAATTATGAAGTTCAATGGGAAAGTATTGTGAAAAAATGGGAAAATAGTGATTAATAAATCCAGGAATTGAGGACAGTGGCATCATCCTTATAGCATCTTTAAAACAGATCAGTATATTTTTAACAAATCATTGAAACAAAGTAACTGTTAATATTCCCTGTGAGGCTGGTCAATCAAATCATTCTGCATATGTGAAAGGTTCTCTGAGACCAGCTCTCCAACTGACAGTTGTGATAAGGAGTGTGGGATGGAGTCATGTTACTAATTACAGGATTTCATGCTAAGGGCATGCTTCTCCATCACCTGGAAAGCCTGCTCTCTAGAACCATGAAGCATGGCTTTCTCTCTAACATCAGGTAAGGATTCCTACCTGGGATTTCAGTAGTTGTAAATGTCCCATGAGTTAAGGAGACCACAATGCAAAAAGATTGTGTCCATCAGATTATATGGCTTTTGCTTCAAGACCCTGATCTCTTCTGAGAAAATGTTAACAGATAGATGCAAGTGATAGTCATAGGGCAGCTACTTTTAGATTATGTGAACTTCTACCCATACGTGAAGCTCTTGGCTGTGTCTATTTTGAAAGGAACCATTTGTGCAGGGATCAAAAGAACTACTATCCTTGGGTGACCTAAAGAAGACTTAGAGTATCCTAAATTTCAACCAATATTTCATAATTTTTGTAGATAATTAAAAGGTAGAGGAAGGAAAATATTTCACTTAATGTTCTGGATTTTTTAAGCAGGCTTGTTCACAGATATACCACTTACCATTATTACATGTCATCTCACAAATATTTGGGGTGGAAAAATGATGAAAAAGATCTTTATTGAGTCCAGTGAGGAAATCTTTTGATGACCCCTGAGTTTGAACTCAGGAGCTATATGTATTAAAATTTTAAATGCCTTAAGGTAGACTTTCTTAATTATGTCCTCCTGTCAGCATCTGAAATTTAAACTAACACTAGGCTAGAGTTTCTTGTACCTTAGTGTGTACCATTCTACTTCTCTTTCACCTCTAAATTCAAAGTTACTCCCTTCTTCTGATTAATTTTTAATGTGTTATTTACTTAAAAGTTAAGTGCAATGTAACAAAGTTGCCAAAAAGTAGGCCACAGGGATGAGTGAATAATAGCTTTCTTGTTAACAATCTTGCATGATATACTGCAGAAAAATGTAATCAGTTTTGATTGGAGATACTGTCTTGAGGGAAGCTTGTAAAAATGAACTTTCTTTGCTGCTAGCAGCAATATCATTGAAGCTATAGAAAGTTGACAGTTTTTCTTTGGGAGGAACATCTTCCTCATTACTTGTGTAGGTCTACATATCTTTGCTAAATGTGTACTTGCTACACTGTTTCTGGAATTAAGTCTTTGACAAAATATCATGGAGATTCCTTCCTTACGTTTTAAAGGCTGTTTTGCTACAGCACAACTTTTGACTAATAGTTATGTGTTATTATGCTCAGAGGTAAAATCAAGAAAATGACAAAAATATCATAGCATCAGATAGTAAATGCAATTACAAAAATGAGTTTTCGATAGCTGTCTATCCATGTAAATAGTCTTCCATGTGTGTGGACTAACACCTTGTATGAATGAGAGTATTTTTCTTTTGTTGCTTTCTGTTCTTGAGACTGGAGCTATAAAACCTTGTCTAAAATATAAAATGTCCTGGACTTGGCAGTACCACTGATAGTGGTTTACATTTGACACATTTTAATTACTTACTTGCTTTATTCCCAATGTTTCCATGGTTCCAAAAAGCGTATATTGAAAACCACTCTTCCATATTATAGCACTAAGATGTGAGAATTTTGGTGGGTGATTAAGTCACAAAGATGGAACTCTTGATAGGACATTTATTTTCCTTCCTTCCTTCCTTCCTTCCTTCCTTCCTTCCTTCCTTCCTTCCTTTCTTCCTTGTTTCCTTTCTCCTTCCTTCCTTCCTTCCTTCCTTCCTTCCTTCCTTCCTTTCATTCTCTTTTTTTTCTGTCGGTCATGGGGTTTGGACTCTGGGAATGGGTGCTGTCCCTGAGCTCTTTGCTCAAAGCTACTGCCCTATCACTTGAGCCTCAGCTCCACTTCTGATTTTCCAGTGGTTAATGGAGATTAGAGTCTCATGGTCTTTAGTGCCAGAGCTGGCTTTGAACTGTGATACTAAGATCTCAGCCTCCTGAGTAGCTAGGATTACCACACCTGCCTTGATAGGTAAGCATTTCTGTAAGAGGTTTTGGTGAATTCTCATATTCCTCCACTCTGTGAAGAAAAGTGAAAAAACTGGCATACTGTGGGAGAAGATCTTCCCCTGACATCTTGTCTATTTGCTTTTCAGCTTTGTAGGTTTCAATATTAGCAGAAATACATTGCCAGTGTTTATAAACTATTCTGTTTGCAGTAACTTGTAGCCCAAAGGGACTGAGATAATATGATTTAAAATATGTATTACATAGGATAGTGTTCAAACTGTATCTGTAACATCTTATCAGACATCTACATTATTGAACCACTCTGTTCCTAATTTTATAAATAGAATGATATAATATTAGAGTTAAATATGTGACTTAAGTAATTGTTAGATCATCAGAAAAACAAATATACAAAAAATAGATACCAAGTAGATTTCCACCAAAAAAGCGATTGCTGAGAAAACACCTTTTTACTTTTATCTACTAAGCTACTGGGCTTTTCTTACTGGAGCTCTATAAGCAAGCTGAACATCAGTAAATTTTAAGCAAACCTATTTGTTATGATAGTATGCACTTCAGTGTGAGTTATTAGGTACAATACAGCCTATAAAGCATTAGAACTATCCACCCACGGCATGGAATCTAGTACAATACCTTAATAGCATTGTTTCCTGTGTTTGATGAGATTTAATGATAATCAATGTCACTTACTAGTTCATTACAACTTTTACACCTCATTAAACACTGAAACCTGGGGGTTGGACCTTTAAAGTCAATTAAAAGACAAAGTCTCCAAGCAGTTTCCTCAAATAAAAATTTTCAACAAAATAGCCAAACAACTAACTGACATTTGAAACACTACTTGGATTTACATATAGATATTTATATATATATGCATATGTATGACATACTATACAAAATATATATGTGCTCTTATTTGAAGAAATAATGTAATCTTCAAGCTTTCAGAAACTGAGAAATTTAAGAATCATGAAGAATTTACCTTCTAAATTAAAGGAACCTTCATTCATTCTCATTCTAGTGAAGGACAATTTTTACTTGCTCTGCTTCATTGTTCTACTGTGTTACTTTTCAAAACCATAACAAATATAGAATAACTCAAGATATATCTATTCACACTTTAAAAACTAACATGCATACATTTTTGCCTGCACTCTCATATAACTATCTTATCAATAAAATCTGGGGTCTTCTCAGCGGATTTGGATATATATTTCTTAAGTAAACATGTTGGGTGGTATGCACATATGTATAAATAAAATGACTGACCCATGATAGATTCTAGAGAAAACTCAAATAGTCTAAATCCTTGGATAGGCAAAGTTGAATTTCAATAAAATAAACATTGGGAAACTGGTACTTGAAAGAGAGGGAAATGAGGACAAAAACATGGGAAGGGGTAGCAATGATTGTTAAGTAATGAACCTTCTATCTGGCAAATATACTGTAACCCATCTATTAATTACAACTAAAAAAAAGAGGGTCTGGGGCCAAAGATACAAAAGTAGACAAATGAAGAAGAGAAAAGGGAGAATGTATTCAAGAGTTCAAAGTATACAAAAGTAAGAAGACTTAGCTAGGGTGTGGGAAGAGTATAGATGGATAGGGAAGAACATTGAAAGGCATGACATTAATCAAATGCCTTGTGTTTGTAAGTGCTTTACTAATGGCCACTGCCATGTACAACCACTTCAAGACTATGAGATAAAAATTTTGAATGGAAAAGAATTTCCCCTCTTACTCTGTAGCTCTTTAAACTTCTATTAGTTATTTATTTATTTATTTATTTATTTATTTGCCAGTCCTGAGCTTGGGCTCAGGGCCTGACTACTGTCCTTTGACTTTTTCAAGGCTAGAGCTCTACCACTTGAGCCACAGCACCACTTCCAGTTTTCTTTTTCTATGTATGTGGTACCGAGGAATCAAACTTGCGTCTTGGTGCATGCTAAGCAAGCACTATACCACTAGGCCAAACTCCCGGCCCCTAAACTACTAATTTTAAATACATCTAAATAAATGGATGTGTGTAGATCATTATTTTATGAACAATTTTTTTTCTTAATTATAGCAAAACTAAAGAAAATATTTTTAGTTATTCTAGGAGCCTGTGTTTAATTTCCAACTGTTGAAAGAGATTCCTAGACAGCCTGTGCTAAAACATAAATAATAAGAGTTAACTTTGCAAATATTGTAGTGATTTTAATCTTTAAGGCATGTTTCTTACTCAAAACCTAGTTCTCTTTTTAAGAACTACAATGAGATACTTGATAGTTACCACAATCTTTTTAATGAAAGTCTGCTTAAATTGTCTACGAAGGTAATTACAATATAAGGTTCTAATATAAGGTTCTAACATGCAATTATAACTATAAAAATTACTACAAAAATTTCTTCTACATACCTACTTTAAAATTAGGTCAGTTAGTAACAGAGGAAAATCTTACCAGTGGAAACAGTTCCTTTACACACAGTCCATGCTATTGAGGAAACAATTTTCTCTCTGCTTGTTTGTATAGATTTTTTTTTCTGATTCAATGGGAAAAAAAGGTTTTCTCTTTATTCTAGATCTTAAATATTCCTGAAAATTCAGGAAGTATGTTTGCTGCCGTGAAACTGGATTTAGATCACTTTTCTATTTCTTTCATCTCCAGTATTTGGGAGATGTGGAAAATCTTCAAAGTGCTCACTCTCCTTAACAACCACAGTCCCTAGTACAATCATTCTGGAAGGGGATTGTAAAAGAAATAGAACTACCCTATGACCCAACTCTTCAACTCTTGGGCATCTACCCAGAGCATCACAAGAGAGGATACCTTAGGACACTTGCATATCTATGCTCATTGCTACACGATTGAAAATAGTCATGCTATGCAAACACCCTGAATGCCCTACAACAAATAAGTAGATCAAGAAAATGTGTTGAACACATACAATGAAATTTTATTCATCTATTAGAAAGAACAACATTATGTCATTTGCAGGGAACTGCATAGACTTGGGAAAAAATCAAGTTAAGCAAACAAGCCACACGCTACATGTTTTCTTTTTTATATTGACACTAAATTTACAATAAAACTATGTGTAATAATACACAAAGTGCTCTATACATTTGCACACAAAGAAACTGACGTTTGATACAAAGGATGCCATAGTTAAGGGAGAAATCCAAAGCCGTATCTACTCTGAATAATGAATGAACACTTCTTTAAAAAATCAAATGAATACCAGGAAGTGAAAATAGGTTTTATGGAGAATGGAGGAAGGAGCAGTGAGCAAAGGTAGCTTTTATGTTGAATGTACAATATGTAAAAATTGAACTATTTAAATAGAGGGTAGAGGTGGAAGGGGGGAAATGAGTGAGAACCATGTAAAAGAGAATGACCAAAATGCCTTGTATTTACTGCCAGACTTAAGAGTATTGTAAACTCTTTGTACAATTACTTAATTATATATATATATATATTTAAGTATGGAGCATGAATATAGATTATGGAGGCGGAAAAACTACTCAAATTTAATTTACAAGGAAATGAATCTATTTTTACTGAAAGGCAATTAAACAATGTTTACAAAACCACCATATAATCCTCTTCACCTTGATTGGTTTATTTATGCAATGACTTTTTGACCCCATTTTATGCCACTTTCAGGTTTAATACTCAAAATAGGAGATAGAGGAAATAGTCACATCAAGGTTGCAACTCACAAGTTTCACAAGTTTATTATGCATTATGTATTAATATGTGTATAAGCCATTACTAGAAAAATGCCATCTACTAATTGCCATTTATCCATTTTTCAAATCTGTTGTTATTATGAGAAACTCTAAAATGAGTTTGATACCCATAAAGATTTTTTTGCAATTTTACCATTATAAGAATTTTCTAGAAGACTTACAAAGACAACTGAAACCCTCAAACTGATTTCAGAAAAAATTGAACCAAATTTCATATTGGGATAGCTTACCTATTCATTCCCAATCTTCAGAATATTAGCTTTGCAGAAAATGGAGATTACCTGAATAAAATGGCAGATCATGCTTTACCATACCATACCATACCATAAAAGTACACATGCCTATGCTAAAGTGCAAACATGCATTCGACAAAAAGGAATGCTACATGGAAATAATAAAATAAATACTATTCTGTCCATCTATATCCCAATACACACATCCATGGATAACTATACCAGATAATTACACTGTTGTTTGATTGAATATAGTTCACTGAATTGTCTGGCCTCAAGGGCAGGTGTGAACACAGAGAACTGAGAACATGGAAAATGCTTTGGGAGTGGAATGTCATTATTGTCAAATAAAGAGATTAGAGACTGCTGTTGGAAACTCAGATATCTGTCACACCCAATGTAAGTGTTTGGAGCTCACATCTCTTCTTACATGTGTGGCAGCTCACTGGGCTGAGAGTGTCAATCTCCATTTTGCAACAAGCCAATCAACAGAAACAGGAAACTACATTGATGTTCCCAGATCACAAATGTACAAAAAGCTGACTCTAAAATTTCCCCTAATCTCTCTCTGGTTATGATGGCCATGTTAGGGAATGCAAGTTTTCACAGGTCACCCAGATTCTCATTTATTTGAATTATTTATTTATTTATTTATTTTGTCACATTGTTAGGTAAATGAAACTGCTGTAAATCTTAACATACTGGTAGCATTCAAGTTGAACCCACCTAAATTCAGTAAGGAAAAAAAATAGGCATTTTTATTCAGTACTGTGCACTGGCAAGTGAATAACAACATCATATTTGGCCATTAGGGAGTTATTAAACATGTGGTGATAACTCAGCCTGCACAAATTCATCAGATGGATTATGCAATGCTAATGCTGGGATTACAAATATCATCAGATAGGATGTACTCTACAATAACTAAATTAATCACTAACTGCTTTGGTGTTCATTAAAATGCCATCAATCCTTATAAACTAAATTATTATTAATGTACATGAAACAGGAATTTACAACAATAAACTTCTGCATAATTATGCAAGGACTCGATGTTCTGATATTTAGGTGTTATTTCTGAGGAAGATTATGACACCACTTTCAGATCCTTTAGCGCAAGCACACTTGAATCTGTGTGATAAAGCTGTTTATTTTAATTCAAGGATCTTTTCTCTGAGTCACAATGAACTCAATTCTGAAAGAGTATGTCATTATCTTTCTTGTTGCACAAAATCCTGTTTCATCTTTATTTCAAAGGACAGGTCTTAGGATTTTTAGAGGAGACAGATACTCAAGTGACAACAAGGCATACATGTAACTTTGAGCACAGAGGTTTTAATACCTTCCTTCCCAGTTTTGCATGGTGCCTTTTGCTTTTTGAGTTGAAATTCACACATATGCAGAGGAGTTTGCAAGGGTAAAGCTGTAGATAAGTATTACCAAAGCCCTGAACACAGTCGTGTAAATAAATTCAGAGGCAAAAGGCAAACATCATTTCACCTCCATAGACAAACTGAACTTTTAAACACGATCCAAATATCTACCAACACCCCTACAACTTTTCCATTTTCTTTGCTTTTCCTTATGGTAACATTATTCAGATTTCATTCATTCGTATTTGAAATCCCATTCAGAAATTGTAAATTTCCTTGTTCTTCTACTAGGTTAAATCTGGTTTTGTTTCATATAATTTACTGCACCCTCGTTAGACTTGTAAATTCGAGAATTGACATTTCTTTTTGATGAATGCTGAAAGGGATGACATTGATCAAGATGCACTGTATGTATTAACTGCATGGTTGAATAGCAACCCCCTTGTACAACTACTTGGTGATAATAAACATATTCAAGAAAAGGAATCTACATTAAAAAAAACCCACAACCCTTTCAGGGGCCGGGAGTTTAGCTTAATGGTAGAGTGTTTGCCTAGCATGCACAAAGACCCAGGTTCAATTCCTTGGTACCACATGAATAGAAAAAAACTGGAAGAGGTGCTGAGACTCAAGTGGTAAAGCTCTAGCCTTGAGAAAGTCCAAGGACAGGACTCAGGCCCTGAGCTAAATACCAGGACTGGCAAAAAAATAATTAAAAAAAAAACCTTTCAGCTTGAAATAGAGCATTCTATATTAGTGGGAAGTAAAAATGTATCGTGCAAGAGGTAAAAAAGAAGTTATATATGGAACCCTAGCCCCATCATGCCATTTGGAGGTTTGTCTTTGGGAGTTTATTAGATTCAGCATTTGTAATCTATTATGCAAATTTTTTTTATAATAAGTATCTTCACTTGTGCACACACTCATAAATAAATCACGATACACAGACACATGATGTTGGCTAAAATTCCTCCGTACAATTCTAATTATTTTTCCCAATGAATATACTACTCACCAACATAAATTCTTATTTCAATGTTCAGAGGATCTAAATAAAGTATGACCATTCTTTAGCATCCTCATATTCAGTTTAAGACATCATCATCTAATAACCGAAGCATGTCTAACCTTCCTAGTAAAAGCATACCTGCCTTCTCATGGTAGAATGGAATTTGAGAAATGGTAGAGACAGACTGGTGGAGGTAATGGAAGAAATCTGAACAGCAAGAAGATAATAACATCTATTATTAGTGAATACATTAGATTATTTAATTCTTAAAAGAAAAACATTCAGTATGATTTTTATGAGCTCTGAGTTTGAGAACAAGGTAAGAAGGATTTTTCCATAGTGGATTGTATACTGTTGTGTCACTTTCTTTAACCCCTTACCTTTAATATTACAACATAAACTACAAATGTTCATCTCATTCATTTGATTATTTATTCTTTAGAGGAAGAAACATTTATGGTCACCTATTTATTTCATGAAGTTTAAGCTTGGAAGGGTTAAACTTGTAATGTCAGAGCTGTCTGTACAATTTCATGCATAATTTTCATTATACCATCTTATCTTAGTAATCCACATTGCTGATAAACAGGATTCTAGTTAGCCATGAGAATGTGACAATTCTGTGAACAGAGAATCAACTTGAAGGAAGAATGTATAGAAGTAGACAAATTTAGAAAAGATAGCTGTCGACTCCTAAAGTTTATATTTACATATTGCTGAGGTACCTTATATAGCATTGTTCCACATTACTTTAGTTGAGTTATTGTTTGAAAATACCATGAAATCTCTTGCTGGTCAGAGTAACAGTTTTAGAGACTTGTTGCTGGATATACCTATTGCATTTCATGAGCCAATGATCAATGAAGACTCAACTGAAAACATTGCCAGGTTTTGTTGCTGGAGCTTTTATTGTGATCTTCATCTTTGTTTTCAGGCTGCGGTTTTCCCTGCATCCATCTGTTTTCCATTGCATTCACCATATACTGTACAGCATGAAGTTTGCTACTATCACATTCATGGAAATGTGCAGATGCAAATTTGACACATTGAGCACCTGTAAACACTTGGAAAAGGGCCCCAGGAGGAATTTTCAGCCATGTGGGAATAGATAAAGAACCAATTAGTGGAGAACAATACTCATAATATTGTTATCCTTGTTAGTTTTTTCAGAACCAAATGTCTTACAGTATGTGTCCTATAGGATCTCATCTAAGCCAAGCTGAATTAAAAATAAAATAATAACTTGCTTTGGGGTTCTCTAAACATGTTTAAGCTCTGGAAATTTTCTTAGCTACTTGCAAAATAAACTATCCTTTTAATGGTCAGATAATCAAAATTCCCCAAATGGAGTTTTACAAAGGTCTTTGTCAGTAAAATTTACGCATGGGAAAACAACATGAGGAATATCTATCTGAGGTATTTTCATTTTTGCAAATGAAGTTCATCGTCTCTTTTAATAACTTCACCAAGGCATTGAGATAAGCATTTGTCACAACTGGAACGACAAACTACGAAATGACACTCAAACAATAAAATAGATTCCAAGTCTCTCATAAAGTTATGAATCATCTATAATTAATTTTTACCATCAGTTGTCATTTTTCCCATTCAGTATTGTAACTGACATTTAAATGTGCAGATAAATGAAAGAATACAAACATAACACCTCTTCAGTAATCAGGAAGTTGACTGGATGAATATTGCTTTTGCTTGTTTTCAGAATAAACATGTAGGGGGCAGGAGTTTGGCCTAGTGGTAGAGTGCTTGCCTAGCATGCACCAAGACCTGGGTTTGATTCTTCAGTGCCACATACATAGAAAAGTGGAAGTGTGGGGAGAGATTGGCAAAGATGGCAGAGGTTCAGTGTGAGTCTTTCTGAGCTCTCTCCAAGATACCAGTTCTAGCATTGTATGGGAAAGTTCATACCCTAAGTAAGCTTTAGCACCACAGAGATCTCAGTCAGAGAGGAAAAAGGCAGAAAACTGGCACAAGAACACAGCGTGGAGCAGCACCAGCCACTCGGAGTGACCGTGGAGACAGTCTCTATTCCAAACCAAAGCAGATAGCGCTTCTGGGCAGCACAGACCTGCCAAATCCAGACAGAGCCTACACGAGCCCAGAGCTGTCACTCGGCTGTGGCATGGATCTGCAGGTTTCATGGAACCAGAGAATCCGGCAATTTAACAAAAAACTCAAGAAAATGTCAAGTCAAGGATAGCATCTCCCACCCAATACAAATAGGCAATGGAGCAGTCAACGGCAAAACTAGAGGAGAGCCCTCTAAGTGCTCTACAAATGCAATTGATAAGCATGATTAATGAAAACTTTGAAAACATACAGAAAGAGATACGGGAAGAAGACATAGCTAAATGAGATGAAAACATAAACAAGGTGATATGTGAAAAAGAGGAAGCCATAAAGGAGGCCATAGTAAAGGTTTTCCAAAGAAAAAATGGACAAATACATAGAATGCACAAACAAAAAGCTGACCAAACTCCAACAAATGTCCAATGAGAATAAAGTTGCTGAGCTAATTAACCTCTCAAATGGAAATCAAGGAGTTAAAGAAATCCATACATGACCTAAAACAAGAGATGCAAGGCATCAAAATGAGCAATTAGAAGCAAGGGAGATGAAGAATAAAAGAGAAATCTTTGATAGCAGGTTAGACAATGCAGAAGAGAGAATTTCCGGGGTTGAAGATAATCTAGTTGTTACAGAGAAAGAACAGAAAATGACTCAAAATAAATCTAAGCAATATGAGAGAATGCTTCAGGAGGTCCAAGAAACAATTAGGAAGCCTAATTTAAGGCTGATTGGTATTGAGGAGGGTCTGGAGAAAGAGGTCAATGGTATTGGAAATATACTTCAGAGAATCATCTCAGAGAACTTCCAAATATTCAGAAAGGCAGGCTCATCCAGATACAAGGAGTTTTTAGAACCCCAAACAGACCAGATCAGAAATGGACATCCCAAAGCAACATTATAATCTGAACAGGATCAATAAAGACCAAAGAAAGGAAACTAAAAGCAGCCAGGGAGAAGAGAACAATCACCTACAAAGGCAAACCAATCAGAATAACCCCAGATTTCGCAGCAGAGACCATGCAAGCAAGAAGAGATTGGAAGAATATATGTCATGCTTTTAAGACAAATAACTACCAACCAAGAATACTGTACCCAGCTAAGCTCTCATTCATAACTGAGGGAACAATAAAAACATTCCATTCCAAGGAAAATTTGCAACATTACGTAGCAACCAAACCAGCATTACAGAAAATTCTCAAAGATGATCTATTCATTGAAAACCAACATAAATGTAATATTGACATAGAAATGGCCCCTAAAAATCACACCATCTAAGTACCACAAGAACTGTCAAGACACAGGCCTAATGAAAGCTTGTAAAATGGCAGGAATTATTAAATATTTTTCAATGCTAACTCTCAATATCAATGGACTTAAATCTCCAATTAAATGGCATAGACTGTCTAGTTGGATCAAAAAGCAAGATCCATTGTCCTGCTGTCTTCAAGACACACATCTTGCCCCCAAAAACAAACAGTTTTTGAAAGTGAGAGGTTGGAATAAAGTTTACCAAGCTATCAGCCCCCATAAACAGGCTGGAGTTGTCCTTATATCAGATAAAATAGACTTCAAACTAAAATTAGTGAGAAAAGACAAAGAAGGTTACTACATACTAATAAAGAAATCTCTCCTCCAGGAGGACATAACCATCCTAAATATCTACACACCTAATCCTGGAGCATCGAACTTCATCAAGCAAACTTTACTTTTACTGAAACCATACATAGATTGAAATACAATGAGTGTTTTGGTGACTTAAACACACCACTCTCACCTATTGCCATAACAACCAGGCAAAAACTCAACAGAGAAACCTCAGAATTGAACAACTGTATAGACCAACTAGATCTAACAGACATCTGCAGATTATTTCACCCAGCAACAACACAATATACGTTTTTTTTTCAGCAGCATATGGAACATTATCCAAAATAGACCACATTTTAGGGCACAAAACAAACCTGGACAGATTCAGAAACACTGAAATTATTCCTTCATTCTCTCAGACCACAAGAGCAACAAATTTGAACTGAACACCAATCTTCCTTAAACAAAAACCCTGTAACTCATGGAGATTGAACAACACATTGTTGAATCACTAATGGATCATTGAGGAGATCAGAACAGAAATCCAACAGTTTATGAAATTTAACAAAAAGGAGCACACAAAATGCCAGCTCCTTTGGGACATGGCAAAGGCAGTACTCAGAGGAAAATTTATACGCCTACAATAACAAATTGGAAAAATCACAAACCAACAATTTAATGTGTCAACTTAAGCTCCTGGAAGAAGAGCAAAAACCAACCTTAATCCCAGCAAAAGAAGCAAATTATAAAAATCAAAACAGAATTAAATGAATTTGAGTCCAAAAAAACTATAGAAAGAATCAACAAAACAAGGAGTTGGTTCTTTGAAAAAATTAACAAAATGGACAGGTCCTTAGTAAATCTTACCAAATAAACAAAATCACAGACGAGAATGACAATATCAAGACAGAAATCACCAAGATCCATAGCATCATAAGGGAATACTTTTCAAACCACTATGCCAAAAAGTTTGAGAATCTAGAAGAAATGGATGAATTTCTAGCCAATATTAACATATCCACACTGAACCAAGAAGACCTAATCCAACTAAAAAGGCCTATTTCAAGCACTGAAATAGAAATGGCAATAAGAGACTTTCCACCTAAGAAAAGTCCAAGGCCAGATGGATTCACAGCTGAATTCTATAAGGTCTTCAAAGCAGAGCTCACACCAATACTCCTCAAGCTCCTCAACAAAATTGAAAACGAAGAATGTTTGCCAAACTCATTCTACAAAGCAAGTATAACCCTCATCCCCAAACCAGAGATTCATCAAAGAAAGAGAACTATAGACCCATTTCTTTGATGAATATTGATGCAAATCTTCTCAACAAAATAATGGCCAACCGTCTACAACAACTCATCCAAAAAAGTTATATACTATGATCAAACAGGATTCATCACAGGGAGGCAAAGCTGGTTCAACATACACAAATCAATTAATATAATTCAACACATCAACAGGAGCAGAGACAAAAATCACATAGTTGTCTCAATAGATGCAGAAAAGGCATTTTACAAGATCCAACACCCTTTTATGTTAAAAGCTCTGGAGAAACTAGGAATCCGTGGAAAATTTCTCAGTATAATAAAGGCTGTGTATGACAAACCCACAGCTAGTATTATACTTAATGGTGAAAAGCATAAGCCATTCCCTCTATAATCAGAAATAAGACAAGGATGCCCACTCTCTCCACACAAAAACTTTGGCAAGGTAGCAGGGCATAAAATTAACCCTCAAAAATCAACTGCCTTCCTATATGCCAACAGTGAGAGGAATGAGACAAAAATCAGGGAAGCAACTATTTTACAATAGCCTCAAAGACAATAAAGTACCTAGGAATCAATTTAACTAAGAATGTAAAGGACCTTTGTGATGAAAACTTTTAAACGGTAAAAAAGGAAATTATTGAAGAATTGAGGAAATGGAAAAACCTCCCATGCTCCTTGATTGGAAGAATTAATATCGTGAAAATGGCAATCTTGCTAAGGGCTATCTACAGATTCAAAGCAGTACCCATCAATATCCCAATGTCATTCTTTAAAGAAATAAAAGAGGCAATTCAAAATTTCATATGGAATAATAAAAGACCCCGTATAGCAAAAACACTTCTTAGCAGAAAGAACAGCGCTGGAGGAATTTCAATTCCAAACTTTAGACTCTATTACAGGGCTATAATGACCAAAACAGCTTGGTACTGGCAGAAGAACAGGCCTGAACATGAATGGAATAGAACTGAGGATCCAGATATTAAACCACAGAACAATGGCCACCTAATTTTTGAAAAGGGAGTAAAAAAAATAGAAAGGAAGAAAGAAAGCTTTTTCAACAAATGGTGTTGGCAGAACAGGTTAAGCACCTGCAGAAAAGTACAGGTGGTCTGTGTCATCCTGCACTAGGCTTAACTCCAAATGGATCAGACTTTGATGTAAGGCCAATACACTGAGAACTTTACAAGAAAGAATTGGAGATACACTAGGCCTCCTTAGCTCAGGTCGAAATTTTCTTAATAAGGACCAAGAAACACAACAAATCAGAGAAAGGCTGGATAAGTGGGACTGCATTAGACTGCAGAGATTCTGTATGGCAAAGGACATAGCTACAAAATTAACTAGAAAGCCTACAAAGTGGATGAAGATCATCACTAAGCATATAACAGAAAAAGGCCTACTATTTAAAATATATCAACAGCTCAAAAAATTGAATCACTCCAAAAGTAATCTCCAAAGAAACAAACATCCCATTAAAAGATGGGCCAAAGACTTAAAGAGAGTCTTCTTTGAAGAAGAAATAAAATGACCTATAGACATATGAAAAAATGCTCGACATCTCTGGTCAGAAAAGAAACACAAATCAAAACAACTCTAAGATTCCACCTCACTCCAGTTAGAATGGCCAGGATCAAGATATTCAATAACAAGAGATGCTGGAGTGGATGTAGTCAGGAGGGATGACTACTACACTGTTGGTGACACTGCAAATTCATTCAATCACTATGGAAAGCAGTATGGCAGTTTTTCAAAAGACTAAACATAGCGCTCCCCTGTGACCCAGCAATTCCACTACTAGGCATTTACCCAATTGTCCAGAAACAAGGACACACTAAATCCACTAGCACAATGATGTTCATTGCAGCACTATTTACCATAGCAAAGATATGGAACCAACCCAGATGCCCCTCAGTTGATGAGTGGATCAACAAGATATGGTATTTATACACAATGGAATTCTTTGCTGGTATCAGAAAGCATGACATCGCCGCATTTGTAAGGAAATGGAAAGACTTATAAAAAGTCATTTTAAGTGAAGTAAGTCAGACTGAAAGGAACATAGGCTCAGGGGTTTCCCTCGTTTGTCATAATCACTATAAACCTTTGGCTCTTCTAGAAGAGTTTTACAATGGAACAGAATCTTGATACATAAGGCCATATAGTATGACACTATGTATGGACCTCTAGGGTATAAAAACAAAAGCCATATAATGAGTGATTGTTATCCTTTCCTTAATGTACTATGCTATTTCTCATCTCTTTTGCTGTCCCTTGGTTATCTGATATTGTTAGAATATTTCTCCTTGTTTTCTGATATATTTTTATATTCTTAATTGGTTATTTGAAATCAGATAGGGAAGGGGGAAATCAAGATGAGCAGGGGGAGGGAGGAGGGAAATGGAGACCACGTCATGAAAAAGGGTACCAATGTTTGTGAAGTAATGCATCTTCTATCTGGTGAATATATTGTAACCCTTCTATTAATTACAATAAAAATATGGAAGAAAGCGGAAGTGGTGCCATGGTTCAAGTGATAGGGCGCTGGCCTTAAGGAAAGCCCAAGGATGAGGCTCAGGCCCTGAGTTCAAGCTCCAGGAGTGGCAAAAAGTAAAAAAGTAAAATAAAACTGAACATGCATATGGAATAAAAAATTAAGATTGGAGAAATCTAGGCATATTATTTCAGCTGATAAGATTAATGCAACTACTTTCGAATAGGCACGCTGCCTCTCCTTGCAGAACTAGAAATATGTTAAGAAAAATAACAAAAATATACCAAGGTTTTTCTTAGCAAAATGTATATCTGTATCTTAGGAAATTCAATGTATCTCCTCTGTTACATTCACCCTGCCTTATATCTACAAGAATGTTATTATCTAATCATCAAGATGAATTTGGTGAATGCTTTAGAGTGTGTTGTGGTGGAAATGGGAATGGTAAAGAAAAGTACTCCTAGGTCCTAGAAACCCTATGTATCTGATCAGTGCACAGACATACAGAAGCTGAGATCATTAAGCACCTTTACTCCTATGAAATAAACTTTCTGCTAGTAATATGCACAATTGTCTAATGTGAGATCTTTACACTTAGTTATGTTACCTCACTAAAATTGCCTCTAGTATTCATATTCACCTTACCAATAAACTCTTAGAAGTAATAATTCCTTTACTAATGACCTATAAACTCTTCCAGTCTCTCAATTTAATTTCACTTTATTTCCATGCTTCCTCCTCCATCCCCACTCCATATTTGTAGGTATTTGTTAAAGAAACCTATCATTACATTCTAAGGGACATCATAAGATTATCATAAACTGAGTGACTGATAACACTAGAAATATATTTCATAGTCATAGATAAATCTTTATGCCAGTAAGACCAGAGACTTTAGAAAGCAAAGTTTACTAAACATTTCCAATTTATAGTGTCCCCAAGCATTGCTTGCCCTGGGACCAGCAAAACTTTCAACTCTGTTTCTGTGTTTCCAAGATCACTTTGCCCATATGAGCCATTTCATTTCTGCATCAGATTTCCCTTCTCTTATCAAGAGGCCCATTCTTACTGGATTTAGAGTTTACTGTAATACAGTATGATCTCATCTTAGCTTAAGTAATACATTTGCAAATATTTTATTTCCATAATTGGTCCTATCTTGAGGTTCTGTCGAAATACGAATTTTGAAAGCAAACTTCTATCTAGTGAAAATATCACTCAAAAGTTGCTCAACTTATTTGAATGTCTCAATGTCACATGATATCATGCTATACTAAAGAAGATATATTTTGTGATAACTATTTGGCTAAACATCTGTCAGTTAAACAGTAAGAACCAATAAATGATATTTTATTTTTAGCTTTGTAATGATTATAACATCCACATTTTTATCAGAGTTCCTGAAACACAGTTTTTACAACTTACACATGAATGTAGACTATACAATGCGTGAACTAAAAGTTTAATTAAACAAATAACAGTCTGTGATTATCCTGAGAAAACTAAACATGAAGCTCAAAATTCCTGTTAGGCTTTTACATAAAGTTTTGAAGTATTGTCATGAAAGCCAGGTCAAGAACTGGTGTGTCATTTCTACCATTATAGCTACATAGGAGGTTGAAATCTGTGAAAGTTGTTTTAATGTGAGATATGTAGACTGATTTGAGTGCTCCTTATCTCCAAACAAACAGCAAGAAACCAGAAGTGGAATTGTGTGGTGGAACACAAGCTGTGAGAGAAAAAGCAAGTAGAAGTATGAGGACCAGTGTTCAAGCCCTTATATTAGAACAACAGCAACAACAAAAGTATCCAAGTATGGGATGGGAAGCTACATAAGACTCTCATGTTTCACTAATCACACTTCATTCACCACATGGAAATTTTTGCACTATTTCTTAAAAATATTGCAATATGTAAATGTATATAATAGTTTATACGTACTGTGACTTAAACAAAACAAATCTACTTAATATAAATAAGGATATTATTTGCCAAGATTATTTTATATATATAAATACTTATTGATAAATTAATTTATCATAATTAAGCATTTATGTTTCAACCATAATTGGGTAAAAAACTAACATAGAAGAGCTGCAATCTATCATGTAGGAAATTGAATAGAATCAAACAAAATCCCTGCATACCTGTGAAAATAATTGGAAATCTAACACTGGTAACAATATCTATCATTTGGAATTGTATCATGTACAAATATGTTCTGGGGCTCACAGGAATTATCTTAATTATAAAAGTCAATATATAATAAATATTAATTCTAGCTTTCATTTCTGGGCTTTGCTTAATATCATAATGAGATGAAGCAATTTTTATAATCATGTTATTTCACAAGCAACTGTTGCAGTTGAGATTCAAGCATAGTTGTCTGGCTCCAAGAAGCTAAACATGAATAAAACTGATGTTTGATCTCAATTTATTCCAGCATTTAAGTCAATTTCTTCCAAATTATATACAAAGTTTAACTCAGGCAAGTTTTTTGTTTGTTTGTTTGTTTATTTGTTTTTGCCATTCCTGGGCTTGAGCTCAGGGCCTGAGCCCTGTCCTTGGACTTTCTCAAGGCTAGAGCTCTACCACTTGAGCCTCAGCACCACTTCCAGCTTTTTTCTATGCAGGTGATACAGAGGAATTGAACCCGGGTCTTTGTGCATGCTAGGCAAGCACTCTACCACGAGGCCAAACTCCCGGCCCAGGGAAGTTTAACCTACAGAACTTTTAGTCCAATTTTTTAAAATGAGAGTGATAAACCCATACTTACTTATATACTCATACACACATAAACAAATAAGTCATGATTATTAATTTCAATGACTTTTCCAATGCCCTCTGTGAATAATTTATGATGAAAGGCTTATTTGCCTTGTGTGTATTAATTAAATCTGAATTTATTTATACAAATGTTGTTTTAAAGATCAGCATCGACTACATAGTGTGCAATAAACAAAGTGTTCAGAAACTGAAGCTTGTAACACCAAATACACAAGGACAAACTAAAACAAAATGGCAAGGCTCAAATATATGTAAGCATCTATTCTAGACAACTTGAGTCTAGACATGAGAGAATCATTATGTTAGGATTACAGCTTCTTAATTTAGCTAATGTGTTTTTAAAGGCACTTACATCACTAAATTCTCAAACAATCCTGGACAAGAATTCTTGGCAGAAGTAGTGAAACAATCAGAGCTTCCATTATTTTAAAGAAAGCCTCAGTTTTAATTATATCCATTAACAACACATAAAAGAGCTTTCCTTTAAGAAATAATTGATTATATTTTAATCCTAGGTCCAGAATTCTAGTTAGCAGATGGTTTTCAACCATTAGGCATCTTATTTTTACTTTGTGCAATATAATTTTGGGCATATGTTTATGTCTGCCAACATGGAAGGTAGAGAAGATGTCTGTAGAGATTAAGATAGTAAGTTTTAGGAGCTTTCAGTCCCCAAATGTTAGTAAGTATGTGATGTAATGCATATATTAATTAGTTGTATTTCATCATTACAAAATGTATAAATATTTCAAAATGCCATGCTATCCACAGTAAATAAATAAAATATCAGTTATAATAACATATAAAAGAACCTCTGAAGTCACCAGAATTTCCTTTTCCTTCCTAATTATAATTCAATATGCATTAATCTGTCTTATTTCTTCCCTCTTCTCTTTGCTGAAAGCTGAGAATATTTTGTAGTATTTGCTATTTTCACTGTATACGATGTGTATATATGTATGCTTATATGTGTATGTGTTATGCACTTGTGCATATATTCATATATAGACACATATACATATAGAAGGATGTTAAAATAATGTTAACACAAGTAATGCTAAGCATTTGAGGAGGTAAATGTTTTTCCTGATTTGAGCGTAACATACTGCCTATACAAATATTCACATAGAAAAGGTATCAATGTATGTGAATTAATGCACCTTCTATCTGGCAAGTATAATGTGACCCTTCTATTAATTACAATAAAATATATGAAAAACAAATATTCAAATATAATCACATATCCTGTAAAAATATATGTTATATGGAATATTCCAAATAGTTTTTTTTTTGTTGTTGTTGTTGTTGTTTTTTTTTCCAGTCCCAGGCTTGAGCTCAGGGCCTGAGCACTGTCCTTGCACTTTCTCAAGGCTAGTGCTCTACCACTTGCGCCTCAGCACCACTTCCGGCTTTTTTTTTATGTATGTGGTACCAAGGAATCGAACCCGGGTCTTCGTGCATGCTAGGCAAGCACTTTAACCACTAGGCCAAACTCCCGGCTATTCCAAATAGTTTTATTTGAATTAAAAATAAATGAGAAATCATATTATGGTAGGTTTCCTTTAGATTTGTTCTTTATACTTTTCCCAAGAGCTCAGGTAGTACTTCAATTACTTTTTACTGTTAAACAGTTCTGCAGAACTTAAAAGACTTAAGATTACCCTTCGGCATTATAAAACCAAATACTCTATTATCAAATGAAAGACTCTAGTACATAGATCACACATTCCCAAGATAGACCCATATATACCTGATAATTTGAGTTCAAATTAATACTGAAACATCAAGATTGATTCCCTAAGTCAAGTATATGTGCCCTATTGTAATAAGTAGTATTTATTTAAACAAATATTACAGCAATTTCCCTTAATCTTTTAATCACAGCAACTGTAATTCCTGAAATAGTTTCTGAACTTTCTTTCCAGGATATGTTTTCTTTTACACTTGGAAGATTATACTTTTTATAACTTTAGACCATTTAAAAAATCTTATTGTATGTTGAGGATAGGGCAAACAAAAATCAAATAAATAAATATATGTATATGTATAATATATTATATATTAAATATTATATATATTTAGTATGAAATATATGAAAACTTTAATCTTCAGTTTTTTAATCGGAAAAAAAATAATAATTCTGGGACTCATTTTTACCATGTGTATGGTACTTCTGATTCCTTTTCAGCAATATTGTTCCAACAGTTCTAATTTTTCTGCTCATTGTGTTTGTGTTTTTTGCATGGCTGTTTGTTGTGGATGGACTAATGCAATAAAAATATCACCCATACACACATGTCCAATGGTTATACATATACACCCTCATAGTCACATAATATTTGAATGTACTGGGTGTAAAAATGATCTGTTTATTTTAGAAGGACTGCAACATTCTCTCATTGCTATAATACAACTTTTGTTTTATTTCTTTAGATGCCAGCACTGCAAAAGTCAGAGCTAAAGTTATCTTTATTTAAGATCAGCAACATGTGGAGAATGCCAAGAATTTTTATGCATTTTGTGCTGTGAAATCGCAAATTCTGTTGGCTTCTAAATTGTAATAAGTTCAATTTATTCTTTGTTTGCAATATTTTTAATTTTATTCTCATCCTTTTTGAATGATGTATCTCCTTTTATCAACAGGCAAATGGCAGTATATCAGAGCTGATTTACCTAATTATTTAAATTTTCCCAATACTCTCTCACCATGGCCCACACATAATTTGTAAATAAGTGAGAAGATGAGGAGCAAAACCAGGTAAGAGATCCGTTTATTGTTAAGATAGTGTAGTCCAAGAAAACCTGTTCAAAAGACATTTTCAATACAATCACCAGTCACCTTTAAATACAAGACTTACTTTTGGGTTTCCAAGGAAGTTTTCTTTACCCATACGAGTTACTTTTATTATAAATTGTACTCCGATATTATAATCTCTTTCTGGCCTCACTCATTTGAGAGCTAACAAGAGAAAATGGGCCATTTTCATTGAAGCAAAAGGAGGGGTGAATGGTGATGGGTATTAGATGGATGAAAAGTGGAATAAACAAATTCAATAAGATGTGTTTGAATTTGAAATAAGGGTAGCTGAAAATACAGATACATCTGGCACATTATCGCATAAGAGTGAGAACATTTTTTTTAAATAGTTGTTAAAACAGTAAAGATCCTCTTTTGTTTCCTGGAAGACATTTGAAATAAGAGGCACTTTTGAACAAGTGGAAAGAACATGGAGCAAGCCACAGTGACTTACATATATCATAATAGCCAGTCAAGGGGCTGCAATCCAGAGAATATGGTTCAAATCCAGACTGCAGAAAAGTGTGTGGCATGACCTCCAATTAATCAGAAAAAAATCCAATGCTAGAAGCATGGATCATGATAGAGACTCATCTAATCAGCCCATATGAGCAATTGCAAGACCCTAGTTTTAAACGCTAGTACTGATCAGAAAAAAAAAGATATATATGCTTGAAAAATAACTGTAAACTTGAAAAAGTAACTATAAACTAGCTTGCAACATTACTCCTGGATACTTTTAAACAAACTTCTTATTATTTACAAACCTCTTAATTTCTTTCTGCTAACAGACCTCAATTCTTTTTTTAATTGTAATTAATAGAAGGGTTACATTATACTCACCAAATAGAAGGTGCATTATTTCATAAACATTGATACCCTTTCTCATGTTTTAGTCCCCATTTCTCTCCCCCCCACCCCCCATCTTGTTTTTGCCCCTTCACTATCCTATTTCAAATAAACATATATACAATATATCAGATAATAAGGCAAAATACTGTAGCAATATGAGATAACCAAGGGACAGCAAAAGAGATGAGAAATAGCATAATACATTAAGAACAACCATAACACATAATATTGCTCTTGTTTCTATATCCTGGAGATCCTTTCATCTAGCCTCATCCTATATGGCCTTATGTATCTAGGTTTTGTTTTATTGTAAACCTCTGCTAAGAGAATCCAAGGTTTATACTTATTATGACAAATGAGGGAAACCATTGAGCCTATGTTCCTTTGAGTCTGGCTTACTTCACTTAATATGACTTTTTCTAAGTCCATTTCCTTACAAATGCGGCTGTTGTTCTTTCTGATGGCAGCACAGAATTTCATTGTATAAAAATACTACATCTTGTTAATCCAATCATCAACTGAGGGGCACCTGGGTTGGTTCCATATTTTCGCTATAACAGACCTCAGTTCTATGTCATTATTTTAAGTCTGAGATATAGCTCAGTGAAAGTGGAAGAAGTGCATTAGGTGTGCAGTACATGGTAACTTACAGTATTTGGCAGAAGCAACCTTTATAGCAAAGTGGGATCTTTAGAAACTACTCAAATTTAAATTTTGAGCTATTTTTAAAAACACTTTATTCAAAGAAATTGGTGGAATGCTTAGCTTTCAAATAACAAAACTCATCTCATATAATTTCACACCTACTGAATTGATTAAATAAGGGCATACGTTAGAGAATACTAAATGTCATGCATCATCTATTTCCAGGTTAAAATGTATCATGCTAGTTAAAACAGAGACTTTATAATCAGAATCTTGTTCATTTCCTGCTCTGCCACACATATCTGTTTGACAGTGGGCAAGTTAATTAACTTTCTAATGCTCAGTGATTTCATCTCCAAAATAATTCTGTCGTTACTCTAAAGACACCTACGTATTAAGGATATTGTGAGCCAGTAAAGTATATTTTACACACAAACTCTAGCACCCATAAATAAGTTTACTCTTCATCTTCAGGGGAAAAACATCTGAGCTAAATGATTTCCTACTGATTTTTGTGGACAAAGTAGACAATTCTAAATGGAAAAGTAGCTTGCTCAGAATCAAAGATCTGAAGAAACCAAAGTCATAATTCCCACCAAGTGAACCTGTTTCTAGAATATTCTTCACCACTCTGTATGTTTTTCTCTGATATTTTGTAGGACTATGCAGCTACTTAAAGCAATTTGTCAAGAGTGGGCCAGCATCATTTTTTCCAATCCTACAAACCTGTAAATGTCTTCCATACAATTTTTTTCTTCCATACTATTTTACCTGGTGTGATATATGTCAACTAAATTAAGAGTGGCTTCTCCACTCTTAATGAATAGATATCTGAGTGTAATGCACTGTTTTTTTCCTGAGACAATATTTTAAACTTCATTTTAGGACTCTAAAGAATAATATTATTTACTGTGGTAAGCTATGCGTTTCATTTTACTCTTGGGTTTTGTCTGGTGTGTAATTTGACAGAAATTCATACTGATGTGTATAATATCTGGATAAAAATAGGAAGTGGCAGATTTTGACAGAAGCAGAAACAAATTTGGTTTCATGACATTTATATCTGTGGCTATGTTTTGTCATTTATTTGGCTCTATAACTGGGGGTGATTCGCTTCATCTCAGTTTCCTCATGTGGAAAATCTGAATATAATCTTCACAGAATTGTGACGATCAACTAAAAGAATGAATACTAAATCATCCTGGGAAAGAGAATGCTGATTTTCACAATGATTAGTGACACATCATTCCAATTTTGGTTTTAAATAAGTGCACTGTCTATCCACAAATAAACATTTGCATCTTTATCTTTGGCTGATGAAATTTGGACTGTGGAACAGCTTCTTTAAGACACAGAGGAACCACAAAACTATAGAAAAGGAGTAAATTATTTTGCCCCTGAGAAATATTAATTGAGTATTTGACACAGTGCCATAGCTCTTTTAACATAATAAATATGAAAAATGATTTAGTTTTACCTTAATGACTCATTGGTGTGGGAAACTCAAGTGACTGAACTGAATATGGTTATGTAGTGAAAGACAATGGAAGGTACTTGTTACTGTTTCTTCTCTGATGAACTTTTCACACATTTTCAACTCCTATTCTAGGACTTTAGTTTCCTGTCAGTTCAAATGGTATTTTTCTACACTGTGCTACAGAAAAGATTATATATATATATATATATATATATATATATCTTCAAGCATAGCAAGATCATTATAGCAAAGAAAATTTGGAGTAGGACTCTAAAATGTTTTACAAAATAAACCACACATGATATATCAGAGAAATAAATGCATAGCAGATACAAGTCTATAAAAGGTTATGGCTTAGACAATGCGGAGGTATGGAATTTATTTCTAAATTTTCAGCTTTATCAAAGAGGTTGGCCAGGAGAAAAGAAGTCTGTTATTACACTGTTACAGAAATTTTAAATAGCACAGAGAATATCCAAATCCCTGAACTTCATTAAAACAGTTGTTGTCATGTGTTATAGGGTACAAAGAATCCTGACCTGCACAGAGAACTCCACTCCAGCTAAAAGCAGCTATTAATGTAGTTTTCATATTTAGGAATACATAGGAGGAATAGATGATGGATTATTTTAAAGAAATATTTCTTGCATTATTAGAAATTACAACATTACAAACATCCTATTTCCAGCACATTTAGATACTTGGATTTGATATACAAAACAATGTTTGAGATCCAAATGAATGAAGATAATGAAATATTTCAGGTACACCATATTGGATGATTTTAGAGTACTAATAAGAAGCTTTCAGTCTTGGGGGGGTCTCTGAATGATCTGTTGCATATGCCCAAGGTTTTGGTATATTTGAAAAAATGTGATCACCAAATTCCCAATTGTTTTGGAGTTAAATTTTTCCCAAAAGCTTGAAATAAAATACACATACACACACATGTACACACACACACACACACACACACACATACACACACACTCACACACATACACACACATAAATAGAGAGGCAGGAGAGACAGAGATAGACACAGAGAGAATTAATACAGGTTATCTACTAGTCATGCAAACAGCATCACCTACAGAAAAACATAAGTAACATAATCATACTCAATGAAGTAATAAATGAATGCCACATATATAGACTTTAATAAAAGCTTTTCATTTTGCAACGTTACGCCTGTTTATTCATGGTGAATGATCACAAACTTCATATGCCTTGTATTATATACTGATTTTAAAATAGTAAAAGATAATGGTTGAAAGCATAGGAATGGAATCAGGATTTAAATCATTTTTTTAACTAAAGTATGTATTTTTGTGGATGCTATTTAAGAACAATGTGCTTGCTTTAAAAAAATATGGTTGATGGGTTGAGGATGTTACTCTATTGTAAAATACTTGCCTTGTATATAAAAAGATTTGATCTTCAACATTTAAAAAAAGACCCAGGACTGGGAGTTTGGCCTAGTGGTAGAGTGTTTGCCTAGCATAAACGAAATCTGGGGTTCCATTCCTCAGTACCATATACATAGAAAAAAGCCAGAAGTGGTGCTGAGGTAGAGCTCTAGCCTTGAGAAAGTTCAAGGACAGTGCTCAGGCCCTGAGCCCAAGCCCAGGACTGGCAAAATCAATCAATCAATCAATCAAAAAATCAATATCCCAAAAAACACTAAAGAATGCAGTTGCTCACCGTTACATGGTAATTAAATTTTCAATAACACTTCTTACTCTGCATGGTACTGATTATCAAAAAATAAGTTTTAGAAACCTTTTAAAAAGCAAAAACAAAGGAAGCAATAAATTAATGAAGGGATGAGAGAAGTAGGATACATAGCATTCTGTACAAAATGTCTGCTTACTACTTGAATTACAATTACAAAATTTTTATAAGTATATAGACAAATTGTTCAAAGAATCATTCCTACAAAAGTTTTCCATGGCCAAGCATTGTGGCTCATGCCTGTAATCCTAGCTACTCAGAAGGCTGAGATCTGACGATCAAGGTTGAAAGCAGGCCCCTGCACAAAAGGACCTGAGAGTCTTATCTCTAAATAAACACTAGAAAACAGGAAGGGTAAGGCTACAGCCCTACCCTCGGCTTGTCTCAAGGATAGGGTGGTAGCCTTGAGCTGAAGAGCTCAGGGACACAACCCAGGCATAGTTCAAACTCTATGACTCCCCCTTCCTCCCCCCAAAAAAAGGTTTTCCATGGTTTTGAATCATTTTCCCGTGTATTAGTTTAGAATGTGGAGAGGAACAAATGGTACCTGAATTATCATCCTGACTTTACTAACTATAAAATTAATATTCACTTATCCTGATTTTTAGAATTTCAGTGATAATCAACTTAATGCCAACTTAATGCTAAAATTATACTGTGAATATTATCACTAGAATAAGCTTACTTTCTTCTGACTAGTTTGAAAAACTCCCAGATTAATGAGCTAATGTTGCGAATGTATATTAAATGCAAAGTACACATTTTAGAGACTCTACAGTTATTATTGAAAATAAACAAAAGTTGTATTAAACTCAAGTAGAATATGTGCTGAGATTAAGAAGCAACAATATTTTCTTGGCTCTCGACATCTGCAACTTTGATTGAATTTATAGTTCTTAATGTTAAAATCCACTGGCAACACAAACAATTTGCATTTATATATTTTATGCTTTGAAAACTCCATTCTTTTCACAGAGTTCAAAATATGAGCTAATTGAAGAATGCAAAGAGCCATAAAAATTGCTTAGATGCTGTTAGATACTCCAGTGTATCTCATGCTCAATGCTCTAATAATATCTTAGAGGAAAAATGAGACTTTCAAACTCTGGCAATTCAACTTCTTTGAGTAAAACATCATTTGAAAACATCACGTTGAATCTTGCTCAAACATTAAGGCGCCAGGAGTTTGGCTTAGTGGTAGAGTGCTTGCCTAGTACAAATTAAAAAAATGTGCACAAGTATAAAATAAATACAATTTATTTTCATGAAAAGACAATACAACATGTACTTGGGGTTCTAAAGAAAGCTTCAAATCCTTCCTTCCTCTACCTGTTTCTTGGAGACAGAACTTTGCTCGAGCCATCCAAATTAGTTTTCTATTTTAAATTAATTTCTATAATGCTTATAATATTAGAAACATTACAAATAATAGAATAATCACCATCCATTTTTCATTTTAAATATTTTCATATATTTTTTGATATTTGGGAGAGGTAATTTTTAAAGCTAATCTCCATTACTAACAACATCAAAACATCTCATTAAAGAATATATGGCTAGTTCAAGTAAAAGTTCAAATTGTTCTGCATTTTTAAACTCATCTCAATCTACTTCATGTAGGCTTTCTTGTCTAGTTTCTTCAAAACTCATTTAAAAAGAGTAAATCTACATATTACCATTACTCATTCAGAACTTGCATGATTCATGGCCCTACTGTAGTCTCATCTCCCATGTTCCTATTTAGTTTTGAAATTCTTGAAAAACAATAACAGCAACAAAAACAACCCAAAATGAAACAATCCTTGTCTCCCTCTAACAACTTTCTTACTTAGTCAGTAATATCTCTCCTCTTTGTTGCTCTGTCATTCCACCTACAAATATTTTTTTTTGCCAGTCCTGGCTTGAACTCAGAGCCTGAGTACTGTCTTTGGGTTTTCTCAAGGCTAGAGTTGTACTATTTGAGCCACAGCACCACTTCCAGCTTTTTCTATATATGTGTTACTGAGGAAGTGAACAGGGGTCTTCATGCACACTCAGCAAATACTCTACCACTAGGCCAAACTTCCAGCCTCCACCTCCAAATATTTGTCTTCTAAGATTTAGGTGAAATTTTATGGACAGGTATCTAAAAGTTTTCTTTCTTTTGGAACATACATGTGTGTCAATTTGAGGGTGTATTATGATGGAGGAAACAAAGCTTCTTCAACAAATGGTGCTGAAAAAATTGGTTAAACACCTGCAGAAAACTAAAGTTGAATCCTTTTAAGTTACCCTGCATCAGAATTAATTTCAAATGGATCAAAGACCTTGAGGTATAGCTGACACCCTGAAAACTTTACAGGAAGGAATAGAAGATGCACTAGAGCTCCTTGGCACAGGTCGAAACTTTCTTAATAAGGACCCCAAAACACAATAACTTAAGGAATGTTAGGACAAATGGGAATACATTAAATTGCAGAGCCCCTATATGGCAAAGGACATGACCAGCAAAATAAATAGAAAGCCCACAGAATGGGAGAAGATCTTCACTAGCCATACAACAGAAAAGGACCTCATATCTTGAATATACCTACAGCTCAAAAAATGAATCCATCAATAACAAGTCCTCAAAGAAATAACTGTCTTATTAAAAGGTGGGCTAAAGACTTAAAGATAGACTTCTCTGAAGAAGAAATAAAAATGGCCTATAAATACATGAAGAAATGTTTGACATTTCTGGGCATACAAGAAACGCAAATCAAAACAATTTGAGATTCACTCCCATTAGAATGGCCATTATCACATGACTTTTAATATATTCTAGAGAGAGAGGATGTCAGTAAACTGGACTACAGATTTCAGTATGTCACAGTAGGTATATCAGATAAACATAGTGTAATATGAAACCATGTTATATCAGAGGAGAAAGAGCTTACTATGTACAATTTATCTAACACCATATTTGACAACACAGTATCATCCATTCACTCTGTGCTGGCAGGGTTGCTGTCACTCATTACTGTAACCCAGCATGATAGACCAGCAGCTCAGTGTCCGACGCTGTATATTGTTAGCATAAGAAAACATCAAATATTCAAATTGGTTGCTTTGGATTTCTGAGTGCCATTCTAGCCATCATAAAATTGGAAAAATCTTGTTGATTTTCATAAGCTTGGGCATCCCTTTCAGTGACCAGTACAAGAAGACAAGTTTGGAGAACAGAGAAATACAAAATTGAATAATGCCCTTTTACTTTATTACATAACCAGTTTGGTCTTAGGAAGTTTATATAATTCTGTGTTCTTTGATTTCCTTCCATGAACAAAGTTAATGAAAGTGTTTATTGCATAGTTTTAAATCAAAGGATTTAATATTAATAGGGTAAAGTTCAAAAGAATTTAAGTTTCAAAAATCAAGCACAGTTGCTAAACATAGACACAGTGTTTGTCCATTACAGAGCAAAAATCTGTTTCTTCAATCAGGTATTATGTACAGTCATTAAATTATATTCACAGCCTCGATTATACAAAAATTGCTTGTTTATATTGGCAAACTTAAACAAGCTCATTTTAGCATAGGTACATGAAAGTGAAAACAATTTTGATGACACTAAATTCTGTGTCTCTTATCTGGATACATTAAATTAAAACTGCTACCATCGGTACAGATGGAAGTATTTCATTATTATTCCCAGATGTATCCTTTTAGGCAATGCCCATTGTGAAAATTAAATTTTACTTAATTTATGTTTCATTGCAAGTAGAGTAATACACATGAGATGATTTGTTTATAGCATGATAATATCAGCCTTGATTTTATTTTACACATTTCCCACTTTAGATATATAAATATTGTCTCAAGGTTATTGAAAGGACCCCCAAAGTTCCCTAAACATTTTGCAGACATAATAGAAATGAATAACAGGACACATCATCTGTTCCCTGCCCACTCCTTGAGTAAAGTTAATACATTTGCAGAAAAAAAGGTCAATGCAGTTTAGTTATACTACATTCTGCAAATACTATATCTATTTTGCAGTTATGAAATTCAAGAGAATGACCCCTTTTCTATATTTCATGCCAACATTTCCAGCTGTATAATACCTTGCCCCAAATAAATAATTCTCTTTCAAATTGACATTTACCCTATTCAAATGCATGTACACATTAACCTGTTTTCCCCCTACCATAGAATTAAATAAATTCTCCCCCTAATCTTTCCTGATAAGACAAGTCTCCAAGAATTTTGCTCCCTTCATTTCAGAGTGAAATTCTACACAGTTTGTGATTTAGCTCTTATGAGTGAGCTGACCAAACTGAATGTCATGCATTATAGTCTGAATTGGAAGGTCTGGGTGCACACTTAGAGAACTACTCATTTCTGTATATGTATAATGATGATTAATCTGAAAGGCATTGATTTTGTCTTGATATATATTCTGCAGCTCATTGGTGTTTGAACACTTTTACCTTCTGTATTCCTAAGAGCAGGAATACATTTTTTCTGGCCTCTCAAGAATTAATGAAGCTTCCAATATCCATCATATTTGAACAAAATCAATAAACACCGGTTTTAAAGGCTGCTGTAATGCTTCTCAGAGATATTGGTTCTTTGAACATTTTCAGCTGTACAGTTGATGGCCCTCAAGAACTGGACAGGCAGAAACAATAAGGAAATCTATAAAATTGTAAGCATTTCATTGGATAAAGATAAGTAATCAGAAATATTTATGGTTATGTTATAATGTAGATGGAGGAAAATTAAAAACCATAATAACTTTTGGCAAAGAAACAATCTGGAATCCTGTATCATTTCAACAATATTACATATATATATTATTTTCTTTTTGTATATTTTTTCAAAGAAAATCTTTGAATAGATATCTGCATACTTGGAAATTACTAATTATCTGCATTAATCACAGGTGATTCTGAATGGGATTGATTCTAGTAGAATAGTACACCTGGATTCAGAGCATCTTCTTGGAGTAATTATGGAAGATTCTAGTACTGGTCACTACTGAGTAGAACATGTTTAGTAAATTAACCTTTTGAGGTTGCCTAATGTATTCTTAGCTAATGGTATGACAATAGCTCTCTCACAATAGAGTAAGTGCAATCTTAAATCAGGCCCTTATGGCTCTGGATTTTACTCTTCTTCTAAATTGTGTGATATTAGATATGCCCGAAATAGAGTTTAAACTTCATCATACAGAATATGTGAATAATATTATTTTGCTCAATCTATGATAAGCTGATGAAATGAAGAGGGTACATTATTGACTTGTCCGAATGTATGTTTAAGACTATCAGCTATTACTGAAATAGAAATGGCAATAAGAGACCTTCCACCTAAGAGAAGTCCAAGGCCAGATGGATTCACAGCTGAATTCTATAAGGTCTTCAAAGCAGAGCTCACACCAATACTCCTCAAGCTCTTCAACGAAACTGAAAATGAAGGTTCTTTACCAAACTCATTCTATGTAGTCAGTATAATCCTCATCCCCAAACCAGAGATTCATCAAAGAAAGAGAACTATAGACCCATTTCTTTGATGAACATCGATGCAAAACTTTTCAATAAAATACTGGCCAACCGTCTACAACAACTCATCAAAAAAATTATACACTATGATCAAACAGGATACATCACAGGGAGGCAAAGCTGGTTCAAAATACAGAAATCAATTAATATAAATCAAGACATCAACAGGAATAAGGACAAAAATCACATGATTGTCTCAATACATGCAGAAAAGGCATTTTACAAGATCCAACACTAATTTTATGCTAAAAGCTCTGGAGAAACTAGGAAACCATGGAATATCTTCAGTATAATAAAGGCTGTGTATGACAAACCCACAGCTAGTATTACACTTAATGGTGAAAAGCTAAAGCCATTCCCTCTAAAATCAGGAACAAGACAAGGATGCCCACTCTATCCACTCCTCTTAAACATAATATTAGAATTCCTAGCCAGAGCAATAAGGCAAGAAGCAAGCATAAAGGGGATCCAAATAGGGAAAGAGGAAGTGAAACTTTCCCTCATTGGAGATGACATGATTCTGTATCTAAAGAATTCTATAGAAGACACTCCCAAGATCCTTGAGCTGATTCAAAACTTTGCAAGGGTAGCAGGGTATAAAATTTACTGTCAAAAATCAACTGCCTTCCTCTATGGCAACAGTGAGAGCCAGGATATTATAAAGACACCTGCTCAGCTATGTTCATCTCTGCACTATTCACAATAGCCAGGTGATGGAAACAATCCAGATGCCCTACTGCAGATGAATTGATACAGAAAATGTGCTATATGTACACAATGGAATTCTACATAGCCAACAGACAAGATAAAATAATGGCATTCGCAGGGAAGTGGATGAATCTATAGTGAATCATGCTGAGTGAGACAAGTCAAGACCTAAGGAACAAAAGGTGCAAGGTATACTTAATATGCGGTTATTAAATCCAAAGTGTTCAAGAGCGAGGACTCAATAACTGCATACCCAAAGCTATGGACATGGTAATGGAAATACAAACAAAACTATATAGACAAAAAAACCTATGACTCTATAATCATAATATTTTATTTCATAAACTGATATGTTTCTATGACATACAAACTGTTAGCCTAATTTTGATTAAGTTCTAAATACTAAGTCCCAGAGAATGTAATTAGAGATTCCCTCCTTGAACAATTGTTTGTTAAATTTCTCATTTAAAAAATGATGTAAACATAAGCCATATAATTAATGATTGTTGTTCTTAAGGTACTATGTTATCTTTCATCACTTCTACTGTCCCTTGTTTATCTCATATTGCTACACTATCTCACTTTGTTACCTGATATATCAGATATATTTATATTTGGTTATCTGAAATTGGATAGGGAATGGGGGAAAACAAGATGAGGGGTGAGGGAGGGGGAAAGGGAAATGGGGACAAAGACATGTGAAAGGGTATCAATGTATGGGAATTAATGCACCATTTATCTGGCAAATATCATGTAACCCTTCTATTAATTACAATAAAAATATATATAAAAAAATCAACTGCCTTCCTCTATGCCAACAGTGAGAGGAATGAGGCAACAATCAGGAAAACAACTACTTTCACAATAGCCTCAAAGAAAATAAAGTATCTAGGAATTATCTTAACTAAGAATGTAAAGGACCTTTTTGATGAAAACTTTAAAACCCTGAAAAAGGAAATTAAAGCAGACCTGAGGAAATGGAAAAACCTCCCATGCTCCTGGATTGGAAAAATCAACACCGTGAAAATGGTAATCTTGCCAAGGGCTATCTACAAAGTCAAAGCAATACCCATCAATCTCCCAATGTCATTCTTCAAAGAAATAGAAGAGTGAATCCAAATTTCATATGGAATAATAAAAAAACCCATATAGCAAATACACTCATTAGCAGAAAGAACAGCAAAGGAGGAATTTCACTACCAACCTTTAGACTCTATTACAGAGCTATATTATCAAAACAGTTTGATACTGGCACAAGAACAGGCCTGAAGACCAATGGAATAGAACTGAGAACCCAGATATTAAACCACAGACCTATGGCTACCTAATCTTTGACAAGGGAGCCAAAAAAATAGAATGGAAGAAAGACAGCCTCTTCAACAAGTGGTGCTGGCAGAACTGGTTAAGCACCTGGAGAAAACTAAAGTTGGATCATTCTTTGTCACCCTACACTATAATTAACTCCAAATAGATCAAGACCTCGAAGTAAAAGCTGACAGACTGAAAACTTTATGAAAAGGAATAGGAGACACACTAGGCTTCCTTGGCACAGGTCGAAACTTTCTTAATAAGGACCAAGAAACACAACAAATCAGAGAAAGTCTGGATAAGTGGGACTGCATTAGACTGCAGAGATTCTGTATGGCAAAGGACATAGCTAGTAAATTCATTAGGAAGTTTACAGAATGGGCGAATATCTTCACTAACCATACAACGGACAAAGGACTCATATTTAAAATATATCAACAGCTCAAAAAATTGAATCACTCCAAAACTAATCCCCAAAGTAACAACCATCCCATCAAAAGATGGGCCAAAGACTTAAAGAGAGTCTTCTCTGAAGAAGAAACAAAAATGGCTTATAGACACATGAAGAAATGCTCAACATCTCTGGTCATAAAAGAAATGCAAATCAAAACAACTCTAAGATTCCACCTCCCTCCACTTAGAATAGCCAGGATCAAGAAAACTAATAACAACAGATGCTGGAGGGGATGTGGCCAGGAGGGATCACTACTGCACTGTTGGAGGCAAACTCATTCAACCAGTATGGAAAGCAGTATGGCAGTTCCTCGAAAGACTAAACAATTCCACTACTTGGCATTTACCCAACTGTCCAGAAACAAGGGCATACTAAATTCACTAGCACAACAATATTCATTGCAGCATTATTCACCATAGCAAAGATATGGAACCAACCTAGATGTACCTCAGTTGATGAGTGGATCAACAAGATGTGGTATTTGTACACAATGGAATTCTATGCTGCTGTCAGAAAGAAATACATCACTCCATTTGTTAGGAAATGGAAAGACTTAGAAAAAATCATATGAAGTGAAGTAAGCCAGACTCAAAGGAACATAGGCCCAATAGTCTCCCTCATTCGTCATAATCAGTACAAACTTTGGGCTCTTCTAGTAGAGATTTACAATAAAAAAAATCTAGAGATATTAGGCCAAATAGTATGACACTCAATGTAAGGACCTCCAGGATATTGAAACAAAAGCCATATAATGAGTGACTGTTGTCCTTAATATTCTGTTATTTCTCATCTCTTCTGCTGTCTCTTGGTTATCTCATATTGTTACAATTTTTCACTTTGTTATCTGATATATTTTATATGTGCTTAAGTGTTTATTTGAAATTGGATAAGGAAGGGGGAATTCAAGATAAGTGGGGGAAAGGGGGTTGAAGAAAATGGAGACCATGTCATGAGAAAGCTTATCATTGTTTGTGAAGTTATGCATCTTCCACTGGTGAATATATTTAACCCTACTATTAATCACAATAAAAATTATTTAATATAAAAATAATATTAGCTATTAATTTATCTGCTATATTTGGTTTCTAATTTTTCAATTCAATTAAATAGTTTTGAAACTGAGTGCAAAAAAAATCAATGATCTTCTGGGGAATATAAGGAAAAGTGGTGACACAAGTAAAAAAAAATGCCAATCCTCTCCTCGTTTTTGTTCTCAGCTGGTTTCCAAAACTTCAGTGGAAATATTGAGCTGAAAGAACCATTGTTACTACATGATTATAAATAACCAATAACCATGGTCATTTCATGCCTTGTCACAGCTTGTATTGGCTGGCAAAATCTTGTCCTGTATGGATTTTTTTAATATCATTTCCTACACTTCCTCTTTCTCACCAATATAAATGATGTCCACATATTTCTGTTTTGGGGTGATTCCAAATGTGGTACTTGTGTATTCTCTGCCTCAAATGCATTTATGTCTATAGCTAATTCATACTTCCTTTTATAAATGCTCTCCAATATTTACTTGTCTCAGAGTAGCTGCCCATAAACAATATTTCTCAACTGCCATCGTCACTACTTATTCAATGACTGAACACAACCATTGAGGTATAAGTTTTGAGGACTGGTATTTCTTTTTAATTTTTTTATTGTAATTAGTAAAAGGGTTACATGATATTTTCCAGATAGAAGGTGCATTAATTCACATACATTGATACCATTTCACATGTCTTGGTACCCATTTCCCTCCCCCCCACACCCCCCACCCATTTGGTTTTCCCCCCTTCCCTATCAAATTTCAAATATCCAAATACAAATAAATTCAATATATCAGATAACAAAGTGAGATACTATACCAATATGAGATAACCAAGGGACAGCAAAGGAGATGAGAGACAACATAGAACATTAAGGACAACAATCATTCATTATACGGCATTTGTTTCAATATCCTGGAGGTCCTTTCAATTAGCTTCACATTATATGGCCTTATGTATCAAGATGTTGCTCTATTGCAGATTTTTGCTAGTAGAGCCCAAGGTTTCTACTGATTATGACGAATGAGGGAAACCATTGAGCCTAAGTTCCTTTGAGTCTGACTTACTTCACTTAATATGATTTTTTCTAAGTCTTTCCATTTCCTAACAAATGGGGCGGTGTCATTCTTTCTGACAGCAGCATAGAATTCCATTGTGTACAAATACCACATCTTGTTGATACACTCATCAACTGAGGGACATCTGGGTTGGTTCCATATCTTTGCTATGGTGAATAGTGCTGCAATGAACATTGTTGTGCTAGTGGGTTTAGTATGTCCTTGTTCTGGATGGTTGGGTAAATGCCAAGTAGTGGAATTGCTGGGTCATAGGGGAGTTCTATGTTTAGCCTTTTGAGGCACTGCCACACTGCTTTCCATAGTGGTTGAACGAGTTTGCACTCCCACCAACAGTGTAGTAGTGATCCCTCCTGGCCACATCCCCTCCAGCATCTGTTGTCATTTGTTTTCCTGATCCTGGCCATTCTAACTGGAGTGAGGTGGAATCTTAGAGTTGTTTTGATTTGCATTTCTTTTATGACCAGAGATGTTGAGCATTTCTTCATGTGTCTATAGGCCATTTTTGTTTCTTCTTCAGAGAAGACTCTCTTTAAGTCTTTGGCCCATTTTTTAATGGGATGGTTGTTACTTTGGAGGTTAGTTTTGGAGTGATTCAATTTTTTGAGTTGTTGATATATTTTAGATATGAGGCCTTTGTCCGTTGTTTGGTTGGTGAAGATCTTCTCCCACTCTGTAGGCTTCCTGATTAGTTTACTAGGTATGGAGGACTGGTATTTTATAACATAGTTTATCTGTAATTGCCTAGCAAAAAATGGGGTCTCAAAACTTGTATTTTTGAATATGTATGAATAATTGAATATTATTGGATGACATTATAGTAGAAAAAAATCCTTTACAAAGTTAGATACAGTATCTACCTTTTTGTCATCTATCACCCATTTCTTATTCATCTTCTATGCACATTAGAGGAAAGTGACAATCATTAAGATTTTTAATGTAATTGCTATTCTTCAGAGTTTTGATTTAGAGAGAATTTGTCAACCAATAGATCTGAAGATCGTGCTGCACTAACAAACACACGACAAAAGCAATGCCACACAACATAATTACAGTAAAATAATTACATCTTACATAGGTTTTGCTTGTGAATACTTCTTTTATTTAATGACTTATGAAATGAATCCTCTCCAGCAGGATTTCCTTTCCCATTTCCCACTCATAAGAGCTATCATTTGTTAATTCCTGATTCCAATTGGTTTTAAGAATGTCCTTTTTACTTAATATAAATAACAACATTTTACTAATAGCTTTTTAATGAGAAATAAATGATCACTCCATTAATGTAAGCAAACTATGATTTCTTTTTCATGAATTTAATACTCAACTTGGCTTATAATCTAGTAATAGAATTTTAAATTATGCTTATTGATTTTATTTCATATGCAGGAAATAATCTTATAAATTTAAGTTTATACAATCATTGTTTTTAAGACTCAAATTACAGTATTTTTTCCAATTTTTGAAATTTACTCCCTAATTATGTAATAATCTTCATTCAGTGATAGGGCAATTATAGAGTAACTGCATAATTATTATTCAGTAATAACATTGTATCAGCATGAAATTAGAGGATAGTCAAAAATATGAAAAATTAAACACACTAACCATAGGCATGGAAATCAAGTCATTTACATTTCATAACACTTGAGAAATAGATACAATAAATCATAATAATCACTTTTCAGTGCTTATGTATAATGGAAAAATTACTTCAAACTAAATGTTTATTAATTTGTAATTAAAGCAGCATTTTTAAATTTTTGCTGAAAACAATACAATGTGTAATTAAGAGTTTAGTTTCGAATCCTCTCTCTCTATATATATATATGTGTGTGTGTGTGTGTGTGTGTGTGTGTGTGTATTTCTCCTTACATTACCTTAAATTTAAGTAAATCATAGTATATGTAACACAAATAATCTTTCTTTGAAAACCTATATGTTCTGGAAATCCGTATCCAACTAGTAACAGTTTTGTAGACCTACTGTATTTCCTAATGTAGTGACTCATTTACTCTGGACAAGATAAAAAGAAAAATCATGTAGAGCAAAATATATCAAGCATAAAGAAAAATGTCACACATTTTCTCTCATATGTGGAATCTAAACCTAGATAGAAGTAATAAAATAAGAAAATGGAGGAGGAAGAGGAAGAGGAGGAGCAGGAGGAGGAGACAATACAACTCTCTAGCAGATTTGGAAGATGGGTAAGGAGTTAATGAAGTGATATAAGGTATGAATATTATGAGATGTATATATAAATATGTGTGTATAAAAATATTACAGCAAAACCCATAGGAATCTCCAGAATAAATCACAGAATGAAGAGTAGGAATGAAGAAGAGTTGTAAGGGGGTTCAATTTGATCATAGACTATTACATGCATTATGAAAAATCATAATGAAGCCTTGAACAAATAACTATATAATACCTATTAGCATATATATAGTATACATATATAATATACTATACATATCCCTATATTATATATATTATATAACACACACATATATATATATTAGTATATATATACATATATATATATGTATATATATACTAATTCAAAAGGCAAAAGAATTGTAGGGGCTTCTGTTCTCTTTGACTGAAAATTTGATGGCATGACTTGTCATTGCCAACTGTGGCATCAGTGAATAATTTAAACCTCATAGTTTTCCTTGCCTTGGAATTTGCTCACCATGAGTCTTAAACATCTCATTCTGTCCTACATATGTGTAGAGTGATGGACCTGGTACCTATGGAATTCATGGAGATTTTTTTGTCTTTTGCTTACAGAGTGCTTGGAAAATTCTCCATTTCCTACTGTCTTTCCTATTTTGGTAGGCTATCATGCACTGAATTTTAAAAAAAAAAATTGCCAGTCCTGGGCTTTAGATCAGGGCCTGAGTCCTGTCCTTGGACTTTCTTAAGGCTAGAGCTCTACCACTTGAGTTTCAATACCACTTCCAGCTTTTTTCTATGCATGTGGTACCAAGGAATCGAATCCGGGTCTTCGTGCATGCTAGGCAAGCACTCTACCACTAGGCCAAACTCCTGACCCCTATCATGCTTTGAATTTTATTCTACAAGTATGCTTAATCATGTCTGGGTACTATCTATTCTCTATCAAGTTTATTATTACATGACTGTACCTTTCTGCACCACTTGAATTTCACTATAGCCACACAACTTGACTTATCCAGTACTTGACATATCTACCAATTTTATCTCTAGGCTGCTCTTGAACTTGTGTTTTCTTGCCCTATCTTCTTCATCTCATTAATTTTTGTCGTGTCACTTGGCCAAGAACAAATTTCCATATACTGACATTATTACTTTGTATATTTATTACTATTTCCATAAATTACACTAATTCTTTCTAACTCATTAAACTATAGCTATGACTGGGCAGAGATTATATTCTTTTCTTTCTTTTATTTATAAAATTTAAATCTAAGCCATGCCAGAACAATAATATCAAAATGAGTATAATCATTTGTGAATATACGTTCAGTGATTAGCTTTTTATGTGCACAAAAAAATATCAGAGAGTACTCTACTTAAATATAAGGATTTCAAATGTAGTTTCATGATGCAAAGGACATAATGAGAATATTCAAGTAAGTTTAAGCATAACTGAATTCTCCATAGATGTAAAATTGCTTGAATCGGAGCTCTTTTTAAGTAATAAAAAATATGTAAACCCATCTAAATCGCCTGGGTTACCTTTCTAAAGGCCATTACCTGGAAGAAAATCTCTACACATCAGATTGTATTTATCCTGTTTTAGATATTCTCCATAGCAAGAGGAAATAAACAATGTGCATCATTCTATTCTGTTTCTTATCTCATTTTTCTCTGTAATGTTTTCATCTTCACCTCATATATTTGTGAATTTCTACCTGCTTCTCCTTTCACTGTCAGTTACTCAGCACTATAATCTTTATGGCATTGTAATAATTTTAATACCTTCCATATCTAACTCACAGGGTCTGCTCATAAGTTACAGGATTTGTGTACCTGACACACTAGCATTAATGTCTTTTCTCTACTTCTGTTTGATCATCTGTCTCCATCAACTGTCTTTTCCCTTGCCTCCCCTGTATCTTATCTGCCAGCTGCTGTTTTTACTAATGTGTTTTAGACTTTTCTGCCTTTCCAGATAACCTATATATCTCTTCTTTACTAGTTAATTGCCAGCTGTGGATTTCTAACTAGCTTAAACTGAGTCAAAGCAGCTTTAAAATGCAAATCTTCAGTGAAAAATTTGGCAGTCAAACCTTATGCCCTAGGCCAGGAGAAGGCCTAGTGGAAAGAGTGCTTGCCTAGCATGCACAAAGCTCTGAGTTTGATTCCTTGGTACCACATGCACAGAACAAGCCTGAAGTGATGCTGTGGCTCAAGTGGGAGATACAACCCTTGAGAATGCCCAAGAACAGTGTCAGGACCTGAGTTCAAGCCCCAAGATCGGCAAAAAAAAAAAAAACCAAACAAAAACATATGCCATTAAGCAATCCATGGGCATTCCCTCAGGTACACTGGTGAATATATGTATGCGTTCTCCTCACAGTTTGAGTTCAAGTTTCATTATAATCATTTGTATGAGCAATTAGTAATATTTCTCTAGTTACTGTGCTAGTAATGTAATGAGTTGCTGACCTAAAGTGATCCAAATGGCAATATACAATGGTCAGAATGTGATGCAAATGAATATAAGCAAAGATGAAATGCAACTGGACATGGCTGATGTCGTAAGGTGTGTGTATCAAAGACTGAATTTTGTAGCCATTTGGGGGGCTTGGTCTATAAAGAAAGATTTGTGAGATGGCATATTTGTGTGTGAAAGTCAAGACATTTGATATATCTGCCTTAGGGAATGGAGAAAAGGGAATCTGAATTGAGCATGGACATATTGCTAAGGGTTTTGGAAAGAAAGGTAAATTCATATTCTCTGTTTCTGTCTCTGACTGTTTCTATCTCTCTCTATTCTCTCATCTTCTCCTTTCCACTTATAGCTTATTTTTACAAAGGTACTTCCAATCGTAGCTTCTAATAAGTATGTTTTTGGTGTTGTACCTTAAATAAAGTAGCAATACTTAAGCTAAAATAAATTATCACAACAGTGTAGCTGATTTCGTTGGGACAGAAGGTAAGGTGTAGTGTGTAAGACCTTCCCAGGAAGAAGGAAGGAAATATGGTAGCAATAAAGGGTATAAAAGTACCTATAGGCCTGGCAGAAGTTTTTCTTTATGTTGAGATCTTTTGACAAAGCACAGAAGCTGAAAATATTTTATTAATTAATTAATGTTACACTATACAGAAAGCTGGATCTTAGTAAAGGAAAAATACATTTCCAAGCAGAACTCTGTATTCTTTCTGTCTTAAAGATAAAATAAAGAAGTTGAATAAACGAAGTTGGCTCTATGGGTAGTATGAGGCCAAAAAGACATTTTCAGCCATATCTTCTTACTGAATATCCCAGGTCAGCCTCATTCCTATCCTCTGGCTTATCTCAAAAGCAATTAAAACAACAGTAATAGCAATGACTCCAGAAAAATAAGTATTTCCCTAGACTGTGGAGTTTTTAGGGACAACCTATCTAGAAACAGAGGGCTCGAGAATTAAAAGTATACCTGGTGAGTTCCAGAAATAAAGATTATATTCATTAAAAAACATGCCCTACTGGGCCGGGAGTTTAGCCTAGTGGTAGAGTGCTTGCCTAGCATGCACGCAGGACTGGGTTCGATTCCTCGGTACCACATACATAGACAAAAGCTGGAAGTGGTGCTGAAGCTCAAGTGGTAGAGCTCTAGCCTTGAGAAAGTCCAAGGACAGTGCTCATGCCCTGAGCTCAAGCCCAGGACTGGCAAAAAAATGCCCTACCAATAAGTGTCAATATGATCATTTAAGAGCATATCTCTCCAAGTACTCTTAACTTAGAAAAAAATGTATGATTCTTTAATTGGTTGGGATCAATAGTTCCATTTTTCCCCTGACAGTTATCTCAAGAATCCCAAGTAAATCTTTATGCATCTTCATGAAAGTATTTCCTTCTAACACATTGTCTTTGTCAACTGAATGTAAGTGCCAAGAGAAATAGCATCCTTTGTTTGATGTTCCAGTCTGCAACGACTTGCAATTACAGAGCATTTAATCTGTGTTTTTCAAAAGAAAAGATCATGTAGCTTGTCAAAAAATACATATATTTTTCACTCAATACCATAGCAGAATATTTTCTGGTGATAATATTGAGTAGATGCACCAGTAGGAAGAGTAGAGAATTTGACACCATTCTGAAATGGAAACTGTTTAAACTGTAAAATAATTTTTGTTTTGAATAGTGCTCTTTCTTTTCAAGGACCACTGTAGAGTATTGAGATTAAAAACTGAACATATATGTAATAGAAGTAATTATAGAATTTTAAAATGGGAATAAATTATGAATTCCCTAACCTTGAAATTATGTTATTTAAAACAATAAAAAATAATATAATTAAAAAGGAACATAGGCTCAATTGTTTCCTTCATTTGTAATAATTAGTACAAACCTTGGATTCTCCTAACAGAGGATTACAGTACCTCAAAACCTAGATACAAAAGGCCATATAGGATGAGACTAAATGAAAGGACCTCCAGAATATGGAAACAAGAGCTATTGTTGTTCTTAATGAACTATGTTATTTTTCATATTTTTTTATCGTGCCTTGGTTATTCTCATATTGTTTCAGTGTCTGACCTTGTTATCTGGTATATTGTATATACGTTTATTTGTTTATTTGAAATAGGAAAGGGAAGGGAGGAAACAAGATGAGGGAAGAAGGTGGGGAGAAGGAAATTTGGACAAAAACATGAGAAGGGGTATTAATGTATGAGAAGTAACACACCTATCCAATGAATATAACTGTAACCCTTCTATTAATTAAAATAAAAATTTTAAAAAACTAAATAGGATGCTTGAACAGTTATACAGAGTAACACACAGGTTTGTTTGTTTGTATGTTTTTGCCAGTCCTGGGCTTGAACTCAGAGCCTGGGCCCTGTCCTTGGGCTTTCTCAAGGCTAGTGCTCTACTTGAGCCACCACACCAATTCTGGCTTACCTATATATGTGGTATGGAGGAATCAAATCCAGTGCTTCCTACATGCTAAACAAGCACTCGACCATTAGGCTATCTCCTGGCCCATTAATACAATTTCTAAATTTTCCTTTTTTCTTATTGATGTATATCTGATCAAAAAATTAGAAAAACACTGTCCTGGGGAGCTGGGAGTTTGGCCTAATGGTAGAGTGCTTGACTAGTATGGACGAAGGCCAGGGTTCAATTCCTCGGTACCACATACATAGAAAAAAAGCCAGGAGTGGTGCTGAGGCTCAAGTGGTAGAGCTCTAGCCTTCAGTGCTCAGGCCTTGAGCTCAAGCCCAGGATAGGCAAAAACAAACAAACAACAACAACAAAAAACACTGTCCTGGGATATAAAGACCGGATTATGTGAACCTATATTTTAATTAATTATGGATTTTTATTCTAAAGAATTAAATTTCTATGTCTTCAGGAGCTAAATTTAGAAAAATCATGCGTTTTTTTTTGTTTTGTCAGAACTCATCAATATTGACAACATGAAAAAAAAGAGAAGGTAAAAGATAAGTATTTACAGAAATAAAAAAGTATTTTATTTGGAATGTGATTTAAAAATAGCATGCAATCAGTAATAACAAATAAATATTCTAGAATTGCACTACATACTAACAAATTTTTATCTATGAAATGTGGGAGTCTGAGATTTCTTCCTCTGCAATTTTTTTTTATTGTGTTGAAGGTAAGATGAAGAAAAATAAAAGGTACGACAACAATGAAAAAGCAAAACATCTCCCAGGGAATGAATCCAGACACTATTTTTGTTTTTGACATTAGATCCTCAGGAGCATATTTTTTGTATGTAAACTACCCATTTTTAGAGAAAAGTTTCTGCCAGTAATGTACTTTAGGAAATTCACTGATAATAAATTGAAATATAAAGATTTCATCTTTAAAGTTCAAGAATTTGCCAGATACGTCTCACTTATGCTATAAGAATTAGTCTCATACAATATGCTACTCCTGTTAATTTTTGTGTGATTATTTATCTTTTTTCATATATTTTATTGTAATTAATAGAAGGGTTACATTATATTCACCAGATAGAAGGTGCATTTCTTCACATACATTGACACCCTTTCTCATGTCTTGGTCCCCATTTCCCTCCCCCCTCATGTTGTTTTCCCCCCTTTCCTATCCTATTTCAAATAACCAAATAAGCATATACATAATATATCAAATAAAAGGTAAAGTACTGTAACAATATGAGATAACCAAGGGACAACAAAAGAGATGAGAGATAACTTAGTACATTAAGGACAGTAATCTTCTTATTTGACAGTCCTGGGGCTTGAATTCAGGGTTGAACACTGTTCTTTGGCTTTCCTCAAAGCTAGCATTCCACCACTTGAGTTACAGCACCATTTCCAGCTTTTTCTATGTATGTGGTATGGAGGAATAGAACCCAGGGCTTCATGCATGCTAGACAAGCACTCTTCCACTAGGCCAAACTTCCGGTTCTAATTATCTTTTTTATTATAATTAGATTTTTTTTCTTTTTTTAATTTATTTTTTATTGTAATTAATAAAAGGGTTACATGATATTTGCCAGATAGAAGGTGCATTAATTCACATATATTGATATCTTTTCACATGTCTTGGTCCCCATTACCCTCCCCTCCACCCCAGCTCATCTTGGTTTTCCCTCCAACAATTAGATTTAAGAAATATTGGTGTCCATTTCCTGAACCCTGACCAACAGAATAGGATATGAACTAATATAGGATATGAACTAATACACCTATTTCTACCATCTTATTCTGGGAGGACTTGCCACTGTTTTTTTTTATGGACTATAAATTTAAAAATATATTCTATGATTCTATGCTTTTTTCCTAAAGTAGTTTACCTGTTTTGATTTAGTATTCACAAATAACAATATTGTGTCTGGTAATAATTTATACATACCTACAAGTCTTCATCTTCCTTTTATCTTTCCATTATACATCCTTTCTCCTTTTTGGTGAGTTTCATTATTCTCTGTGCTTGTGTGTGTGTGTCTGTGTGTGTGTGTGTGTGTGTGTGTGTGTGTGTGTGTGTGTGTTGTTGTATATCCATAATTTTCATTTCTCGGTATCCTTTCTCAAATTGCATCCTGTGCTGATCTCCCCAGAGTTTCTTACTTTTATATTTATGTATTCCTATCATCACTTTAGATCTAGGTTCCACAAATAAGCAGGAATATGTAATATTTGCCCTTTTTAACTTGGCTTGCTTTGTTCTACATAAGAATCTCCAGTCTCATCTACTTTGTGCAAATGTCATAATGTCATTTTTCTTTGTTGTTGTGAAATAACACACACACACACACACACACACACACACACACACCTCCTTGTGCAACTCTAGTGTTTCCACAGGTTCCATATTCTGAACAGAGCTTCAATATACAAGTGTATTTGGATATTGCCCTCTTGGAGAAGTTTCTTACTCTTTCTCGGTGGTGTAGTAAGCCAAAAGGCAAATCTCTTTTTAGGTTTTTGAGAACCCTCCATATTGAATTCCACAGCATTGCACTTGGCCACATCACCACTAAAAGTACTTGAGGGTTCTTCATGGCCTGCAACCTCCGGTGTTTTGGATTGTTGGTTATTCTTGATGGTCATTAGGATTACAGTGAGATAGAATTTTAGTGTTGGTTTGATTTACATTTCCTTCATGGCTAAAGAGGTTGAACCTTTCTCATTGCATCTATTAATTGCTCCTGTTTGTTCTTATGAGAACTTCTCTGTTAATTTGCCCATTTACTAACTGAATTTTTTATTCTTCCAGGACTTAAGTTTCAATCAAGAATATGATTATTGCCAGAATGTGAGGAATCATGGGTACATACTATGCCCACATGAAAAATACTATTTTCCACTTCCATGTGTTTTCACCTGTTGTGAGGTGAAAACATGCATGTAGTACTGAAAATCTGAACAATGTCTTAAATCAGGAGAGCAATATTCATTGTGACACAGTGTTTTTTCCCCTGCAAGACTGTGGATGCTGCTGAGAATGAGCTATAACTTACCATTAACCCAGAAAACATCTAAATCCAAACTGTTTTCAAATCATATGACACCATTGCAATATTTTATTATGTTTTAGTTTTGGAACAATGTATATAGGGATTGCAGTTACACCATCATAATCTTTGTGGGGCGGGGGACAGGGTCATGGGGCTTGCATTCTGCCTGGCACTGTCCCTGAGCTCTTCAGCTGGAGGCTGCTGCCCTAACCTTGAGCCAAGCCCCACTTCCTGTTTTCTAGAGGTTAATTTGAGATAAGAGTCTCAGGTCCTTTAGTGCCCAGTCTGGCTTTGAAGCTTGATCTTCAGATCTCAGCTAGGATTACAGACATGAGCGACCGTGCCCAGCTAACATCACGATTTTTTACAATGCTCATAAATGAACCATGATAATCACAGCAAAACATGTTTAGAGTTTCAATTAAAAATGTTATCCAATTCCCAGACACTTGAACATTTTCTACAAACTATAACATATCAAAACTCATAGGAGGGGAAAATAGGAGGTGTTAGTAGCTTAACGTTAATAGCAAAATAGTACTGAAGAATCCAGAAATTAAATCAGTTAAATACTAGAATAATAAGAGTAATATTGTTATCATCATCATCACCACCATCATCACCATCATCACCATCATCATCATCATCATCACTATTATATATGAGTACTGTGCTTTTTTGGTCAGTGTCATCCTTTCCTTTATCTTACCCCAATTTCTCCTTCCAGTTCCTACCTTTTTTCCATATATTTTTTATTGTAATTAATAGAAGGGTTACATTATATTCACCAGGTAGAAGGCGCATTACTTCACAAACATTGATACCCTTTCTTATGACATGGTCCCTATTTTCCTTCCCTGCTCCCCCTGCTCATCTTGATTTCCTCCCTTCCCTATCCAATTTCAAATAAGTAATTAAGCATATATAAAATATATCAGAAAAAATATGGAATGCTTCACGCATTTGCGTGTCCTCCTTGCTCAGGGGCCATGCTAATCTTCTCTATATCGTTCCAATTTTAGTATATGTGCTGCCGAAGCGAACATCAGTTCCTACCTTTTAATTACAAAGTTTAGTTTATAGATAACATACATTGGCTATAATGACTACATTTGCTAAACCTCCCTCCCTCCCTTATTCTTACAGAGGATGTTTGCAAAGTTTAGCCAGAAAAGGAGAAATGACTGAAAGGTTGAAGTTAAGTTCATTGAGATGAGGTTAATTTTACTTAAATTGAATACCAGTTCAAACTCGAACCTGAAAATGTGAAATTATGCAGAATACCATCAGTTCATATTTTCATGCAATTACAAAATGCCCAAAAGAAATAATTCTAAGAATGTTGAGAGTTGTTCGTTTTCATGAGAACAGCCAGTTGCTTTTTGTGCCATGACTAAGAACATATTTGCAGTATAGAAGAAGTCATAATTCATCATTTATAGACCAGGGACAATATAGAAATAGAAATGAGTTAAAATATAATAAATCATATTGGACACAATCATAATATCTAGTTTCCATTTGAAAATAAAAGTGGAGAAATTCCAAATATGCATACAAAAGAATATTCAATAATGTTTTACAATATTCATCAGAGTGAAAAACTATAGAATAGGGCCAATCAGATTTATAAAGATTCTTTCATGAGGCTGTCTAGGAGGATGTAAAATAAGATGAACATTACCCTCCAACAAGCAGGTATTTCTAGAAGGTCAATAGTATCTATCATTTGTTTTCAGATTAACTAAAGATATAGGTATATGAACTAAATAAAGCATAATTAAGCTGTAGGTGTTTATAATGTCTACCCTAAGAAAATAGTAGAAGTTGTTTAATTAACAATTTTAATAATTAGTTTTGCAACTTTTTAGAAGGACAATATGTACAATGTAGGTGAAACAGTTTACAGAATTTAAATTAATGAACTTTATGGTGGTAGATCATATCAGACGACATTGCTGAGAGCTACTATATCAGCACAACATTTATTGCTATATATACATTGCAGAAAATATGAAATGGATACGAAGTATCCTTAATATCAATATAATCAAATTTACATATGAGTTTTTATTACAAATGAGGAAACACTGTTATATTAATCAAATTCACATAAGTTATTAAGGTATGGAGTTTAGTCAGGACAACAGGCTCAACAACAACAAAAAAAGGTTTGCTTGAAAAGCCTGGAATTCATACATTATGTGACAAAATGTTCAAGTCCAGATGAATAAATTGATTGATTGATCTATTCATCTATTGATCAATAGATAGATAGATAGATAGATAGATAGGTAGATAGATAGATAGATGCAGACAGACCGGCAGACAGACCAACAAAGAAATTCACAAAGGTGAAATTTAAAATCATGCTTTCTATTTAAACTGTTTGATTATAATTAAATAGAGCTGGTAGTAAAGGACAAAGAAATTCAGAAGACATCATTGAAAATAATAAAATTAATTACACTTAGGAGAAATTCCATAAAAGAAAGGTATTATAGATATATAAGTTAAAGTTCCAAGAATGGATTAAGAAGTTATAGTCAAGGTAATGTAAGGTTAAGAAGGAATTCATCAACTTAGGCTCAATGGTTTCCCTCATTTGTCATAATCAGTAGAAACCTTGGGCTCTACTAGCAGAGATCTGCAATAGAGCAAAACCTTGATACATAAGGCCATATAGTATGAAGCTAATTGAAAAGAACTCCAGGATATTGAAACAAAAGCCATATAATGAATGAGTGTTGTCCTTAATGTACTATGTTATCTCTCATCTCTTTTGCTGTCCCTTGGTTATCTCATATTGTTACAGTATCTCACTTTGTTATCTGATATATTGGATTTATTTGTATTTGGTTATTTGAAATTGGATAGGGAAGGGGGAAAAACCAAGACGGGAGAGGGAGAGAACGGGAGGGTAATGGGGACCAAGACATGTGAAAGGGTATCAATGTATGTGAATTAACGCACCTTCTATCTGGCAAATATCATGTAACCCTTTTATTAATTACAATAAAAATATAAAAAAAGAAGGAATTCATTCAACTCAACACACACACACAAACACACACACACACACAAACACACACACAAATAGGAAAAATGAAGTGAAAATGAAGAGAACTTACTGTGTTATACACCAGCTTTGAATTAACTTGGCTTATATTAATTAACTTTGTCAATGAGCTTTGTAATAGAGTATCTATTCTGAATTTCAATTACTACCTGACGCATGGAAAAAAGATAATATGCCAACTCGATGACATTCTACTATACTAATTACCTGGAAAAATGAGTGTAGAATACAGAGATGTGGAAATTACAGCCTACAAAACACTTTTAACTTTTACTCCCACATAGCTACAGAAAGATTTTGAGACTCTTGAAATTTAAAATGTACTTCATAATGAGTGTAATATAACATCTACTTGCTTTCATGATTATGGTGGTTCTGAATGAAATAAACAGGTTAATACAGAACTCCTTATTATAAGAAATTCCATATGGCATTTCACAGAAAAGAATAAATCTTAAGGTCTGGTATTTCTTGATTCCTTTGTTTATTTGAGTCTCAACTTTCCATGTTTTCTCAAAACTCATGACTTTTTAATTTTCTGTTTTTTGTGTGCCTACTCCACTACTATATCAACACAATACTTATTTAAATTATCCTAACTACATTTACTAGTAACAGTCCAGTGAAATCACATGGGCTCATGGGACAGGAACAAAATTAATAAACTAAATTCCAATGTGACCCAAACACTGAGCCATTATTTATAATGTCTTGTTAAATGTATTTTTCTTATCGTTAAGGAGTAGTACAATGGCTTTACTATTCCACCAATCACTTTATAAATGGGATGCATCTTGTCCGATGTCACCCTATTCATCATTCTCACCCATAGCTCTCAAGCCAGCTCTTCCTTTAGTTTTCTTAATTTCACAGGATATGAATTGAATATTATGACTACATTCTCCCCACCTTTCTCTCTTCATTCATCCACCCCCCCACACACCTTTATTTCCTTCTTCGTGAATTTTACTTATACATTAGAAGAAATGACTTTATCATTTTCAGTGAAATAGTTGGACCTGAAAATATTTATGTTAAGTGAAGTATGCCAAGCCTAGAGAAACAAAGGGCATATGTTTATTCACATATGTGGAAGTCTGCAGTAATTTATAAATGTGTAAGTAAACATATATGGAATTATATGCAAATGTACAAAAATGTAATAAAAGAAGTATGGCATTTGCAGAAGAGAATTCAAACAGTATAAGTTCTGGTAAAAACTCACAGTTACAAGTGAATGAATAAATAGTCTAATATAAGAGAAACCTGAAATAGATTCTCCTTCACAATTCTCAGAAATAACTTACCCTGTTCACACCTTGATCTCAGACTTTAATAACAGCAGATACTTTCTTATTTTATGTAGAACTTGGATGGGATAGCTAATGAAACTAATAAACATGCCCCCTTTCTATCTTTTAAATTCCTACCATTCAAATAAAATTATATATTTGTAACTACTAAAATGTAGTTCATTCTTACTTTAATCTTTGAAGATAAATGTAGTGTCGGTGGTATGGTATAGAAAAAATATAATGTAAATGAAATGCTGGTATTATAGACATCACTCTCTATAGAAAAAAACAATCCTCATTAATATCTACTACTAATATCAACCATATTAACACCAGAGCCTAAGTGTTACCTCTCTGTGTCTCTGTTCCTATCTCTTTCTTACTCTTCCAAGCAGTTTCTCCCTTACACCCAGAAATATACAAATTTACAGATACTTAAATATAGTCCGAAGAAATGGAAATATTGATCATTATAATGTAAACTGCAAGCAAAGCTAACAAACCAAAGAGATCTGCAAGGTTTCAAGCTGTATAGTTTTGTGCAAAGACCTAAAGTAACACTTTGGACTACAAAGGCTATTCATTATAGTATCATTTTTTTAACATGTGCAATTGAAAAAATATAATAAACCATAAAAAGGTAGTTTCTGTGCAAAACTATGCTTTTGTTTCAGAGTGAAAGGACTGGAATGTCAGTGGAAAAGAGAATCCTAGCTGATTGGTATATAGTTAGATCAAAATTTTATATCTATGTTAAGTGTAATATGCAAAAAGCTACACACACTTTCGTACACTTTCATTTTCTTGAAACCCCATGCTCATAATTGATTAGTAATTACATTATTTATCTTAATAATACACTAAATATATTTTTGATATTTCTTTTTTTCCTTTTTTATTGTAATTAGTAAAAGGGTTACATGATATTTGCCAGATAGAAGGTGCATTAATTCACATATATTGATACCCTTTCACATGTCTTGGTACCCATTACCCTCCCCCCACACCCCCCATCCGTCTTGGTTTTCCCCCCTTCCCTATCAAATTTCAAATAACCAAATACAAATAAATTCAATATATCAGATAATAAAGTGAGATACTGTAACAATATGAGATAACCAAGGGACAGCAAAGGAGATGAGAGAAAACATAGTACGTTAAAGACAACAATCATTCATTATATGGCTTTTGTTTCAATATCCTGGAGGTCCTTTCAATTAGCTTCATACTATATGGCCTTATGTATCAAGATTTTGCTCTATTGCAGATTTTTGCTAGTAGAGCCCAAGGTTTCTACTGATTATGACGAATGAGGGAAACCATTGAGCCTAAGTTCCTTTGAGTCTGGCTTACTTCACTTAATATGATTTTTTCTAAGTCTTTCCATTTCCTAACAAATGGGGAGATGTCGTTCTTTCTGACAGCAGCATAGAATTCCATTGTGTACAAATACCACAACTTGTTGATCCACTCATCAACTGAGGGACATCTATCCTTCTAAGGATAATGGGAGTTTCACAAATACATGCATTATATAATACCGTATTCTTAACGTAGTACATTTCCAAGCCAAAGATGGTATGGTTCTCACATCTAAATTCATCTAGATTTCATTTTACTTTTATAATTTGCTTAATTTTATGTAATATCAGCTTCTTTGCTTTAAAAGAAATATTCTACTTCTGTATGTAAAAGCTTGTCCTTATTTCCTGATTCAATTCTTGTAGTTAATAGAAATAGGAAACAGTCCAAACAAAAACCATATGAATTGTTAAAGAATATATTAGCTCACAGGATAGAAGTTACAAAACTCATGCAATCAGATTCCTTTTAATCTAGACTATCACTTTATAATGTTTAAAGCCACATACTCTTGCCTATAATTCTAGCTGAGGCTTGAGAATCTAAGGAGACAAATCCAAGACCTTCTTATCTCCAGTTAGTCATCAAATCCCCAAAGTAGAAAATGGTACAGCATCAACCTTGAGTGAAACATCTAAGCAAAACCTTGAGGCACTGAATTCAGCCACAATATGGGCAAAATTATTATTAGGGAACCATAACACCACAATAATAACAAATGCAATTAATGAAAATTGGTATACAATTGTGCTGTATGCTAGAAAGAATGGACATTCTTTGTTTTTATGTATTTGTTTACTATAAAATCCAAGGTATTAATAGCTAAAAATTTACATTTACAAGTACCAAATATTCTTCCCACTATTGAAAAGCATTCTGTCCAGAGCTTTCTTCAGTGACCTTCATTGAAAACTACCCTAAATTGTACCTGAAATACATGCAGGTGAAAAAATCTAATTTTATTGCTTCAGTAACTCAAAAAATGGAGAATGGAATTTCACCAAATTTCCTCTAAAAATATTCATTTAGTGTTCATGGAAAAAATGATGATGAATTTGAAGTCAATGTATGTGTGAAGGCTGTAAGTGGCTGCAAATAAGACTTGTCACACATCCCTCCTCAGCTCCTAAGACAGTAGCACAGGAAACTAATAAGATCAATCAATTCTTATTATACAAAATCTGAAAAAGTAAGTTCAATCACTATTGTGATCGACAGTCACACTTTGTCCATCACATTATTAGGATTCATCCTGCAGCTATATACACCCTTTAAACACAAATGGTTTCAATTTTAACCATGTGGCTCTTATTAAGTTTTCCTGGATTAAAGCACCATTCTGATCTCTTCATATGAATGGAATGACAAAGGCCTATCAATCCACATGACTTCATTCCTTATTTCGAAAACACAGGTTGGTTTATTTCCAATCTACAATTGTTTGGGTATTGGGCATTTGCACTTTAAATATGAAATGATTCTCTAATCAGTTTGTAGTTTTAGGTTTATATCTATCTCCATTATTTTTCCTTATATAATATCACCATCAGTCTAATGTCTGAAAGCCCTTGGATTGTGGTCTCCTTGTGAGCATACAAGCTTTAAAAGAAAACCAGTTTTATAATATTTAAGAGTTAAATGAACCTTCTGTTCTTCACAGTCTGCAATTCGACACACTGGACACTCCTGGACACTTCTAGGGAAGTCACAGAAATGTGCCTGAGGCAGCACTCAGGCAGTGCCAAACTTCCAACCTATAGAGACTTTTTATCACACATGAAAGACTTGTACAAGGGACTCTCTAATCCAAGCGATTGCTTAACAATGATATCATTGCCTCCTTTGAACACCATTTCTCAACATTGTACATCGATGCATATAAGAAAGATGCAAAACCGTAGCACTGTGGCTCATGTCTATAATTCTAGCTACTGGGGAGGCTGAGATCTGAGGATCAAGGTTCAAAACCAGCCCAGGCACAAAATGACCTGAGACTCTTATCTCCAATTAAACTCTAGAAAAGGAGAAGGGTGGGGCAGTAGCCTTGAGCTGAAGACCTCAGGGACAGCGCCCAGGCCGAGTTCAATCCCTATGATGCACCAACTATCTACAAATTCAACACAATACTTATCAATACCCCAATGTCATTCTTTAAAGAAATAGAGGAGGCAATCCAAAATTTCATATGGAATAATAAAAGACCCCATATAGCAAAATCACTTATTAGCAGAAAGAACAGCGCTGGAGGAATTTCAATTCCAAACTTTAGACTCTATTACAGAGCTATAATAATCAAAACAGCTTGGTCCTGGGACAAGAACAGGCCTGAAGACCAATGAAATAGAACTGAGGACCCAGATATTAAACCACAGATGTATGGCTACCTAATCTTTGACAAGGGAGCCAAAAAAATGGAATGGATGAAAGACAGCCTCTTCAAAAAGTGGTTCTGGCAGAACTGCTTAAGCAGAAAACTAAAGTTGGATCATTCTTTGTCACCCTACACTAGAATTAACTCCAAATGGATCAAAGCCCTCGAGGTAAAAGCTGACAGACTGAAAACTTTACAAGAAGGAAGAGGAGACACACTAGGCCTCCTTGGCACAGATCGAAACTTTCTCAATAAGGACCAAGAAACACAACAAATCAGAGAAAGGCTTGATAAGTGGGACTGCATTAGACTGCAAAGATTCTGTATGGCAAAGGACATAGCTAGTAAATTAATTAGGAAGTCTACAGAATGGGAGAAGATCTTCACTAACCATACAACGGACAAAGGACTCATATTAAAAATATATCAACAGCTCAAAAAATTGAATCACTCCAAAACTAATCTCGAAAGAAACAACCATCCCATCAAAAGATGGGCCAAAGACTTAAAGAGAGTCTTCTCTGAAGAAGAAATAAGAATGGCCTATAGACACATGAAGAAATGCTCAACATCTCTGGACATAAAAGAAATGCAAATCAAAATACCTCTAAGATTCCACCTCACTCCAGTTAGAATAGCCAGGATCAAGAAAACTAATAACAACAGATGCTGGAGGGGATATGGCCAGGAGGGATCACTACTGCACTGTTGTTGGCAGTGCAAACTCATTCAACCAGTATGGAAAGCAGTATGGGCAGTTCCTTGAAAGATTAAACATAGAGCTCCCCTAAGACCCCGCAATTCCACTACTTGGCATTTACCCAACCGTCCAGAAACAAGAGCATACTAAATCCACTAGCAAAACGATGTTCGTTGCAGCACTATTTACCATAGCAAAGATATGTAACCAACCCAGATGCCCCTTACTTGATGAGTGGATCAACAAGATGTGGTATTTATACACAATGGAATTCTATGCTGCTGTCAGAAAGAACGACATCTCCCCATTTCTAATGAAATAGAAAGACTTAAAAAATCATATGAAGTGAATTAAGCCAGAGTGAAAGGAACTTAGTCTCAATGGTTTCCCTCATTTTCCAGAATCAGTAGAAACCTTGGACTCTTCTAGCAGATTTGCAATAGAGCAAAACTTACATACATAAAGGCCATACATTATGACACTAAATGAAATGATGTCTAGGATAGAGAAACAAAAGCCATATAATGAGTGATTGTTATTCTTAATGTATTATGTTATCTCTCATCTCTTTTGCTGTCCCTTGGTTATCTCATATTGTTACAGTATTTCACTTTGTTATCTGATATATTGGATATATTTGTATTTGAGTATTTGAAATTTGATAGGAAAGGGGGGGAAACAAGATGAGGGGTGGGGATGGGAGGAGGGTTGGGTACCAAGATATGAGAAAGGGTATCAATGTATGTGAAGTAATGCACCTTCCATCTTGCAAATGTAATGTAACCCTTCTATTAATTACAATAAAAAATATATGGAAAAACAGAAAATGAGTCAATCCAAATCTAGGAAATATGAGAGAGCACTTCAGGAGTTCCAAGATACAATTCGGAAGCCTAATTTAAGGCTAATTGGTATTGAGGAGGGCCTGGAGAAAGAGGTCAATGGTATTGGAAATATACTTCAGGGAATCATCTCAGAGAATTTCCCAAATATACAGAAGGCAGGCCCATCCAGATACAAGAAGCTTTTAGAACCCCAAACAGACCTGACCAGAAAAGAACATCCCACCGCCACATCATAACCCGAATTGGATCAATAGAAACCAAAGAAAAGATCCTAAAGGCAGCCAGGGAAAAGGGATCAGTAACCTATAAAGGCAAATCAATAAGAATAACCCCAGATTTCTCAGCAGAGACCATGCAAGCAAGAAGTGACTGGAAGCATATATGTCATGCCCTTCAGCCAAATAACTACCAACCAAGAATACTGTACCCAGCCAACCTCTCATTCATAACTGAGGGAACAATAAAAACATTCCATTCCAGGGAAAAGCTGCAACAATATGTAGCAACAAAACCAACTCTACAGAGAATTCTCAAAGATGTTCAATACATAGAAAACCAAAATAAATAGGGAAAGAAATGGCACCTAAACAGCATACCATCTAAGGACCACAAGAACTGTCAAGACACAGGCCCTAATAAAAGCTTTTAAAAATGGTAGGAACTAATAAATATCTCTCGATCCTAACTCTCAATATCAATGGACTTAACTCTCCAATTAAACGGCATAGACTGTCTAGTTGGATCAAAAAGCAAGAGCCATCGTTCTGCTGTCTTCAAGAGACACATCTTACACAAAAAAACAATCATCTTTTGAAAGTGAAAGGTTGGAATAAACTCTATCAAGCTAACGGCCCCCATAAACAGGCTGGAGTTGCCATCCTCATATCAGATAAAATAGACTTCAAAGTAAAATTAGTGAGAAAAACAAAGAAGGTTACTACATACTACTAAAGGGATCTTTCCTCCAGGAAGACATAACAATCCTAAATATTTACACACCCAATCCAAACTTCATCAAGCAAACTTTACTTACACTGAAACCATACATAGATCGAAATACAGTGATTGTCGGTGACTTTAACACATCACTTTCACCTATGGACAGATCAACAAGGCAAAAACTCAACAGAGAAACCTTAGAACTGAACAAATATATAGACCAACTAGATCTAACAGACATCTGCAGAATATTACACCCAGCAACAACACAATATACGTTCTTCTCAGCAGCACATGGAACATTTTCCAAAATAGACCACATCTTAGGCCATAAAACAAACCCGGACAGATTCAGAAACACTGAAATTATTCCATGCACACTCTCAGACCACAAAGGCATCAAATCGGAACTGAACACACATCTCCACCAACGAAAATCCTGTAACTCATGGAGACTGAACAACACATTGTTGAATCAACAATGGGTCATCGAAGAGATCAGAACAGAAATCCAACAGTTTATGAAATTTAACACTAAGGAGCACACAAAATACCAACTCCATTGGGACACAGCAAAGGCAGTACTCAGAGGAAAATTTATAGCGCGGAGTGCCTACAACAACAAGTTGGAAAAATCGCAAACCAAAAAGTTAATGTGTCACCTTAAGCGCCTGGAAAAAGAACAACACACCATCCCTAACCCCAGTAGAAGAAAGCATATTATTAAAATCAAAGCAGAATTAAATGATTTGGAATCCAAAAAAACTATAGAAAGAATCAACAAAACAAGGAGTTGGTTCTTTGAAAGATTTAACAAAATTGACAAACCCTTAGCAAATCTTACCCAAAAAAGAAGAGAGCATATCGAAATAAACAAAATCACAGACGAAAATGGTAATATCACGACAGACATTACCAAGATCCAGAATATCATAAGGGACTACTTCTCAAACCTTCACACCAATAAATTTGAGAATCTAGAAGAAATGGATGAATTCCTAGACAATATTAACATACCCACAGTGAACCAAGAAGAGCTAACCCAACTCAACAGGCCTATTTCAAGCTCTGAAATAGAAATGGTAATTAGAGAACTTCCACCTAAAAAGAGCCCAGGGCCATATGGATTCACAGCTGAATTCTATAAGGTCTTCAAAGCAGAGCTCACATTAATACTCCTCAAGCTCTTCAACGAAATTGAAAATGAAGGTTCTTTACCAAACTCATTCTATGAAGCCAGTATAACCCTCATCCCCAAACCAGACAGAGATTCATCAAAGAAAGAGAACTATAGACCTATTTCTTTGATGAACATCGATGCAAAACTTCTCAACAAAATACTGGCCAACCGTCTACAACAACTCATCAAAAAAATTATACACTATGATCAAACTGGATTCATCACAGGGAGGCAAAGCTGGTTCAACATATGCAAATCAATTAATGTAATTCAACACATCAACAGGAGCAAGGACAAAAATCACATGATTGTCTTAATAGACGCGGAAAAGGCATTTGACAAGATCCAACACCCCTTTATGTTAAAAGCTCTGGAGAAACTAGGAATCCATGGAACATTCCTCAATGTAATAAAGGCTGTGTATGAGAAACCCACAGCTAGTAATGCACTTAATGGTGAAAATCTAAAGCCATTCCCTCTAAAATCAGGAATGAGACAAGGATGCCCACTCTCTCCACTACTCTTTAACATAGTACTAGAATTCCTAGCCAGTGCAATAAGGCAAGAAGCAAGCATAAAGGGGATCCAAGTAGGGAAAGAGGAAATAAAACTATCCCTCTTTGCAGATGACATGATTCTGTATTTATAGATTCCTATAGACTCTACTCCCAAGCTCCTTGAGCTGATTCAAAGCTTTGGAAGAGTAGCAGGCTATAAAAACAACCCTCAAAAATCAACAGCCTTCCTTTACACCAACAGTGAGAGAAACGAGGCAATAATCAGGAAAGTAACTCCTTTCACAATAGCCTCAAAGAAAATAAAGTACCTAGGAATTAGCTTAACTAAGAATGTAAAGGACCTCTTTGATGAAAACTTTAAAACCCTAAAAAGGAAATTAAAGCAGAACTAAGGAAATGGAAAAACCTCCCATGCTCCTAGATTGGAAAAATCAAACATCCTGAAAATGACAATCTTGCCAAGGGCTATCTAAAATTCAACGCAATACCCATCAATTTCCCAATGGCATTCTTTAAAGAAATAGAAGAGGCAATTCAAAATTTCATATGGAATAATAAAAGACCCCATATAGCAAAAACACTTCTTAGCAGAAAGAACAACGCTGGAGGAATTTCAATTCCAAACTTTAGACACTATTACAGAGCTATAATTATCAAAACAGCTTGGTACTGGGACAAGAACAGGCCTGAAGACCAATGGAATAGAACTAAGGACCCAGGTATTAAACCACAGACCTATGGCCACCTAATCTTTGACAAGGGAGCCAAAAAAATAGAATGGAAGAAAGACAGCCTCTTCAAAAGTTGTGCTGGCAGAACTGGTTAAGCACCTGCAGAAAAAGAAAGTTGGATCCTTCTTTGTCACCTTGCACTAGAATTAACTCCAAATGGATCAAAGACCTGGAGGTAAAAGCTGACACACTGAAAACTTTACAGGAAGGAATAGGAGATACACTAGGCCTCCTTGGCACAAGTTGAAACTTTCTTAATAAGGACCAAAAATCACAACAAATCAGAGCAAGGCTGGATAAGTGGGACTGCATTAAACTGCGGTGCTTTGTTATGGCAAAGGATATAGCTAGTAAATTAATTAGGAAGCCAACAGAGTGGGAGAAGATCTTCACCAAACAAACAATGGACAAAGGCCTCATATCCAAAATATATCAACAACTCAAAAAATTGAATCACTCCAAAACTAATCTCCAAAGTAACAACCATCCCACTAAAAAATGGGCCAAAGACTTAGAGTCTTCTCTGAAGAAGAAACAAAAATGGCCTATAGACACATGAAGAAATGCTCAACATCTCTGGTCATAAAAGAAGTGCAAATCAAAACAACTCTAAGATTCCACCTCACTCTTGTTACAATGGCCAGGATCAAGAAAACTAGTAACAACAGATGTTGGAGGGGATGTGGCCAGGAGTGATCACTATTACACTGTTGGTGGGAGTGCAAACTTGTTCAACCACTATGGAAAGCAGTGTGGCAGTGCCTCAAAAGGCTAAACATAGAACTCCCCTATGACCCAGCAATTCCACTACTTGGCATTTACCCAACCATCCAGAAACAAGGGCATACTAAATCCACTAGCACAACAATGTTCATTGCAGCACTATTCACCATAGCAAAGATATGGAACCAACCTAGATGTCCCTCAGTTGATGAGTGGATCAACAAGTTGTGGTATTTGTACACAATGGAATTCTATGCTGCTGTCAAAAAGAACGACATCGCCCCATTTGATAGGAAATGGAAAGACTTAGAAAAAATCATATTAAGTGAAGTAAGCCAGACTCAAAGGAACTTAGGCTCAATGGTTTCCCTCATTCGTCATAATCAGTAGAAACCTTGGGCTCTACTAGCAGAGATCTGCAATAGAGCAAAATCTTGATACATAAGGCCATATAGTATGAAGCTAATTGAAAGGACCTCCAGGATATTGAAACAAAAGCCATATAATGAATGATTGTTGTCTTTAATGTACTATGTTTTCTCTCATCTCCTTTGCTGTCCCTTGGTTATCTCATATTGTTACAGTATCTCACTTTGTTATCTGATATATTGAATTTATTTGTATTTGGTTATTTGAAATTTGATAGGGAAGGGGGGAAAAACCAAGACGGGTGTGGGGAGAGGGTAATGGGTACCAAGACATGTGAAAGGGTATCAATGTATGTGAATTAATGCATCTTCTATCTGGCAAATATCATGTAACCCTTTTATTACTTACAATAAAAAATTAAAAAAATATATATATATGGAAAAAATGATGCAAATGATACTGTCACACTTCTTCCCAACAAATGGAGCAGCCAGAAAAGAGCCTGTGAGCCTTCCCCTCTCAAGGTAAGCCTTTGAGTGGTTCTGAGACCACAATCTAAGGAGAGACTATGTGGAGCAGAGAACCTCTCCATGTGAGTCTATCCCAGGTCAGTTTTTACCCATTTCTACTGGAAGTGAATCTCAACTTATTTGCCCCCTGAAGAAATAGGAAAGGAAGCATTGACCAACCTGGTAATCCACAAGCTGCAACCTTAATAAAAGTTGAAATTTTCTAGTTGTTTGTTTTAGAGTAAGAAGTGACAAAATATATTACTAAGTGACTAAAATTTGGAGTTAAGAATATTTGTAAGAATGGTTGACAATTTAATGTAGGAAAAATATATCTTCCATGTAAAATTTTTGGATGTTAAAGATTATAAAAATAGGCATGTAAACAAAACTTGAAAGCTATATTTCACCTATCACTGCATTATAGTAAACCACCCGGGATATTAATTGCACCAAGATAAAATAAAAAAGTTACAATATCTATCTCTGAGTTTTATGCATGTTGCCTTCTAAATTATATAATTTAAACTGATATTAATTTGTTTTATTACACAATGCTGAATATTAAAAATATTCACTATGTATTAAGACAGTTTTAGCTATTTTAAGCATTATTCATTTAGCCATATACAAGGATAATTCACAGTAGGTATGGAACACACACACACACACACACACACACACACACACACATAATTCCTAACAATAAGGAATTATAAGCAGAATGATAATGACTTCCAGGCCAACATGGGTAAAAGTTAACAAGACCCTATGCCAAAAAGAAAGCAGAAACAAAAGGACTAGAGTATGGTTCATGTATTGTGGCATCATGCTTAGCATTTGCAAGTCTTTGTCTTCCATCTCTACATTCTAAAATTGAGTAGCTAATCTTTTAAAATTCAAATAAAATATAAACACAAATGTACCAATACTTCAGAATTTGAATTAATAAAACGCTGTTAACATTATATAGCAACATATAAACGCTTACTGTTCAGATTAATTTTAGTGATTTTCTGAGTGCTAGATTTTTATTCTTATGCCAACAAAAAACAACTTTTCTGTTTGGATAATTGGCAATGTTTTTTTTTTTAATGCAGCATAGTTTTCAGTAGAATGAAATATTTGTTAAAGTAAAACAAAACTCAGTAAGGCACAAAGTACGTTTTCTCTCATTTTGATATCCAATTTAAGCAAGGTTCAGTCAAATCAAAACCAATAAAATGGCTGTAACTCAAATGGGTTTGAAACTTTAAACTTAGTGAATTTGAATGTCCATAGTATATCTTAAAATGTATCCATAAAAGTGCCAAATTATCTTCTCAAATTATGGGTGTCTTTTTAAATTTTATTTTTATTGTCTTTAAATAGTTGTGCAATTCACATCTACAATGCATCTTGATTTGTTGCACCTCTTTTGTCATTTCCTCCTCTAATCTCCACCTCCCACATCAATCCTATTTACAATTCTCTTCTCAAGTTCCATGGTTCCATGTAAGAAGTGTAATCTGAGTGCTATACTTATATGCACTCAATTTTCTCTCTGCATTCACCCATCCTCCCATTTCTGAAACCCCATGCTCATCATATAAGACAGAGATCAGCTTCATGATGTGCATTCTGCTTTTTTTTCCTCAAAGGCTTTGATTTCTTGTGATTATCTATTTATTTTGAGCAATAACAAAATTAAAATAAAATATTCCCTTTATATCTCTTAATATAACTCTACTAATGTGTAAAGGTTGATGTAAGAATTATGAGAGGCTTTTTAGAGTTATTGTTATTATTATTGTTACTATTATTATTATCAAATTTTCTAATTCTGGGGCTGAAACTCTAGGCCTTAGGCTTGTCCCTGAGCTTCACTGTGCTCAAGTCTTGCACTCTAACTTTTGAGGCACAGTGCTTCTTCTCCTGGATTTTTCTGAGTCGTTTATCAGAGATAAGAGTCTCACTGGCTTACTTCACTTAGTATAATTTTCCCAAGTCTATATGTTTGCTTATGAATGGGACAATGTCATCATTTCTGATAGAACATTTTCTTGATCCATTCATCTACTGAGGAACATCTGTGTTGATTCTATATCTTGGCTATAGTAAACAATGCTACAACTAACGTGGTTGTGCTGGTAGCTTTAGTTTGCCTGGTTTGTGGTCAATTGGATAAAATGACCAGGAGTGGAATTACTGGGTCATGAGGGAGTTCTATGTTTTGTCTTTTGAGGAATGTCTATTCTGCTTTCCAGAGTAGTTGATCGATCTTACATTTCCACCAACTGTGTAATAGCATTCCTTTTTGGCCACATCGTGGCCTGCATCTGTTTTGTTAGTTTTGATAATAATTATTCTAACTGAAGTGAAATGGAATCTTAGTGTTCTTCTGATTTTCATTTCTTTTATGGCCAGAGATATTGAACATTTCTTCATATGTCTATTGGTGATTCTTATTTTTCTGAAAAGTCTCTCTTTAGTCTCTCTTTTATAGTTTCTTTGAGGGTTAATCTTTTAGTTTTAAGTACATTTTAGACACTAATCTCTTTCTTGATACATAGCTAGTAAAGATCTTCCATTTTGTGGAGGACTTTCTATTTATCTTGCTAGCTCTGTCCTTAGAGTTAAAGAAACTCTTCAGTTTGATGCAATCCCACTTATTCAGTCTTTCTTTGATTTGTTGTGATTCTGAATTTTTACTGATGATGTTTTGACCCATACCTAGGAGACCTAGAGTTTCCTCTGTCCATTCCAGTAATATTTTTAGGGTATTTGGTCTTACATTGAAGTCTCTAATCCATTTTGAATTGATTCCGACCCAGGGGGATATATAAGGATATAGCTTCAGTTTTCAGTGTGTATATAGCCAATTCTGTCAACACCACAGAAATAGTGGAATAAAGGGGGAACAAATGCAGCAATAATTAGCAGTAAACACTGGTTAGAATGAACTATAAAACATGTGGGAGGGGGCTGATAGGGTAAAAACTGTGAGAAAATAGGAAAGAATTGACACTGTTAAAGCATAAATACACTCATTCTCTAATCTATATAACTATAACCCCTCTTATGTCACCTTTACAATAAAAAGAAATTTTTAATTCTTGGGCTAGAGATAACTGATACCATAATCTTCTGAACATATCAGCCAGATAAGCATCATGGACAATACTCACAAACTGAGTTCAAGCCCAAACCCTCATAAGAAAGAAGGAAAGAAGGAAGGAATGAATGAAGGAAGGAAGGAAGGAAGGAAGGAAGGAAGGAAGGAAGGAAGGAGGGAGGGAAGGAAAGAAGGAAGAAAGGAGGGAAGGAAGGAACAGAGGGAGGGAGGGAGGGAAGGATGAAAGAAAAAGAAAAATACATAGAAGGATGATAGATGAGTATATGAAGCACTACATAGCCTGTATAACACTAAAGAGAGTGTGTGAGCATTGGTTAAACACCTAAGACTAGTACCTAAGTGACATGAGGAAAATCAAGCTATAGAAACTTCTAGGCTTCAGAAAAGTCACTATTAAATATTGTAACTCACTTCTACACTGCTGAAATAGAAAATAATGCAGAAGATCTTATAGAAAAGACAGTACCAAGGAAGCAAAGAATGTTTTAGAGTATATTTCAGTTATAGAGAATTAAACTGATTCAAGAAGCCAACATGTCTCTTACAAAGCTGAAATAATCAGACCATCGGCTTTTAAAACAAGTTGATGAAAATGTGAATTATTTGAATGTCATATAATAATAGTTACCAATGTTGTTTTTCTTATTATTAATGTGATTTGCTTGGTCTGATTTTCCAATCATATGTATTAACTGTCATAGGAAAATACAATTAAATCAAAATTTATCCTTTCAGACAGACTGGGTCAAGATAATGGTCAGAAATACTAATTCTGTGATGCATAGAAAAATTATATGGGGTTAGTATCTTAATAGAAAGTGTCAATGGAAAGAATGAGTGAGCAGCAGTGGGAAAATGAGAAAGTGTTAAAGTCAGACATGAAAGGAAAAGAGAAAAACATGTTGATCAGGAGGGGATTGGGGGAGTGAAGTAGAGAAAAAAACATGAGAAGGGGTGTCAGTCTGTGAGAAATAATGCACCTACTGGCAAATGTAACTGAAACCTCTCTATATATTACCTCAAAAATAAAATTTTTTAAAAGTATTTTATGTGCCTGTCTGAAAATGGAACAATGAAGCTTGTTGGAACTGATTTGGGAAGAGGGGTAAGGAAGAAGGAGGTGGTGGTGGAGGGTTGGGGCTAATCAAGATACATTATATATGAATATGGACACAGGATGAAAACTCCTTATACAACTAATTGGTGTAAATAAAACAAATATGGAAAAGAAATATCATCCTGATCTTGATTCTGAGTTAGGAAGCAGACCCAGGTAACTAAGGTCAAGTTCAAACAGCCAAAGCACAGAGCAGTACATGAAAACACAGGGTAAAGATAGAGAACCGAAGCTTTGAACTCACTTTTTCGGTTTCTTTTTAGTCCATTTTAAAAACATATTACTGAATACTTAGGTTTTAATTCACTTGATTTTTCATAACTTCTTTGATTTTATTTTAGATCAAAGGAAAACTACAGAGTTTGGTGCTGTGCCATGCACTGAGAATCATCATATCCTTTATTTTTTTATTTATATTATTATTTTCTCATATATTTTTATTGTAATTAATAGAAGGGTTACATGATATTTGCCATATAGATGGTGTATTAATTCCCATACATTGATACCCTTTCACATGTCTTGGTCCCCATTTCCCTCCCCCCCACCTCACCCCTCATCTTGTTTTCCCCCCTTCCCTATCCAATTTCAAATAACCAAATACAAATATATCCGATATATCAGGTAACAAAGTGAGATACTGTAACAATATGAGATAACCAAGGGACAGCAAAAGAGATGAGAGATAACAGTACCTTAAGAACAACAATCATTCATTACATGGCTTATGTTTCTATATCCTAGAGATCCTTTCATTCAGCCTTTTGCATCAAGGTTTTGCTCTATTGCAAATTTCTGCCAGGAGAGCCCAAGGTTTCTACTGATTATGACAACTGAGGGAAATCATTGAGCCTAAGTTCCGTTAAGTCTGGCTTATTTCACTTAATATGATCTTTTCTAAGTCTTTCCATTTCCTAACAAATGGGGCAATGTCATTCTTTCTGACAGCAGCATAGAGTTCCATTGTGTACAAATACCACATCTTGTTGATCCACTCATCAACTGAGGGACATCAACAATGAACATTGTTGAGCTGGTGGATTTAGTATGTCCTTGTTTCTGGATGATTGGGTAAATGCCAAGTAGTGGAATTGCAGGGTCATAGGGAAGCTCTATGTTTAGTCCTTTGAGGAACTGACATACTGCTTTCCATACTGGTTGAGTGAGTTTGCACTCCCACCAACAGTGCAGTAGTGATTCCTCCTGGCCCCATCCCCTCCAGCATCTGTTGTTATTCGTTTTCTTGATCCTGGCCATTCTAACTGGAGTGAGGTGGAATCTTAGAGTTGTTTTGATTTGCATTTCTTTTATGACCAGACATGCTGAGCATTTCTTCATGTGTCTATAGTCCATTGTTGTTTTTTCTTCAGAGAAGACTCTTGACAAGATCCAACACCCCTTTATGTTAAAAGCGCTGGAGAAACTAGGAATCCATGGAACATTCCTCAATATAATAAAGGCTGTGTATGACAAACACACAGCTAGTATTATACTTAATGGCAAAAATCTAAAGCCATTCCCTCTAAAATCAGGAATGAGACAAGGATGCCCACTCTCTACACTCCTCTTTAACACAGTATTAGAATTCCTAGCCAGTGCAATAAGGCAAGAAGCAAGTATAAAGGGGGTGCAAGTAGGGAAAGAGGAAGTAAAACTATCCCTCTTTGCAGATGACATGATTCTGTATTTAAAGAATCCTATAGACTCTACTCCCATGCTCCTTGAGCTGATTCAAAACTTTGGAAGGGTAGCAGGGTATAAAATTAATCCTCAAAAATCAACTGCCTTCCTCTACGCCAACAATGAGAGGAATGAGGCAACAATCAGAAAAGCAACTACTTTTGCAATAGCCTCAAAGAAAATAAAGTACCTAGGAATTAGCTTAACTAAGAACGTAAAGGAACTTTTTGGTGAAAACTTTAAAACCTTGCAAAAGGAAATTAAAGCAGAACTGAGGAAATGGAAAAACCTCCCATGCTCCTGGATTGGAAGAATCAACATCGTGAAAATGACAATCTTATCAAGGGCTATCTACAAATTCAATGCAATACTCATCAATATCCCAATGTCATTCTTTAAAGAAATAGAATAATTTCATATGGAATAATAAAAGACCCCGTATAGCAAAAACACTTCTTAGCAGAAAGACAGTGCAGGAGGAATTTCAATACCAAACTTTAGACTCTATTACAGAGCTATAATTATCAAAACAGCTTGGTACTGGGACCAGACCAGGCCTGAAGACCAATGGAATAGAACTGAAGACCCAGATATTAATCCACAGACCTATGGCCACCTAATCTTTGACAAGGGAGCCAAAAAAATAGAATGGAAGAAAGATAGCCTCTTCAACAAATGGTACTGGCCGAAATGGTTAAGCACCTGCAGAAAAAGAAAGTTGGATCCTTCTTTGTCACCCTACACTAGAATTAACTCCAAATGGATCAAAGACCTGGAGGTAAAAGCTGACACTCTGAAAACATTACAAGAAGGAATAGGAGATACACTAGACCTCCTTGGTACAGGTCGAAACTTTCTTAATAAGGACCAAGAATCACAACAAATCAGCGCAAGGCTGGATAAGTAGGACTGCATTAATCTGCAGAGCTTTTGTATGGCAAAGGACATAGCTAGTAAATTAATTAGGAAGCCTACAGAGTGGGAGAAGATCTTCACCAACCAAACAACAGACAAAGGCCTCATATCTAAAACATATCAACAGCTCAAAAAATTGAATCAATCCAAAACTAATCTCCAAAGTAACAACCATTCCATTAAAAGATGGGCCAAAGACTTAAAGAGAGTCATCATATCCTTTAAAGACATTTTACAGTTTTCTTGCAAAAGGCAAAACACTAGAGAGACTATCCTTGGAAAATTTGTTTCAGTGGACATAGGGTATGTACTATACTTAACATAATCTTCAAGATTCATAATACAACTTTGCCAAGAAGCACCTGAACATAAATATCATTATAGGTAAAAATATAAAACGTTTGAAGTGAGAATAATTTGTAATTTTCATTTCATTGTGTTCAAATGTGTAACTAAGATTTTTGAAAACTTCCTACCATGAAAAAATGGATTAAATAATTACTGCTCCATGAAGTATAATGACTTAGGCAAAAAGTATATCTCAAATACATGGACTAAAATATAAACAATAATATTTTATATATACCTTGAAAACTGGAGGTTAGGTGTACTTAATTAAATTCATGGTCTTCATACTTAAAGAAATTGAGAATGGAGGTGGGGAGTTTGGCCTAGTGGTAGAATGCTTGCCTAGCATGCATGAAGACCCGGGTTCGATTTCTTGGTACCACGTACATAGAAAAAAGCTGGAAGTGGTGCTGACGCTCAAGTGGTAGAGCTCTAACCTTGAGAAAGTCCAGGGACAGTGCTCAGGCCCTGAGCTCAAGCCCAGGACTGGCAAAAAAAAAGAAAAGGAAAAAAAAGAAATTGAGAATGTGAAGATATGTAAACAAGAAATTTAATTATTTCTTGAAAATGTTTTTCATTTACCAATTAGCATTATAATTTTCATTAATGATAATAGAAAACCTAGCATCCTCACACATCTGCCTGCCATCTGTCCTTTGATGTTTCCAAAGAGTTGCCACTAATGCAAATATTGGTAGAATTTGGTTACTTTGGGAATAGACTTAAACTGACAAAACGGAAAACTCATGCCTTTTCTTTGATCTCACAGAATTTGAGGAAGATTGTAAATATGAGGAAGATATAATGATGGTTGAAAGATATTGGGTCAGATCCTTAGCAACACATGCAAAATTTGTAAAGTGAAGAGAAAAAAAATTAAGATTAAAAAGAAAAGTATGTAGCTATAAGTCTCAGAAGGACTACAATGAAAGGTTAGTAAATATAGAATTAAAAACTCCTTTTTATGGATGTATAATGTTTTGTGCATTATGTTTTTCATTTCTGCCTAAATACATAATGTTAAACATGATTTTAATGGTTAGCTGAGAATGATGGCACATACCTGTAATAACAGATAGGCAGAACTATGATGGTAGTAATCTAAAGACAACTTAAGTGTCCCTATATCAAAGATAACTAAAAAAATATGAGCAGGAGTTTTTGAATATAAACGTCATTGCCATACATATATGTATGTGTATATGTACATATGATATGTAGAGGTATATGATACGCATATATACTCAACATATATGTATGTATGAAACATACACATAAGTACATATGGATATATATATGATATTGCCTAGAATCATGTATGTTCTCTTGCTAAAAATATTTATATATTGAGTCTATACTTCTACTATTTATACTACATAAAGTATTTATTCAAGTTCATGAGAAATATGACATAAAGGAAATAATTGAAGGACTTTGACATCTGAATAATGATAATTTCCAATGAGATTGTAAAAGACCATATGTGAATATCAAATATTCTCCTCTGAATAAAGAGACAAACTGCCTTTCTCACTTGTACTTCCTCCATAATGCCATTACTCTTTCCTTATACTATAAAGTCCCACTCATCAGTGAACTAAAGAAATGCCAACTGATATTATTTAATGTGGTTTTGGTGAAACTTGCATTTAAGTGCTTAGGTTCCTTTGTTGTGCTTACTTTAAATCAGGTGTAGCCCATTATGTAACTTAAAATTATGTTCATTTATTTCCAGATTATGTTAAATTTAGCAACATTAGCAACCTATCCCTAAGAGTATATTTCATTTTATATGAATATATAAGCTCACATTTTCTAATAATATTCATGTTAAATAATTCATATGCATTGCTCCCAATAATTATTGTTTATAAGTGCAAATAAATGAAATATATATGACTTTTGACTTGGTAGAAATTCGAAATGAAAAATAGGTTTACCCTTTGAATTATTCATGAACCACAAATGATTCTGAGGTGGAAATGCTGTATTTGAAAATACAAACTGTTTACTAATAATGTATTCATACTCCATGAGAGATAACAGGCTGAGATCATGAAATATTGATGTTATTATTTTACATGAGGATATCTCTCTGTGACAGTGTGGTTGTTGAGGCTTAATTGTTGAGGACCACTGCATCATGTAAATGGCAACTCTCTGCTCCAGAAAATCCTACTGATTCACAAAAGACGCTTCATTTGGATTAAACTTCAATAACAGATTTGTAAGCCTAATGGAATACTAAAACAAAGTAACTTCAGCAATGCAATGTCCCCAAAGTTGTGATGTTGTTGACATCAGCTGCTTTTTCGTTTCAACACTGATTTCATTATCCTTTAAAGACAGCAAGGAAAGGGTGGATGCACTTGTCTTGGTGGTTCATGCCTTTAATCCTAGCTACACATGACAATGAGATCAGAGAATCAAGGTTCAAAGCCACGCAGGCTCTAAAGACTGTGAGACTCTTATCTCCAATTGACCACCGAAAATGGAAGTGGCGCTGTGGCTCCAGGAGTAGAGCAGTAGCCTTGAAGTGAATTGTTCAGGTACAAAGCCCAGATTCAGAGTTCAAGTCCCACAATCCACCAAAAAAAAAAAACAAAAAAAAAAAGCGTGGATGAGCAAACAGAGAATGAATGTGAAAGAAAGTGAAAATTCAAAGAACACACAAATAATTCAAATTCAAAATTAGTATTTGTTATTAGTAATCACTTTTCAATACTCATCCAAGTATGACTATTTTCCAATGATTGTCTAAGTATGTGTTAATCGGAGTTGAAATTTTAACCACAGTGAAATGCCACATATCTTTCACTGTAGCGATATTTCTAGAAAGGATATTACCTGACCATATAAAGTATCACCTAAGCACGTTCAAAATCCATGATGTGGTGGTGACAGTCTAGATTTCTATACTTTCTAAATGCTATAATTACAATGAGTCAAAATAAATTTATCTCTGTATCTCACTGTCTCTTTTTCTCTGTCTCAGATTCTTTCCTTTGCTCTTGCCTCCCTCTCCCCTCTTCCTTTTGGGGGGAAGAAGAAGGGGATCACTGGGGAGAGGTGTCTGTGTACTGTGAGTGATGGCAAGCATTGATACTTGCCTTTGGGACGCAACCGGAGGAGCTAATGTCCCATGGAGAAGAAGATAATGTTCCTCAACACTTTTCAGAGGCTCATCTAGCTTGTCACTTTACTAAACTGTGAGTTATTAATTTTTTATTACATGGAATCCACGGCTCCTCTGAAACCAATTTATTTTCTTACTGAACTAATGCTTGATTGAGTTTGGGCTTACAAAGTTGTGACCAGCTAGAGTCTCATCTTGCAGAATGGTGAATAATTTTTTTGATACTGTAGGAAACAATGTAAGTTGTAGAAAATACTTTCTTTATTGTTTTGGACTGGGAAACATTATTTTAACTCTTCATGGCATATTTTGCTCTAAAACTTTTGTTAAGATCAGTTAAATTTAAAACTAAACCATAAAAGTGCAATATCAACTTGAAGTCCACACAGAGTATCTCTCTGTCTCTCCGTCTCTCTGTCCCTGTCATTCTCTCTCTCTTTTCCTCTCTCTTTTTCTCTTTCCACCTCCACACACATACACACTCACACACATGTTCAAACAGAAACCTAAAATCACTTAGAATCTTTAAGGCAGGTTCTAAGAGTGAAATTAACAATGGAGATGATTATATACAACAGGGGTAGAGAGATTCAACAGTTGTTCCTGAAGATTAGTAAGTCTTAGCTTAATTTCAGTAAAATTGTCCAATTTAGGAACACTTGGGTGAATCTAAATCTTACCGGATAATACAAGCCTTCCTGCAGTGACATTTTAAAAATTAAACACATATGGTGAATTAAAAAATAAATGAAATAACTATTAGCCATTAAAAAGAATAACTGGCCAGAGTGAAAGCCAAGAAAACATTCCATATTCTTTTCCTTTAAATTACTTCCTACAGTATATTTGAAGATAAAATTTAAGTCATTGGAGCATATGCAGTGAATCTGGCCATTTTTGGAACATATACAAGTCTGCTTGTCTTGTAATAATGGTTTTAATAAAGTGTATTTTTACCTTTCCCTAAGCTGATGCCATTTCCATGAGAGATAACCATTCTGGACAAAACTGAGCAATAATGAATTTATCTTATATTTAGATGATGTAAAGACATTTGTTTTTCTTAGTGAGAATGAAGAGGTCAAAGGAGGTACAGTATATAATATGACAGTATTTTATGGTACAATGAATGGAAGATAAGTTTTCCACTTAGTGATAGGAGTAATTTGGTGATCACTTTATCATGAACAATTAACTGATTTGTGACATGCAGAAGTAGGTTGATGGTGTTGTCAGTGAGAAATTATACAGTTGCTCAATCATTTATAATTACAATGTCTCAAATGTCTCCCAGTTTTTTTTCACTGCATGTGCAATAGGATAAAATAAGGCTAAAATTTTAAAAAAATGTTTCAGATTTTTATTTTAGGCTAATTTATAATATTAGGGATTTTGTTCTGTCAACCACCAAATTCGAGGGACTTCCTCAAGTGCTGACACTTTATGCCAAGATCTCAGGGAAGACACAGTCTTTGCAAGTATCCTCTAGTCTGTTTAAGATGTAATGTTCATGGCACCAATTTGGATGGAGGTTTTTTTCTGTGTTTTAAGGTATTATTGGAATCGATATGGTATGTTTGAGATGACAAATACAATAGATATACGATGTTAATCTCTATTTCTCCATTTCACAGTTCTGCATTGGGAGTTGAAAGGATCAATATATTAGTCTGACCTTCTGCCCACATAGTCTTTTCCTTTTCATCTGTCAAACCAAATGTTAAGTTGAAGAATCAGCCGTAAAATATGACTCTTGGTAGCCAGATGATATCATTGGCTCTTGGTAAAACAAACGATTGCTTTATCATACAGAAGACATCTTGTATTCAATGTGAAAACACAGAACTAAAGAATAAGAGGTGACCTAGGAAAGATGAATCATTTCTTTAATACACAAATTCAGATTATTATGAGTTAGCAATTCACAACCTAAATAAAAAGAAAAAAAAAGTGATTTCCAAACAAATGATCTGGTGAAAGCTTCAGAACGGCATTGGCTGTACAAACATTTCATTTTAAGTTTTTGGAACTCTTAAACAAAGTGGCAAAGAATGAGTAAATACTGAAATATCTTTACATTTATTAATGGGGTGGGTGGTGATAGAGACAGACACGATTAGCTGCCCGGGCCTTGGTTGCAGTCACAGCTGCTCTCTGTCTGTCTTTACCCTTTAAATGGAAAGTCTCACATTATCTTGCAGTACATCTAATTCTGGTCAGTGACCTCACCATGTTACTGGGTTAGAAAAAAGGGTAAGGCAGCTGTCTCATGTTTCCATACATGGAAACATACAAAACATGGTGAAATTCCACCATCAACAGATTTCTACTGGAGTAATCAATCTGTTCATTGTTTTACAAATTTACATTGCTGACACCAAATTACATAGAAGTTTAATGTCAGCCAAGTCACAGACGTAAGAGTCCCTGTTCCAATGCCCCAATGTAAAAATAATTTTACTGTCTTTTATGATTTCTGCAAGGGAGTTTTGTGATCAAGGTAAGATACTGTTTAAAACTGAACTTGCTTACGACTGAAGAGAGAATTCTGAAAGAACCCCAAATGGAAAGGTTAATCAGGGGAGCATTGCATATATAAATTGACATGAGAAAATAAAATCCCCTCTAATTGATGCTAATAATAAAATAATTATGTAATACTAGAGGGAATAAAATCAAGTACTATCAAGCATTATTATCAGCAATTGTTTTAATATATTACTAAAAGCAATCAGAAATTGAAGGTAGAAAACAAAATAGTAGTAATGTAAAAAAAATCCAGTTTCCATTTCTTTGAATACATTTTATTTTTGTCAGTCATGGGCTTGATCTCAGGGCCTAAGCATTGTCCTTGGCCTTTCTCAAGGCTAGAGTTCTATCACTTGAGCCTCAGCACCACCTCCGGCTTTTTTCTATGTATGTGGTACAAAGGAATCAAACCCTGGTCTTCGTGCATGCTAGGCAAGCACTCTACCACTAGGCCAAACTCTCAGCCCCAGGATATATTTTTATAAATACTATTTTTGTGTAATTAATGTGCACATTGATTTTTTGTAAGTTTTCTGATTTGAACAGGTAAGGGAGGTACAGAAAGAATGAGACAAAGAGTGAACAAGTGCAGCATGAGACTCACTAGATTCTGTGTTAAAATGAACTATGCAATTTGTGGGTAGGGACATAAGGAAAAAAAAAACAAGAAAACCAAGGGAGGGGTTACTGTTCAAAAAGAAATGTATTCTTTACCTGACTTATATAACTATAACACCTCTGTATATTACCTTTACAGTAACAAAAATATGTAAATATTAAAAAAGGAAGTCAAATATTGGAAATTAACTTTACAACTTGGGGAGAGGGTTTTGGGGAAGGGAAAGTGGGAGAAACATGAGGGAGAGGGTAAAAATGTTACTACCTTATGCATGTAACTGTACCCCCATCATCTTGATAATAAAATAATTAAATAATAAAATATAAAAATGAAAGTCAACCTAAGAAATGAGTAAACTTATTTGCAAATTATTTAAATAAATTATTAAATTCGAGTGGGGAGCATAAAGCTAGCTTTAATCCTAGTTGCTCAGGATGCTGAGATCTGAGGCTCATGATTCAAATCCAGCCAAGGCCCTAAAGACAGTGAAATTCTTATTCCCAATTGACTACTAGAAAACTGGAAATTGCGCTGTTGCTCAAAAGGTAGGGCAGGAGCCTTAAGCTGAAGAGCTCAGGGACAATTCCCAGGTCCAAGGGTAGGATGGTAGCCTTGAGCTGAATAGCTCAGGGAAAGTGTCCAGGCCCAGAGTTCAAGCCCCATGTCTGATCAAAAAACAAAAGAAAGAACGATTAATTTCCAAAATATATGAAGAACAAATAGCATGCCATAGTGGAAAGTTTAAATTGATAAAGGACAAGCATAAAAATCAGAAAGGTTAGATTCTTCCATTTGTCTACCTTAGTTTGAAGTCTGGCAACTTGACCAAAGTTAGTGAAGGACTTATCAATCCTGTGAAAGTGATTTTATGGGAGAATTTAGTCTTCCTCACAATATATTGACAATTAAGAAGCTTTCTTATTCTCTCACTAAATCCACTGCTGCATTTTTAATTTTTCTTATTCTTATTTTGTCTTTGATATCTTTTATCATTTTGTACAAATTAAATAGGAACTTATGTAAAACATTTTCAAAGACTGAGATACAAGAAAAATTGAGGTCATTACAGTCCAAAATAATCATCAACTATATAGGCCAATTAGTTCTATAATGCTAAATAAACATCAGACATGATTTCTTGATTTCCTGGAATTGAAATGTTTTCTATACTTCCTCAAAACTAATTTATCAATATATTATTATAATCTACTTTAACTGTTTTAATTTACATTTATGTTTTTTGAGATAATTGTAGTGACATCATTTGATTTTTATGCTGAAAATATTGTAGGTATGTCGATGTAGATATGTAGGTATGGTCTCACACTACTTATGTAGAATATGACTTTTCTTTAGTTTCTTAATTTGTGGCATTCTCTTTCTATTGGATCATCCTTTCTAGACCTAACAGCTAGAGTGGCTTATATTTAGACACGACAGGTTATGATTTTGTTACTAGAAATGTTTTATTTTACCTGGAAAAGGGTAACTTATGATCATGTTCTTAGATAATCAAACAGAAGCCTAAAGTGGCAGGAACAAGAAGATACCATGGAGAGACAGAAGTGTTGGCATGAGAAACAGTGGCATCAGGATCCTCAGCAGGGGTGACAATATTTCTAGTCCCTTCACAAGCATCACAACATGAGTCCAACCTGTTCAGGTCTCTCCTGCCTGAGGGAGCTACTTTTTGATTAATATCAAGTCAAGTGTTTTGTCCTTGTAAGATTTAACTTAGTAAGCCTGAGGATGAAGATATTTCCCTTTTTATCTGTATTTGACTTTTTAGTACATTGAAATTTTTTTCTACAAGGATAATCCAATATGCTAAATTTCTTTTGATAATAAAATATCATGAAAGGAAATGGAAAAGACAGGCAAGAAAACCATGATGCACTATATCTGTAGTCAGTTTCTACAGATGGGTAAAATTGATGTCTTTTCCTTATAGTGCTTTTTGCCTTAATTTTCATCTTCCAAGGAGTTCCTAGAGATCATGTCCTGATATGTGTTTGTGTATAGAGGTAGCATAAAATATATTACCCTAAAGATGAGTGAATATGTTTCCTGAATATTGGATTTGTAACTTGTGTCAGCTTTAATTGTGGAACCGAGTCATACTCTCTCATTCTGAAGTGATTTAGCTTTGATCTACCATTTCCATTGTCAGTAATAGTTGGAACTGGCTCAGTCCATCTCTTATCACAAAAGTTTCCTGCTAACAACATTGTAACACCCATAAAACTTAGGTGTTAAGATTTTGAAATCCCAAAACTTACTCTGCCCTTATCTTCTGGAGTCCCTGAACCAGAATATATCATTAACAGAGGAGTGAAAAAGAAAGTTTCACACAAATAATATAAAACTAGGAGAGCAATATTTCACATTGTCCCATGTACCTTATATTAATGTCATCAAAACTCTCATAAGTTCTTTACTATTCAAATGAATCACACCTCATTGAAATGATTTTGGTCAAAATGTAATTTAGGCCAACCACTATGGAAATCAGCATGGAGATTCTTCCATAAACTAAAACTAAAAGTACTCTATAATCCTGCAATACCAGTCTTGGATTCAAAATATGATATGTATATACTTAACCATAAATAAATCATTGAAATGTGTCATCTACAGAGAAAATGGTTAGAAATGGCATCATTGTGAGAGTTCCATGCATACACACAGGACATTTTGGTTAAACCCAGACTTTCCCTTTCTCTACCTCATCCTCTTACCTATTTCTCAAAAGAAGCAATGCATTATGAATACTTTCATCTTTTATGATTCTCTGTGTTTTTCTCCTCCTAAATCTCATCAGTAGAGCAACTGAGAAGATAAATTTCACCAGTGTCGTGTGTGAACGAATGGAACTATCACACCGGTGCGCTTCTTGACCAACTAACATATGCTAAAATAAAATCTTAAAAAAAATAATTTTGTTCATCCCAACCAAAAGCAATTGGTTTTTATTATGTGTCTATTAGTAGTTTTGACTCAAAACCGATTTTCACTGAGTCAATTATAGTCATAACAGTGAATTCAAATAGATCTAATGAATATGTCATCATCTATGTTTTCAGAAAAAAGATCATGGACAATTTATTCAAAAGTGGAGAGTGGATGCTTTTCTCTTCATCCATGGGGATTAAAAACTCAAAAACCTTGTAAAAACTGTTACAGAAAATAGCAAAAGAATCACATCTATAGTAAAAAAAGAAAAAGCTGGATAGACAAACACTAATTGTAAAACAGGAGAACAAAATGCTAATTATGTAATAAGATTTTAAATAAATTGGCCAATATTAATTATCACAAGTATTTTATTTTATTTTTTGATATTTTTTATTGTAATTAATAAAAGGGTTACATGATATTTGCCAGATAGAGGGCGCATTAATTCACATACATTGATACCCTTTCACATGTCTTGGTCCCCATTACCCTCCCCCCCACACCCATCTTGTTTTCCCCCTTTCCCTATCCAATTTGAAATAACCAAATACAAATATATCCGATAAATCAGGTAACAAAGTGAGATACTGTAACAATATGAGATAACCAAGGGATAGCAAAGGAGATGAGAGATAAGTAAATCTTTTTTTTTTACTTTTCCAATTTCTTTTTTATTATTATAATGTTGATGTGCAGAGAGGTTACAGTTATATAACTTGGGCAATGAATACATTTCTTTATGAACAGTGTCACCTCTTGCCTCATTTTTTCCCAGTTTTTCCCTCTTAATTTCCCTCTCCCACAAGTTGATTCATTTACTTTCTTTACTTTTAATTTTATTGTTAAAGTGATGTACAGAGGGCAAACAATTACATAAGTAAGGCAATGAATATGTTTCTGGTTGAACATTGTTAACCCCACTTGTTTTTCTCCCACTTTCCTTCCCACCCAACCCCCCGCACCCTAGTTGTAAAGTTCATAGTGTCTCATGAGTATAGCTGTTGAACTGAGCTCATGCAAATCCTTTACACAGACCAGAACTATCCCTGGGACAAAGAGACAGATCTTGTCTCTGGACACAAGTAGACATAAGAGTGCAATTGGGAAGAGAGAGTGGGGAAGAAGAGTACGAGTGGGAAGAGAGAATGGGGGAGAGCACACACACATACACACACATTCAGAATCCTGAGAATAATAAATAAATGAAGAAAAACGATAGTATACCTAGAACCATAGTTTCACAAAGCAGGTCTGAGTAGTATTTGATAGGAGTTAGTTAATAGCTCATAATTTAAAAACTGGCCAGAATCTATAATTTTAAAAAATAGAAATATATCAGATAAAAGTTAAGGAAATAGAATTTTCTCTGTTTGAAAATGTTATTTGTTAAAGCTAGTGTGTATTCCAGGTACACAACATGATGTTACATTGTTGTGCATGTACCTCTACATTGCATAAAGATCACAATCACATAGGAGATCCATACTCACCCATGCTGTATGTTAAAGTTTCAGAACGTATTTATTGTGTGTGTGTTTGTATGTAGGTGCACACACGTGAGCACGTGAATGCATGCCGGTGACAGTCCTAGGGCTTGAACTTGTGGCCTGAATGCTGTCCCTGAGCTTTTGACAGCTCTGTTTACCCAGAGCAGATATAAATCTTCTATGACATCAGTGAAGGACCAACCAAAACCGTGCTTCTAGTGAGTTTATGACAACCAACCTGTGATTTCCCTCTGTACAAGTATTTTATTTTATTGATCATTAAGGTTTCAGTTTTTACATATATATGTATATATGTATACATATATACATGTATATATAGAGATAGATATAGATAGAGATAGATATAGATATAAACATACTATTCTTTTGTTGGAAGTACAGAGATTCAAGTTCTGGTCTGTTCATCCTTATAACCCAAGCACTTAACAACACCCAGTCTTAAGCAGGACAGCTTTTAAGGAACTCAATTATATTAAATAATATCACAACAGACAGTAGCCATCATTATTTTTGGAATGTGTGTTTGTAAATGCACTTATTGATGAAGCTTATTTAAAATAGCACTATGCATTAATCAGTTGACAAAGGACTGTAACTATAAAGAGTTCCTGTGTTGCTCCTAGTTCATTGACTAAGTAATCACTATGTTAATGTTGTGTATAGAACAAAAGTACTAGGGAAAAAGTGACTCCGCTATATTTATTTCTGAATTCACAGAATGAATAAAAGAGGAAACAAAAAGCACAGAAGAAATTTGTCCCCATAAACTAAGGGCTCAGACTTCATTCAGGCAACATCAACCCACCATGAACAATTAGAACCTTAAAGGAAGTGTTGCAGAACAAGGAAGAATGTTAACAACAGAAGTTAGCCATCCTCTTTACCTAGTGAGCTACAACTCAACCAGTTACTAACTCAAATATGCATCTGTCTGTTACGTACCAGAGACTATAGATATTTTTATCACACACGTACTTCTTGACTTGTGATATCTGAGGTTTTACAAGTCTATACATATAAATAAAATCAGCATGATAATATGCAGTCATTATTCATATTTATCATTACCCGTATTTCTATGTGTGTTTCTTGTTTGTTTGCCAACTGAAACAATCCTACAAATACTCTTGAGAATTCTGCTGGAGTTTTTTTTTACATATGGGCTCATTAAAACTGCTGGCTCAGGAGAGTTGCCATGGACCTGGTTTGGCCTTCATGGGTCTGTGATCTCTTTCACTGTATCTGATGACATTATAGCTGGTTCTTATTCTATTGAAACCTGAAATGGAAGGCACTGGGCCAATATCATTTTAACTACATTGTGTTGATCTTTTACCCCTGTATTGTTCTCTCTAGCCCAACCCTGTACCCACAGAATCCTTGTAAATGTCAAGGCTACAGTGATATAAAACTCTCTCTGAGTGACTTGATACCTTCTGTTACACAGAATATCTTCTGCCACCACAATCTTATTAGTGCTTTCCCAAAACAAATATTTGCTTTCATTCATAACACCATTCTCTTATGAGAACTCTACAAAAGTATATGGCGAATTGTTAATGAACACACACAATAGTCTATCCTTATATTACAAAAAAGTCTTTTCAACTCAGGATTAATACATTTTATTGTCCTAAACTGATAGAATATTATTATGGTTAAGAGTGTAGGTGTTAAGCCTTGCTAACTTTCATTTGATATCCACTGCCCTCAGCAGTTTGGGAAAAATCATTCCTTCTCTCTATACTTTGAGTTACTTATGTAAAAAATCAACAATAGAGTGTAATAAAGCACATCAAATGAATGAATTAAATTTGGAAATTGTTGTATAGCAAGTAAATACAAATAAAGAGTAAAGATATTGATAATTTTAGTGAACACTCGTATTATTCAGTCTTAAACCGAGTCCCTTTATTACAGTGATTTTTTGAAAAAAAATGCAATTATCTGAAACAACTATCTGAGCTTTAATCCTGAATTTTGAAAAACAATCAGTATGATTGAAATGAACAAAAGAGTACTTTGTGTACTTTAGATTTCAGAAAGCATTTCTCAGAGATTTTATTTGAACAAAATTGTAAGTAAATTTATTTTCAACATTTGGTAAGGGATATAGACAGAAAACCCAAACATATTCTTTCATGGGGCAAGTTATTTTAAAAAGAATATTAACCCTAATGTAGAGGGGAACAGAAAATGGAATCCATATGGAAAAGATTTACTACCAAATATTGGCAATAGCCAATCTCTAGCCCTACACTCAGTTTTATTCCCTCAACTCAAGTTGTGCGGAAGGCCTTGCTTTTCCTTACAACACTAAAAAAGGCTTTGCCACCTGCATCTCACCATGTATCTCTAAATAACAGATTGCACCAATTATGTCTGGAGTTCTGTTGCTCTGCATTCAAATAAAATGCAGCCGTGGGAAAGATTTATAGGCAAATACCTCTTTTAGAATTCTAAAGCTGATAAGCAGAGAAGGATGAAGTAGTAAAATGAATAAAAACCTATAGAAAGGCTTGTAATCAAGATTAACTGGTGCAAAGCAAGAAAGCTGTGACCAACTTCAAGTAGTGCTGTTTGCCTAAGAAAATGAGACATTTAAAGGTCAACTTTATAGTGAAAATCTTATTTCAATGAAAAGAAATACTAGTTGTCTGAGCCTTATATATTATTTAGACTCAGTATCATAGTGAATTAAAGAAATTGTAGTATCCCTCAAAGATAAATATTCCCTATTGTTGTCTGGATTTACTTTAGTCAAGTGTAGCTCAGTCATACACGAAAGCTAAGGAGATAAACTTTCAAATTCCAAATTAAGCCTGTATAGGCAAACTTAGAAAAATACCAGTCTTTACCTTAACTTTTAGTTTAAAAAGTAATAATTTCCAAACAACGGCATTATTATTAACTTGGTATGATTATACATATTCTCTGCAATTTTTCTCCTAGTGGGAAAACATTTCAGGCAGTTTGTTAATAATGGAGATACAAAAAGGACTAGAAATAGAACAATCTGATTTCACATGACTTTGAGTACTGCATTAGGTATATTTATCCAGAGAAGTCTCCCCTTATGGGTTCCATGGCATACACTGCTTGTCTTAGTCAAAATGACAAGGATATGAAATGTCAGTTTTTTTAAGCAATTCCACTAGAAAAGTACTTAAACATTGCCATTTTCTAGGACTTTTCTTTATCTCATTTAACACAACTTGCCTTACCAACTCTCTCTTTTGTCTGTTTCTTTCAGACTGTATTTCTCCCTCTGTATTGCATAAATGCGCAACACACACACACACACACACACACACACACACACACACACACCATCTACACAGAATATTCTGCCTTTAGATGCATCAATCTTCAAGTCTGTCCCTAATTCTCTCTTCTGACTTGGACTATAGATGAACTGTGAACTTGATTGCCTTAAAGGTAGAGATTAATGACAAAGATGTATATGTACATCCATCTGGAAACTAAGGGCACCCTTGCTAGTGGGGAATTCTTTTCTCTCTTAGTTCTTGAAAAGCCATCTTCACAAAGTTTTAATGTGAGAAATACATGTAGATTAGCTACTATTTTGTAGGGATTATTGCTACCTGCAGATATTCCAGTGTCTATCTAGGACATGATAGGTATTTTGAAAATTCCATGATGTGATTTTCATGGTCTGATTGAGAATTGAAAAATTCATAAAGGAAGATTTGCATTATTTCTCAAACAGAAGTTGAAAAATTGCCTTAAGGAGTGGCACCAAAATTGGTATTGAAATTCAACTTCTTTCCTCAAGTGAGGTCAAGGAATGTGGAAAAATAACAGGGAAGAGGACCAAAATGTTCTGTTCTGCAACCAAATTGAGCTCCCAGAGAATTGTCTAGAGGCACGACACCAAGAGCCTTATTATAGCTTTTCATTTAGAATCCAAGGAGGAACGTGACCTTAACCAACACTATATCATCCCACATAAATAGCACTTCCTCCCCCCAAGTGTAATCTGATTGATTTCAGTCTACTTGATCTCTCTCTCTCAAATGCACAAAATACTGCTAGGCTCTATTATGTGATATGAGTTAATATAATCTAATATTTAGCAATAGAAAACTAACCCATATGAATTTAAGACCAATATCCTCTGATATATTCAAACTGTTTTATGATACTTCTTCAAATTCACTTATAATGTTGGAAAAACTTCTCAATCAGTTGAAATACATGTGAATGCTGCATAGACTTATACTGTAGTCTATATATACTGTGGAAGTTAATTTAGGCAACTAGATTATTTACATTTCTTAATTTTTTTCTCAGTTTATTTTGGTGCTTTCTTGTATTAGGTAGAAGTGAGAAAGCCACTCAAGTTGTGAGACTTCTGAATTTGCTTAATGTCCTGTTAATACTTGTTTCATAGTTAAAATGCTTGTAAATTGTAATGCAAGATTTTATGTCATAATTTCCTGTTTTATCAATGCCTATATTGTGAAATACTCCTGTTTATTATCACAAGAAATAATTCCCAAATATTTTTTTTATTTTATTTTGTATTTGCATGGCCCTTCTGCATTTCTTTAAATATAATCTGGGCCTCACAAATCTTATCGCATAATTTTGTTTCTAGTGATGCTCCTATTAAAACACTTCCTTTCCACACAGTAAATATTCTTCTATGTTGATATCTAATCTGATAATGTTTTGACCTTTTGCTATATTTATACTTTCTCTAAATTGATCTATGAAGACTTATAGTTAAAATCTTACATTTTATTGTCAGGGTAATATATAGAGGGGTTACAGTTACATCTGTCAGGTAGAGGGTACATTACTTCTCAAACTTTGATAGCCTTTCTCATGTTTATGTCCCCCTTTTCCTCCCCATACCCCATTTTTTCCTAATTTTTACACATATAAGTTTTTCAGCTCTTCTGTTCAAAGCTAGCACTCTACCACTTTGAGCCATGGCACAATATCTGATTTTCTGGAGGTTAATTGGCATAAGAGTCTAACAGACTTTCTTGATTGGTTTTACTTTGAACTATAACCCTCAGATCTTAGCCTCCTGAGTAGCTTGGATTACAGACATGAGCCACAGCAACTGGCTTTCCAATCACTTTTGTTGCTGTGCTGTTCAGTTTCTACTGAACTATTCCATTTCAGTATTCATCTATTGAATTTTGATAGTTACACTTGTGTCTCCCATATGTATTAATTTGCATTGTCTTATTCTACATCCTAATTTGTGAATTTCTCTATCTTAATCATAGTATGTGCATATAGTTATATTAACATTTATATCTTGAAATTTCTTCATCACACTTACAAAATTTCTGCTTTTTTTCTGTTTTTCTATCCTTTAGAATGGCTAGTGATATCTCATTACATGTCAGGAATAAGCCATAATAGATGATTTGGTGATATTTCATCCAAGAAAATAGCCACAATTTACTCTTTCAGACTTGTACCCAAAAATCACTGTATTCCATATTGAATAAATCTAACTGAAACTTTCATTGCAGAGATATAGTGCTTGAATCACATCAGACTCACCTTATTCCAATTTGCCAACTTCTATACAGCAACTGATTCTTACACATGTTCGTTATTCAGCATTGTAAGTCTGTCAGAACATCAATTAAGCATTTCAGCTTCCTTCCACTTGGGTTTTCAGCATTTGTTCCACTATGCATTAAGAATTGGACAGTATCTCGGGAAGAAATCCAGGCCGAGTGTCACAGTCAGTCTCCCTCAGCACAACTTTTCTCCAGGAACTTGGTTGTGGCTGGTTAGGTGGTGAAGGAAGCCAGGCATAAAGTTCATTTTTTTCCACCTGGTTTCCATGATAATTTATGAAAACTGCTGGCTTGCCTACATCATAGTGACTGTCACATGCTGAAATCCCTTTTCTTGCAGTTCAGTGCCACCTAAAACTTGGAAAGGAGGCCAAAGTGGAAGCGGGAATACAAGTTTTTGAATGAACATTAGTGTATCTGCCCTCTTGGTGGATTTATGGCACCTCCTCTTGTTGCTTAGACAGGAGTCCTTGGAACCATAAGCCTGTGTGCTTCCTGCTATATTTGTAAGTTTATATTTTTCCAACTTTAATTTTTTACACAAAACTACTACCCAGTCACAAGGTACACTAATGAAGATGAAACAACAATAAAAATTATTGAGTACTTCTATTTGGGTTGGTTTTGTTTTGTTTTGTTGAGAGAGGAACTTGCAATGTAGCCTACACTGGCTACAGTGTCATAGCTGCTCTTCACGTTTTTTTTCATATTTTTTAATGTAATTAATAGAAGGGTTACGTTATATTCACCTGATAGAGGGTGCAATACTTCACATACATTGTTACCCTTTCTCATGTCTTGGTCCTCATTTCCCTCCCACCACCCCTGCCCCGCATCTTGATTTCCCCCCTACCCTATCCGATTTCAAATAACCAAATAAGCATATATAAAATATATCAGATAACAAGGTGAAATACTGTAACAATATGAAATAGCCAAGGGACAGCAAAGGCGATGAGAGTTAATATATTACATTAAGGACAACAATCACTCATTATATGGCTTTTGTTTCTATATCTTGGAGGTCCTTTCATTTAGTGTCATACTATATGGCCTTATGGATCTAGATTTTGTTTTATTGTAAATCTCTGCTAGGAGAGCCCAAGGTTTCTACTGATTATGACAAATGATGCCCTTCACATTCTTAAGTGGTGGGATTATTACAGCCTCTCATAACACTAAATTTCATCATTGAGTTAAGCTGAACAAATCTCTCTATAAGTGATCATATTCTCTGAATATTTTGACTGATAAATGATCCAGTTTCTGTATTCAGATGGTAGTATGAATTTTCCCCCTTGTTCTCCATCAAGTATTGCCAAATTACATAATGTTTCAGGTAGCTTATCTTTTGTTTCTGATAACAGTCTGTGTTTTATGGAACCCTTACTGTCTTCAACTCTCATCCTTTTGAGATGATTCTAGACAACAACTCCACCCAGCAACATCTTTGGGTTTTGAATGTTTGTTTGTTGCTTGTTTTTGTTGTTTTTTGTATGAACTTGGAAGAGATAAAGGAATACAATGCAATGAACACAATGATATGTCTAAGAAAATCATCAATAATTTAAACAATAGCTTATATATAAGGAAATAAACTATCTGATGACAGTAGACTGTCAAATAGACATCATACAGAACAATAGAGATGTCATAGCAGATAACAGGTTTAACATAACTGTAAGAACTGAAAATAAGCAGCAACAGAGTACAAAAGTCACAGACACCACTCTTTGCAGGGACACAGTGGGAGATTGGATGGGATACATTCAATCCTCATGGTTAATAGTCTAGCCTCTCCTTTTAGTAATGTATTAAAAATGCAGTTTTAGGCTAAATGAATTAATGCATGAACAACGAGAATGTTGTAATAACATGTTGATAATTTTTAAATAGGATTAATAAGAAATTTGAAACTAAAGTTCTAGTAACATATGAATGAGTCAGGCATGGTGGCTCATGCTTATAATCCCAGCTACTCATGAGGCTGAAATAGGAGGATCATGGTTCAAAGCCAGCTGGGGCACTAAAGAACGTGAGACTTTTATCTCCAGTTAACCACTAGGAGACAGGAAGTCGGGCTTTGGCTCCAGATGTAGGGCAGTAGCCTTAAGCTGAAGAGTTCAGGAACAGTGCCCAGGCCCAGAGTTCAAGCCCCATGACCAACAACAACAACAACAAAAGAGACAAATGACCATTCTTACTACAAGAAGCAATCCTAAAAATCACTGTAAGAACATGTTTGTAACTCCAGTATATATTCTCACATACATACAAGTAACTCTAATATATATAGAGAGAGATAGATAGATTTTACATATAATATATACCAAAATATAAGATACTATGTAAAATATAAATAGTAGGTTTTGTTTTACATTATATCATATGATGTATAATAACTATATTTAAAATACATGTAATATATAATATATATTATAATTTATACATATATCCATATCATATCAACATATAAATGTTTATATATACATAAGCATTTCTAGTATAGATTCTAGTCTAGGTTTATATGTGAGTTTAATTTCAGTATTGATTTTACTTTATACATGTTTCTTTTGTATAGTCTTATAGAGTCTACTATATGATCTAAGTGTATGTTCATGTGTATATATTTGTGTATATCGGTTGTACCCTTTTTATAATCTTTATTAGATCTTAAATTTCTCTTACATTACTTCCAAAAGTGTAAGGTAAGACAAAATCTCTCTTTGTATATTTTACTGGCAGTAAGCTATAAATTACCAGCAAGTAAATTACTGGAGTTCTGTGGTTCCATATTAAATCAACTTTTATTGCCCATGGGAAGGATTTAACTCATATGTCAATCTTGGCAGTTTCAAAAAATGGATCAGTGCATTCTATTGAATGAAAAATTTTGTGTTCTTTCTTCCTACTACCTGTATAAACAAACACTCTACTGAAACTTTTGGAAATTTCATTAAGGGCAAAGGAACTGGGATAACAGTTTCATGCAAGCAACAGAGAAGAATTTGTTTAAATATAACATACAATATTTTGCACAGGATTTCACAGATATTTTAGCACTCCTTGCTGTAGAAATTTAAAGTGTTCAAAACCAGTACATTTGCTTTAGACTTACTAATTCCTAAGTAGTGGAAATGTATTATTCATAATGTGTAGACTGGAAAGGCCAACAAGAGGTGCCACATGTTGGAAACGAATACAAGTACATTAAGCCACTGATGAGGGAAAAAGCCTCATGACCTAATGATTTCCCATAAGGCACAATCCCTTAACATTATAACATAGACACTGCTGCAACATATAAGTGCATAGGAACACCAAAACTCAGCAGAGCAATTTTCAGTTCAACTGCACTCTTATCGTCAAAGTCATATATGTGAAACATTAGAGAATTTATATAAAAATGAGAATGTCATCAAAATATATGAGTGATTTTTTTATATTTTCATGACCCTAAGTACCAACTTACTTCATTTTAGTATTTGAATCAAATCTTCTTTGGCATTTTATTTTTTTATGATATGAATCGTTAATGTGATTAAATAGTTGACATAAATTTCTTCCCAATCTGGAAGCTGTCTTGTTTCTCTTGCTATACAGAAGCATGTGAATTTGATACAAACCGATTTATCAATATTTACCCTTGGAGACATATGCATGACCTTTTTGAATAATAGAATTTTTTAAGAAAAAAGGCTCAACTTATGAATGATTTATGGCATTGCTTAGTTTTATCCAACTTTTTTATAGAAGGCTTATCATATTTGATGTCAATTGAAATGATATCCATTCATCTAAATGTATGTTCTATCCAATGAGAGCTAGAGCAAATTAACATCCTTTCTCCTGATCTTCACTAGACACTGTATTCATTCAGATTAGGGTGAACAGCACTGTTGGCTTTATTTGTATCATATACATCCTCTGTATACCCTCATTGGTTTCAAAACTCCATGAGAATAATTTTGTATCCAGGAAGCTATTTCTTTGTATCCAGGAAGCTATTTCTGAGCTATACATTAAAGCATAAACATTCATGGACAATGCCTCAGGCACAGAGTTCAATCCTAAAGATTCCCCATTTTCTCTTCCTCTCTCTCTTCTCTCTCTCTCTCTCTCTCTCTCTCTCTCTCTCTCTCTCTCTCTCTCTCTCTCTCTCTCTCTCTCTCTCTCTCTCTCCTTCCCTCCCTGCCTCCCTCCCTTTCTCACTGTGTCAGTCTCTAAATATAATTATATATATGTATATATATATTCTTTGAGGTTTTTTTTTTATCAATTTGGGGACTTGAACTCAGGACCTAAGCACTGTCCTTGGACTTTCTCAAGGCTAGAGCTCTACCACTTGAGTCACAGCAACACTACTGGCTTTTTTCCTATGTATGTGCTACTGAGGAATCGAATCCAGGTCTTTTACATGCTAGGCAAGCACTCTGCCACTAGGCCTAAATAGATATTCTATGCCATGAGACACTATCTGCAAAAAAGATAAGAAAAAAGTAAATAAACAAATACATAAAGGATAGAAGCATGGTTCAAATGGTACAGCACCTGTCTTACATGCACAAGGCTGTGAGTGCAATACCCAGAATCACTGTTTATACACCTATTATATTGAACCAGGTATTACAATAAACTAGGTGGCAGTTAAAGTCTACAGGTCCACATGCACCTGTTGAATGCAAATGTGACTCCATCAACATAAATGATATTCATAAATGCAAATTTCATAATGAAATCTCCTTTACAAAATTTGCATAGACGGGGCCGGGAGTTTGGCCTAGTGGTAGAGTGCTTGCCTAGCATGCATGAAGACCCGGGTTCAACTCCTTGGTACCACATACATAGCAAAAAAAAGCTGGAAGTGGTGCTGAGGCTCAAGTAGTAGTACTCTAGCCTTGATAAAGTCCAAGGACAGCGCTCAGGCCCTGAGCTCAAGCCCAGGACTGGCAAAAAAAAAAAAAAAATTTGCATAGACTAGTACAAATACCTACGGAAATTAAAAATACTGTGCTATGTCCTATGGGAGGTTACAGTTACTATTTTACTCAAAGATTCTTAAACCTAGAACACAAATCACTATAACAGACTTTAGACTGAATAAAGGACAGAAGCTAAGTTAAGTAATTAACAAAGATGGAAACTTTATTTAGTCATCACCTTCCAAAACAGACTTTACTTTGCTTCCCTATAATCAAAGCAAACAAAAATCACAATCAACTGTGCATCTTTAGGTAATAATTCTCCTAAATAAAAAGCACTGATTAAAACTCACATTCTAGTTGATGCATATTGAGTTCTTAAAGTGATCATGTATCAATTAAACACATCCTTTTCCAAGCAAATACTTGCCCAAAATCTAGAATTCTTCTCAAGTAATGTATGAGTCACTGATGACAAAGCATTGCTCCATGGTTTCCCATCTTTATTTTTAATCTAGTGTGGAGATTAATAGCCATATTTGATGTGTTTAGCTGCTTTCTATTTATCAAAGAGGAGCCAGGGGCTAGTATATCTCCTAGAGGACTTCAGTTCAGTGCTCATAACTGAAAATAATAATACAACACCACTCCCTAGACTCTTTTAAGTCCCTTAACTCCATAACACTCAATTTGGGGTAGTACATTTCAAATGTATCTGTAAACATATTTTACCTGTTTGAACTTGTAAGTTGTGTCTCAGGCAGTATCAGTCTAGCAGATAGCTAGCTTTTCTTCATGCTGCTTCCACTTGAAGCCCTATCTTAGATACTAGGATTGATGCAACTGTCTCTCAGATAGATATTTTATTGCTATTTTAGAGGTAATTTAGAGAGGAGTTAGTATTACATGAGTGAGATAATCAGTACAATTTGTTCTGGCTCATCTCTCCCTTTCTCTCCCTTGATTTTATTGTTTAAACGCTGACTTACAAACTCTCTGATATATATATATATATATATATGTGTGTGTGTGTGTGTATTTATATATATTATATATTTATATATGATATATATATACATATTTTGCCAATCTGGAGGTGTTAACTCAGGGCCTGGGCATTATACTTGAGCTTTCTTAAGGCTAACAGCTACTATTGAGCCATGGCACCACTTCTAGTGTTTTCCAAAGGATTGAACCTAGAACTTCCTGAATGCTAGCCAAGCACACTCCTGGCCTAACTCTCTGATACTTTAAGAAGATATTAATTGAGCTGGGTGTTGTGGCTCACACCTAGAATCCTAGATACTCAGGAGGCTGAGATCTGTAGATCGCAGTTCAAATCCAGCCTGGACACTAAAGAACATGATAATCTTATTTTCAAATAACCTCTAGAAAATGGAAAATGGGGCTGAGGCTCAAGGTGTAGGGCAGTAGCCTTGAGCTGAAGAGGTCAGGGACAGCACCTAGGCCCAGAGTTCAAGCCCTACAACCCACAAAAGAGAGAGGGGGAGAGATTAATTTCTCATTTTCAAGCTTATGGAATCTCAAAAGTACCTAACTTTAGAGAACAATTAATTGATCTATGTTGTACAGCCTGCCTAGAATTTATTTCTAATAAGTGTATTATAATTATTTCAAATTAAATTTTCAAATACAAACTCGCTGAGTTATATTTTTCCCATTCTTATTTCTCAGTTTCAAGAATAACCTCCATTGAAATATTCAACAGAATTCACAGGGGCAGACCTCCTGCTCACAAGTAGAATATAGTCAAATATTGTCCATTAAGTATAAACTTCCTTGACGGAGGATTTTTACTTAGCTTAAAAAAGTGGGTTTCCCCAAAAAATGGATTTCCACTACTCTTTGTGAGGTTTTAATCAATAAATAATTTTCTATTCCGTTAAATGTCTTTTACATCTGTTGTGATCCCCATTTTGTCATGTGTTCTATTCATGGAGTCCACCGCCTTAATTGATGCCCATATCTGTGTACCTTTGAATTTCTCTGCTATATCCTAGAACATTACTGGTGTACAAATAGGGGGAATCAGCTTGTCATTGTCTTCTTGGTAATTTTATATGCATATTGCTGGGAGACATTGTAGTCATTTTTTCAGGTATGTTCATCTAGATTTAGTATCAGTATCATAATGACTAGTTCAAACAAGGTTTGCAGTTTTCTTGTTCAATCTTTTGGAAAAGCATATACAGAACAGTTACGAATGATGTAAGAAAATCTGTAGATAACAATCTGGAAAGCAGTATGAATCTCCTACAAAAAACAAAAAACTAACCTACAAGGAAAAGGACAGAGGACAGGTGTTTGGCCTAGTGATAGAGTGTTTGCCTAGCATGCATGAAAAGCAAGTTCGGTTCCTTGGCAACACATACATAGAAAAAGCTGGAAGTGGCACTGTGACTCACGTGGTAGAGCTCTAGCCTTCAGAAAGCCCAAGGACAATGCTCAGGCCCTAATTTCAAGCCCCAGGGCTGGCAAAAAAAAAAAATGACAAAGGGTGAACCAAGACAATAGTAATACTCTCAAGACAGTATGTTATAAATAACCTTTACACTTGGGAAGAGATTGAGTGGAAGGGAAGTGAATAAAGTGAAAAAGGGAGTAACAATATCAGGTAAAAGATATACTCACTGATTGACAAATGATGGAGACTATTGGGCCTATGTTCCTTTGAGACTGGCTTACGTCACTTAATATGATCTTTTCTAAGAGTTTCCATTTCCTTACGAATGGGGCGATGTCATTCTTGTCATAATCAGTAGAAACCTCGGGCTCTCCTAGCAGAGATTTACAATAGAACAAAATCTTGAGACATTAGGCCAAATAGTATGACACTAAATGTAAGGAACTTCAGGATAAGGAAACAAAAGCGATATAATGAGTGATTGTTGTCCTTAAGATACTATATTATCTCTCATCTCTTTTGCCATCCCTTGGTTATCTCATATTGTTAAAATTTTCCGCCTTGTTATCTGATATATTTTGTATGTGCTTAATTGGTTATTTGAAATTGGATAGGGAAGGGGGTATATCAAGATAAGCGGGGGGAGGGTGGGAGGGAAATGGGGACCATGTCATGAGAAAGGGTATCAATGTTTGTGAAGTTATGCACATTCTATCTGGCGAATATAATATAACCCTTCTATTAATCACAATAAAAATAAACAAAAAGATATACTCACTACCTTGTGTATGTAACTGTAGGTCCTCTGTACATCACCTTGGCATTAAATTAAATTTGAAAAAAAAATTAGGCACAGAGCTACCCTATGACCCAGCAATATATTTGAGCATTTATTTAAAAGCTTACAAATCAGGATACAGTAAAGCCACAGACACAGCCCTATTCATTGCTACACGATAGCCAAGGTATGGAAACAACCAGAAGCCCCAATTGCAAACAAACTACCTATGAGGAAGCAAGGTCTAATTTATAAATATGTCCACAAACCGTCATTGAGTCATATGAAACATACACACATATATTAAGGATAATATGTGCAGGGAAGAATTCAAATGGTGCAATTCCTTAGAATAATTAACATGTAGTGGAACAAAATGAGTACCAGGAAATCGGCACTTGGAAAATGTGGTATGGAGGTCAAAGAAACAGTCAGGAAATAGAGCAATAGGAAGGGAGAACGCAATCACAGTCTTCACATCCAAGGAAATTAAGGGGACAAGTCAGGATGGAAGGAATGGGGGAATGATGAAATGATCAGTCTCGATGCATTGCACTTACAAAGTGATTTCTTGAGTGAAGACTCCTTTGTAAAACTATTTAAAGAAAATAAAATATATTTTGAAGAAATAATTGGAAGAAAATAATCTATGATTGGTTTTACTAGAGGAGTTATAGAATCCTGGATCTTTTGTTATTCTTTTCTTTTTTTTTTTTTTTTTGCCAGTCCTGGGCCTAAGCTCAGGGCCTGAGCACTGTCCTTGGACTTTCTCGAGGCTAGAGCTCTACCACTTGAGCCTCAGTACCTCTTCTGGATTTTTTCTATGTATGTGGTACTAAGGAATTGAACCCGGGTTTTCATGCATGCGAGGCAAGCACTCTACCACTAGGCCAAACTCCCCGCCTGAATCCTGGATCTTATTGTACCTAAAGTAACATTTCTTACCTTCCCTAAAACAATTAATCTTAGGTTTCTTAGGAAAACAATATAATTTTAGGCCAAAATTTGTGCTTTGCTTTTAACCCAAGAAATGATCTTTCTGCCACCTTAAGTTGTTATTCTGACAAACTCTTGTAAAGATTAAGTAGGTCCCACAGTGCTAGCCAGTGAATTGAAGAAAGATGGAATCTCAGAGTCATTTTGATTTACATTTCCTTTATTCCCAGGGATAATGAACTTTTTGTCATGTGTGTCTGTGTTATTATTACTTCTGAGAATTCTTTCCTTAGCTTCCTTGCCTATTTAGTGATTGGCTTATTGAGTTTGGGAGGGGTTGATTTCTTGAGTTCCTCATATAGATTGGATGGTAGGCTTTTCCTGATTTATTTCTTGTAAAGATCTTTTCCCAGCTGGTTGAATTTCTTGTTTAGTAGCTATGCCATTAGATGTGTACAAACTTTTTATTCTGATGCAGCCCCACTTGTCAAGTCTCTCTCCTGTCTGTTGTGTCCCATGGGATTCTATTCATGAAGTTTCTGTTTATACTTTTAAATCCTAATGTTTGTCTTACTTTCTTTTAGTACTTTCAAAGTTTTGGGTCTGATGTTGAGGTTTTTTGATCTACTTTGAATTGATATTGCTGTATGGATCCACTTTTCATTTTCTGTACATGGATGGCTGCCAAGGTTTCCCAACACTGATTGTTGAAGAGGCTATTATTTGTCCACTGTTGTCTTTGGCTTCCTAATCAAATATGAGATAACTGTAAGTATATGGTTTTATTAAGAGGATATTCTTGGGAGGGAAACACAAATGTGAACTGCCTAAGTGCTTCTACATATCTATATAAAATGGTATACATACTGAATCAAAGTCCAAGGTATGGATACAAAAGACTTTAATGTTGTTCTCAGTTTTTAATGATTCTGTCTTCTTTACTTTATGTGTGGTGTATTCTTGTGTATATCTTCAGAAGGGTGGGAGGGGAGGGCACAGAACTATAGGGAAAATACTGAAAAAGTGCAGTTTCGGGGCTCTCTGGACAATGATGAAGGTGAGCTACACAACTCCTGGAGGAGAGACTGAAGAAAGTGTATGAAAGGAAATGTACTCATTACATGGATTAATTGCAATCCATCTATACATGACCTCTACAATAACAATGAAGTAAATTAATTTTAAAAACAGGTTTCTTTGTAGTGTTTTCATATGCACATGCAATATATGCAGTTAACATGGCTCACTGATTCTTAGCACTTCTTTATACAGTTCACTTGTATTTTTAATGCATGTATATAACATATATTAATAATTTTCACATTCAATAGAATATTCATTCTCCCCAGTTCTGTTGGTATACACTCCCAATCAGATATGTTTTACATTTCTTGCTTTATTTTATATATTAATTTTTCTTTGTTTTGTGCTGGTGGTTCTATGGATTGAATTCAGGACCTTGCATACCATATCTTAGTTTTATTTATTTAATTAATTTATTTATTTCAAAGCTCGCACTCCACCACATGAGTCAAAACTCCAACTTTGGATTTTTGGTAATTAACTGGAAATAAATGTCTCACAGACTTAATTACCTAAGCTTAATTTGAACTATAATTCTCAGATGGTAGCATCTTGAGTATTTAGAACTACATAAAAGAGCCAATGGCATATACTTAGTTTTGTCATTTATTTTATTGTTTGTATTTTATTTTATGTTATTTTTGCAGTCATGGGGCTTGAACTTAGGGCCTGGGCACTGTTCTTGGGCTTTCTTGAGGCTGGTGCTCTAACACTTGAACCAGAGCACCATTTCTGGCTTTTTCTGTATATGTTGTACTGAGAAATCGAACCCATGCAAGGCAAGCACTCTACTACTAGGACATGTCCCTGGCCTGTCATTTATCTTAAAGGGTTAGATTCTACATATGAGAGAAAACATGATAATTATCTGTCCATCGGTCTCATTTGTTAATATTATAATCTCTTAATCCCTGATTTCATTCATTTTTTCTACAGATAAAATAATTGTATTCTTTGTAGCTAATTAGTAATTTGTATGTTCTTATGTACATGTGCATGTTTGCATGTATGCATACAGAGAAGATTTTCCTTATCCACTCATGATTTGCTGAGCAAGTAGGCAAGTTTCATATTATGTCATATAGATATGTATGCATACATATATATATATATATATAGTGTGTGTGTGTGTGTGTGTGTGTGTGTGTGTGTGTGTGCTGCTATAAGCATGGGTTCACAGGTAGTTTGATTTTATATTGACTATCTTCCTGCTGATATGCACCTAGACCTAATATAGTAGAATAATGTCAGATCTGTATTTACCTTCTAAAGAAACTCCATATTTCCATAGTAGCTTTACTAATTTACATTCCTAATATCAGACTCTTTTCTCTCACATTCCTGACCAATTTTTTTAAATTTTATGCCATTCCATTTTTCATTTCTGGATCTCATGATCTAAGCATGTTTTGGGTTATATTTAGAGAAGAATTATATATGTCTATAGATTAAAATGTTTTCTACATATTTTCCTTCAGTAGCTTCAAAGTTAGTCTTACAATAACATATGTATTTACAGGTTACTAGAAGGCAGTCTAATTTAATATTTCTAGAATTAAATTTTATGGAATAAAAGAATAGGATATACACTAGGCCTCCTTGGCACAGATTGAAACTTTCTTAATAAGGACCAAAAATCACAACAAATCAGAGAAAGGTTGGATAAGTGGGACTGCATTAAACTGCGGAGCTTTTGTATGGCAAAGGACATAGCTAGTAAATTAATTAGGAAGCCTACAGAGTGGGAGAAGATCTTCACCAACCAAACAACAGACAAAGGCCTCATATCTAAAAAATATCAACAACTCAAAAAATTGAATCACTCCAAAACTAATCTCCAAAGTAACAACCATCCCTTTAAAAGATGGGCCAAAGACTTAAAAAGAGTCTTCTCTGAAGAAGAAACAAAAATGGCCTATAGACACATGAAGAAATGCTCAACATCTCTGGTCATAAAAGAAATGCAAATCAAAACAACTCTAAGATTCCACCTCACTCTTGTTAGAATGGCCAGAATCAAGAAAATTAATAACAACAGATGCTGGAGGGGATGTGACCAGGAGGGATCACTACTAAACTGCTGGTGGGATTGCAAACTCATTCAACCACTATGGAAAGCAGTGTGGCAGTGCCTCAAAAGGCTAAACATAGAACTCCCCCATGACCCATTTGTTAGGAAATGGAAAGACTTAGAAAAAATCATATTAAGTGAAGTAAGACAGACTTAAAGGAACTTAGGCTCAATGGTTTCCCTCATTTCTCATAATCAGTAGAAACCTTGGGCTCTACTAGCAGAGATCTGCAATAGAGCAAAACCTTGATACATAAGGCCATATAGTATGAAGCTAATTGGAAGAACCTCCAGGATATTGAAACAAAAGCCATATAACAAATGATTGTTGTCCTTAATGTACTATGTTATCTCTCATCTCCTTTGCTGTCCCTTGGGTATCTCATATTGTTACAGTACCTCACTTTGTTAGCTGATATATTGAATTTATTTGTATTTGGTTATTTGAAATTGGATAGGGAAGGGGGGAAAACCAAGATGGGGGGGCAGGAGGGGGAGGGTAAAGGGTACCAAGACATGTGAAAGGGTATCAATGTATGTGAATTAATGCATCTCCTTTATGGCAAATATCATGTAACCCTTTTATTTATTACAATAAAAAATATAAAAAAAGAAATTATAGTGTATTGTAGTTTCACTAGACAAAGTTGAAATTGAGAAAACAAATACCTTTTTTAAAATTAAAACCCTCAGCCTAATTCTAATTATGTTCTAAAATCTAAGTGCCAGTGATTGTATATAGCGATTCCCTTCTTGAATACTTGTTTGTTAAAAATGACATTTGAAATATGATTTTTTTAAATACATTATATATTCATGAATACTTTCTAATTTCAACCTTTTTCAATTCATCATAATTCATAGAATTAGCCCCATATGTTTATGTAATTTCCACATGTTTTCTAGAGAGCTATATTAAACATATTCCCCCTAGAAAAGCATTAAAGATACAAGTGATAATTAGAAAATATTTTTAAAAACACATGTTTGTGAATATATCAATGTATGTATATGTATATTCTTATATATATATATATATATTAGTTATTCAGGTAAATGTTGTCAATTAATAGCATCTCACAGTTTACTCTACTTAAAATTAAGGGAGATTTGTTTTAAATGGAGTGTATAGAAATTCCTTTCATTCTGACTCAAGGGACTATTTACACTTTTGTAGATAGACAAAGTCACCTGATTCCTGTCATTTGATTCAGTGTGAGCCCTTCTGTTATGATCAGTGTCCAGTGAACTACAGATTCTCATCAGATTACAAGGACAACTGTAAAGATGCAGCATTATAAATCATCTAGAGGAGTTACTCAGAGGTACTGACCTTGGCATTGGCAAGGCCCAAATTAGTGTAGCATTTTTAGCTCATCTTCCATTAAAAATCATCCCTCATAGGTCACAGCCTTGATCAGATGTTTGTCAGGGAAGAAAATTTCAAAACAACCTTTTATCTTCAGCAAATATGAACAGATCCATATAAATTTGTTGCCAGTATGCAAGAAAAGAGATGAATCTTAAATTTTTCTTGCTATTTTCTCTTCTCTTATAACTCAGCTTATAAATAACTGTACTGTTATAGTCACAATTTCATAATTCATGGCACATTATTTGATTTTTTGTCGGTAATGGGGCTTGAACTCTGGTCCAGATTGCTGTCCCTAGGTCTTTAGCTCAAGGCTAGATGCTACCATTTGAACCGCAGAGCTACTACTGGTTTTCTGGTGCTTTATTGGAGATATGGCTCATGAATTTTGGTGCCTGGGATAGCACTGAACTGCAATCCTCAGATCTCAGCCTCCTGAGTAGCTAGGATTACAGGGCTGAGCCACGGATGCCAGGTTATTATTTGAATTTTTGTAGATATGTAACAAAAACTTACATTTTTCTAGAAAACACTTGCCATTATATTTAAAGTGGTCTCTACTATGGAATTGTTTGAAACAAGTTCTAACAAAACATAACTTCGTAAATATTCTTAAAATATGATCTCAGTTAAGATAACCTCAGCACTGCGCTCTATTTTTCTTGCAAATGCAACCTCAAGAAGCAAGTTTATGCTAATTATATTTTTATTGTTTGAGTATGTGAATGTATACATATATATCTGTTTGGATTTTGTGTATATGCATATGTATGTATGCCTATGGTGTGTGTGTTCTTTTCTAACATGAGTTTTATGGATAACTGAATTTAAGATGCTAACTGAAATCCTATAATACTTGCTCAAACTTCTTTCTAGTAAATGAATGTTGAACATATTTCTTCAGGTTTTGTGAATGAGTTTTCCTTGTTGAGCTTTTTTGAATAAAAATGTCATTAGTACTGCATCAACAACTGACACCAAATGTCAAAATAGGATTTACATACATAATTTTGGGTCAATATTTAATAAATCTTTTTAGTACCTTGTTAATTCTGCTAATCTAAATTCCTACCTATATCTTTTCTAAATTACAATCAGGGATTGTATTGAAAATCTTGACAAATTAATGGACATATATCTTAACCCATAAGCAGGAAGTTTGGTTTCATTAAATACATATGAAGTAATATACCAATAAATATGAATAATATTATCTCTAGATTTTCCATCTTTTTCACATTATATGTTCTATACAGATTAGATATTTTCTAAATGAATAATAAATACAACAAACAACTTAAAAAATTGTCATAATATGTTTTGTGCTTCTATAATGGAATGTTACAGATCACAAGATATATTTTTTAAAAAGGAAATACTTTTTCCTTCAAATCTGCTTTCTCAGAAGCTCAAGATAAAGGAAGTAGTATTTGGTGAGAGCTTTCTTGTTGCATTTTACTATGGCAAGAGGAAGAAAATACAAAGAAGAAATAGAGGAAAAAGGAGAGGAGACATGGAGAGAGAAATGGAGCAGACATTCAGATATGGAGAGAAGAGAGAGGGAAATAAAGAGGGAGAGAGGCAAGAAAGACGAATGAGGTGACAAAACTATAATTCAAAATAACAAAAGTAAGTTTCATAAATGTAATTTAACTAAAACATCTGTTTTAAAAACCTGAACACTTGCTTGTTAAACATGCCATTTGAAATATGATGTAAAAATCAATGTTAATAAACTCTTTAATAAAAAAAAAAACCTGTAGATTTGTAGATTAAGCCATGAGTTTGGCCTAGTGGGAGAGTGCTTGCCTAGCATGCACAAGGACTCAGGTTCGATTCCTCAGTACCATGTACATAGAAAAAAAGCCGGAAATGGTGCAGAGGCTCAAATGGTAGAGCTCAAGGCTTGAGAAAGTGCAAGGACAGAGCTCAGGCCTTGAGTTCAAGCCCAGGACTGGCAAAAAAAACTGTAGATTAATATAAGTGAATGCAAAAAATTATACTATAATCTAATAATTATTGAAACTGTATGAGAGTTCAAAAATAAAAAAATTATGTCAGGTCATTTTTCAAATACCCTATATAACAGTTTTTGATCAGAAAGGGCATTTGTCACATAATTAAAGGGAAGAAGCAGGATGATGGCTGTGATAAAAGGAGAGATATTCAAACCACCTTTAGTCCAAAAATCAGTTCTTTCTGGCAAGCATCAATGCTAGAAAGCATATACATGGAACGAAAAATTGTAACTGTATACTTTTTGGTTGTTTAAAACTTTACATCCACTCTGAAATAATAATACCATTAGTACAAATAATTTTTCACTCCCTATGATGTATATGATATTATCAGGATAATTTATGTCATTTGATCTGCACAAAGCATCACAAGGAACTCATGCCTATTATTTCTATTTTGCAGGAAGAAAATGACTTCTGGAAGGCTCAGAATTTTCTGTCTTGGTCATGAATATATGTTGTAGATAAAAAAAAAATAGTGTTTTTTTCTTCTAGTCCTGCAGTCTGTCCCTGAGACTCTTTGTGCTCAAGGACAGGGCTCTACCACTTGAGCCACACAACCACTTGCAGCTTTTTTCAGAATGGCTTATTGGAGATAAGGAGTCTCATGGAGTTTCCTGCCCTGTCTGACTTCCATCCATGGTCCTCAGATCTTAGGCTAAAACTATAGATATAAGCCACTGGCAGAAAATAGATTTTTTTTTGCCTCAGGACAGTCTCCTTGAACGCTACTGTTCAAAAGTATCATGTTTTACTATGGCATTTTGCTGTCAGAATGGAAAATACATTCTTACTGGAAGAAAGTCTTCTGTAATATAATTAAGCATGTTTCATGAGATGGAAGACCATATCAAGGAAAAGTAATCTTTTTATTTGTTCTTTGAGAGAAGATTCCATAGTTCCTGATTCCAGGGCAGTCATTTAATTCCTGACCCTTCATTACCTGCCTCCAAAGTGTTGGATTTTATGTCTGAACAACCAAGCCCAGCCTAACAACATTTAGAATAGGAGACAGTTACGTACTTGAAAGCATCTCACAAAACTAAAAAATCTGATCTTATCTTTGTATAAATTCTCCATGTTAAATCAAGAAATGTATATCTTTTGGATCTATCTCAGCAGTCCACGATGTAAAATATGAAGATAGAAATTTAACCTCATTTTTTTCCCGGATCTCCTGATATGTGAGCTGTCTTGACACTGAATACTCAAAACCTCCAATGAGCTTTGCAATAAGACAATTTCAGCTACAGCTTCATGCATAAAGTATAGCTTTATTTTTATGAAAAAGTTTGGGAGAAAAACATCAAAATGTACGTCTATTTACATTTTAATGAGATATGGGTCCAGGGCTATATTTTCTCCTCTATGGAACTAGTTTTCCACCAAGTACTGTGAATCCTGCTGACATTTTTGCCTTGGTAACTCTCAATCATTTTAATGTAACTCTTGAGCTTACAGATTCTCCTAACATTGGTTGGGAGAATTAATTGGTTCAGAAACCTCAAAAAAAATTAGCCTATAGACTCCATATGCAACATGTAAACAAGTGTTTTACAAGGTACAAAATGAAAGGATCATTGTCAATAGACTGGAGAATAAATTTTTGAAAAATATATACTTACTTTCTTACCAAGACATTTGTAAATAACAGTCCAGTGGAAGTGCAGGCATTGCCTCTCACATTAAGATCCATGAATCTAGAAATACTCAGAATAACTGCTAAGGCTGCTAAAATATGTTAACATGTTTTGCAGCAGTTATGGCCTTGATCTTATTGTTGTTTCTGTCAAAATTGACTGGAGTTATAAACTTCTTTCATCTAATTCTACTTCCCTTTTGCTGTCAGTTAACAGTTTTGGATTTTAAGAATAATTTTTGAGATAAACATCTTTATGTCATTTCATTCCCAATTTTCACCATGACTGTGAGGCATTTCTACACATAATCTCCTCACACCGTCAAAAGAATATTCCACTTTTGAATAAAGTGTTTGCTTTGACCTGCAACCTTCATGATTTCCTATTTAGGTGTTGTTTTTAATATGTATTTTTCTTTTTTTTGTCTGTCATGGGGCTTGAACTCTGATCCTGGGCACTGTCCCTCAGTTCTCCAGTTCACTAGCACCCTAAGCTTAGGTCTGGGAGTCCTCCCTGAGGTCTTCAGCTCAAGGCTACTGTCCTACTCCTAGAGCCACAGGGCCACTTCCGGTTTTCTAGTGGTTACTTGGAGATAAGAGTCTCACGGACTTGAGTGACCAGGCTGGCTTTGAACCTCAATCCTCAGATTTCAGCCTCCAGAGTATCTAGGATCACAGGCTTGAGCCACCACAGCTGGCTATTTTTTAATATTTTAAAGATATTTTAAATATATTGTCTGCAAATATGCAGGAATACATAAAGAAACACTGCTTCTTATGTGACTAATTTGGAACCAATTGTCACTGGGCTAAACTATACAGCTTTAATATAATTACGTTGGTTGCTGGATGGTATAGCAGGAAAACAATCAGATGTAATTGAGTTGTCCTTAAGGAGTTTTTGAATATTGATTTCTCATAAGCAAGAGATTTTTGTATAGGACTTCTACATATATGAGAATCCTTAGTGGAAATCCTGGATTGAAATTAGTGTGCACAGAAAATTTGTTTAGATGTTGGTGTATTTTTTTCATTTTTATCTATAATCAGTAGGTAAATGTATTTATTCTACTTATCAAGCCAGATAACATTTCGTAACTATTTTTTTGTGATTTACTTACATGTTATTTTTCCTTTCCTTAGAGATTTGATGTGTTTTTAATAGCACACTGTCAGGTGTAATAATTATATTTTTTCTCATAAATCCATCCTAAAAGCCAAATTATGAAATCCTGTACAACAGGAAAGTGTTATTTCTTGATATTACACAATTTCTGAAATCATATTCATGCTTTTACTTTTGAGGTTCTCAAAGTCACAAACTCACTGAACAGTACTCTAATCCTAAAATCATAGTCCAGATCGCTTTGCTTTTGTTTTGATTTTTCAAATAACATCCTGAAACTCTGCTCCTTATAATTCTGCCACCAGAGTGACTGAACTTATTGTTTAGCTATCCACTATGAAATTAGTATATCCTTTCAAAGAATTACAGAGATATTATAGTTTGTAAACAGCATCATTGGCATATATACCTTAACAGAGTAAAGTGAAAATGTTTTTAAAAAAGGATATTCAAACATGATTATCTAAGCAATATAATCTATTCAAATTTTATCAAGATTTTTTTTTACTTATTTTCTCCCAGGCAATATTTTACATTAAGTCATGCGGTAGCATTTCTTTTTCCAATCTGTAGCATTTCTCTTCTGATGTTTTTCACAACTCAACGTGATTATTGCAGTACTATCCATCACAGCTAAAATATGAAATTTGTTGTACATATCCCTAACGAAGTATTTTGCAGATGTGATTAAATGTGTAGCAGAAATTCCTGGGTGAGTCTCATAATTACAACAAAAGCACAGAGGACATCAGAGTTTGTGTTCTGGTCGCTGTGGGAACTGAAGCAAAAGATAAAGGTGTGTGGCCATGGTACAACGAACACCAGCTACCTCTGGCAGTAATATCGGAAAAAGTCCTGGAACTGCGCATACCCTGGAGTCTGGATGGAACCAGTTCTAATGACATCTTGGTTTGACTTCAGAAAATATGGTTTGGAATCCAGGTGCTAGTGGTTCATGACTATAATTCTAACTACCAAGGAACCTGAGATTTGTGAATCACATTTGAAGCCAGCCCCAGCAAGAAATCCTGTGAGAATAATCTCCAGCTGGAAGTGGAGTTGTGGCTCGATTATGGGTAGCTTTTTTTCTTTTCATATGTTTTTATTGGGGGTTACAGTTGTATTCGCCAGATAGAAGGTGCATTACTTCACACATATTGATACCCCTTCTCATGTTTTTGTCCACATTTCCCTCCCTCACCCCTGCCCCACATCTTGTTTCCCCCCTTCCCTTTCCTGTTTCAAATAAACAAATAAACATATATACAATATACCAGATAACAAGGTAAGATACTATAACAATATGAGAAAAACCAAGGAACAACAAAAGAAATGAGAAATAGCATAGTACATTAAGAACAGGGTAGCTTTGAGCACAAATGTTCTGGAGAGAAAATTATGATTTTCATTTTAACCTCTTTCAATTACTGCAGTGTGGCAATAGCTGTAGTAATCTAATAAAAATGTTAGTGGTTGAGATAGAGATGATGGTAACAAAAACCTTGACCTAGAAACATATTTCACTCACTTGAAAACTACCCAAAGCAAATGTGGCTCAAAGAGCAAGACATAAAGTCATGCCATTTAAATAAAGATAAATAAATGGAAAGGATCTTGAACTTCTGGACTAATATAGACAGATTTTTGGTTTCTCTGAGTAAGAAAACATAATACTCAAAATTTTGGAAGAAAAAGAGTGGCACAAGTTGCCTTAAATTTGAAAAACCTACAAAAAGGGCAGAAGATGGATGGAAGATTATAGAAATTATGGAAAAAATTATTGGCCTGGTGAAAAACATTGATTTGGGCAAAGTTCAGAGTTGTAAGAACTGGAGATAACCAAATTTTGCTTACAGTTTCAGTAAGAATCTTTCCTACTTAGCAGAGGAAAGAGGTATGAAAGATATTATCAATGAGACATCAAGAATGTCCTCAAGAATGACAGTTTAATCATAGCATAGATTTTCAGGTTATTAAGTTAAGAAAAGCAATATAAGATACAGGTTTAGGAAGATCAAGACTTCAGTTTTGGACATGTCATTAGTTTTCTGGATACAAAAGCGGAGTTGTCAATAATGCGTTTGTTGACTAATGTCAACTAAATGTACACTTACGTCTCTAATACACTACAGAGGTCTATATTTCTGTATCAGGCTAAAAAGTAACTAGTATACAATTTATTTAGATAAAATTCTTGGAAAGAAACATTGAGTCTATACAAACAAGCACTTTGTTCTAATGTATTTTTGAATTTTAATACAATAATGTAGCGTGTGTGTGTGTGTGTGCGTGTGTGTGTGTGTGTGTGTGTGTGTGTATATTAACACACCATGCAACTTCTAAGGCTTGAACTCAGGAACTGGGTGTTGGTCTTCAGCTTTTGTACTTATTACAGTTAGTGCTATACCATTTGTTCCACCATTTCTGGCTTTCTTTGAATATGAGTCTCAAAGACTTTCCTGCCTGGGCTATAGTTGAGCCAGGATTCTCTGATCTCAGTCTCCTGAGTAACAAGGATTACAAATATGAGTCGTTGGTGCCTAGCCAATGTCAATTAATACACAGTTGGCATGATTTTCCAAAAAAAATGTATAGCCTGTATTCCCTCCAGCACATTCTTTCAGGTAATATTTCAAAAGAAGCATTTTATAAAAACTTGTGACAATAACATGAGGATGTCATTATTTTATAAATGAGACAATAAACTTATAGCAATAAAGATGAGCACTTGCCCATAGCTACATACATGGTCTTCAAATTCATGTCAACTCTTTTTTTATTATTAAGTGACTTCATGGAAAGGAAAGAGTGGCATATAGGATATGTATATTCTTGCTTAATATTTAAGACAAGCAGAGAAAGCTGACCTAAATTCTTCAGAGCCTGGTGCTATTAGAAAGAGGAAACGATGCAATCTTTCTTTATTTCCTTCACCCTAGATGGAAATAGTTTAATAAATAATATCTATGTACCCTGTAGTATTGAAGACAACTTGTGAAATACTTTCACGCTATCATGAAAAAGTTATTTAGAAAAAATTAAACTGTGTGAGCTACTGGAAGCTTTTCCTAACATAAGTCACTGGAATGTCTTTAGTTACAATATTCTGGAAATGTTAAACAAATGAATTTTGTCAATGAGAAGGAAGAGGCTGGAAATGTTTTAACAAAACATTCATGAGAAAATTTCTACACTAAAAGCCTTGAAATGTGTTTAATCATTCTACCAAACTGTGTGTACAAAAACATAATATATCTTATAAGACCATAACCATATATATGTGTATAAATACTAAAGCTGGACATTGAATCACACACACACACACACACACACACACACACACACACACACAATCATGAGCAACTTTTGCAGTTGCTAAGAAACAATTACCTCAGTAACTGTAATTCAAGTAATTCAAGCAGAATCCTGAGCTTTAGACTGTTTGCTAGTAACTTACTAAGGCATTTAACATGGTTAACTAAAATTTGCTATTCATAAATTAATATTTAGCACATTATTAAAATGTGCTTGGCTTTAATTCTATGCTTAAAAAACACAATTTGCTACCACACACTATTTGAGAAGTTTGCAAATCTAACCTGTGTCTGTACCCAAGCAATGAAAACATCAGTTTTGTCAGTTTGCTGCTGTAGTTAGAATAAATAAATAGCATCTTCATATCGTATAGGTAACTGCACCAAACAGCTTTTGCATATTCTTCAGTATATCTAGGAAAGGAATTGCAAAAGTTGAAATCTTGCCTTTATAATTTTTAACCTAGGAGTTTTAGAGTCTATAATCAAAGGGCTTTAGGATCAGAGACTTATCTAAACAATCAGTTTCCTGATATGTAAATACACATAAGATTCTCTGGCTCATAAATATTGAGAATTAAATGAGAGAAAGCCTATAAAACATTTAGCACATTCAACAGGAAACAACTGGTCAACCTCAGCAAAACAATGACTTGTTTCACCATGGTAATCTAGCTTTAAGTTCTTGTGCATTTTGATTGGCAGCTTGGCACACAAAAAAAAGCTAAAATGCTATCTGCAAGTTGTATGAAATAAATGAAATAGTAACTACTTTACCCATCATCCCTCTTCCTTACATGATTCAGGTCCAGGAACCAATCCTTAGCCCAGATCCTTAAGGAGAAAGGATGATAGATAATCACTTTAACATTCTAAACATCCAAGAATTCTAGCAAGGCACTGAAAATCAAAGGGCAGAGGTTAAGCCTTACCATACCTGTGCCAATGGTAAAATCCTATACTATGCTGGAAAATTTCAATTGAACTGCTACCTTTCTTTCTAAAACATGAATTGACAAGAATTATGAACAGGAAAGAAACAGCATTCTGCTTATATTAATGGAGAATTTAACAAAATAATTATATTTGTTTCATGAAAGAATCAGAATCAAATATTAATTTTAATAATGATGCATCTTTTTTCTTAATGTGTTAAAAAGTAATTATAATCATTAAAATTCTATAAATTTCAGGGCATAGAATAGCCTAAGGTTTAGATTTAATGAACAAGTAGTGAAAAGCATGGATTCAGAAAAAATGATTAGAAGGCAAATTCAGTATGGTTTATTCATCCAACAAATTTATTTAGGAATTAATTAAATTTTACACTTAAGAGTAAAGGCAAAATAGATCAAGGCTAATATTCTAGAAGTAGGTGAAAAGAGAAAGATCATGTACCTATATACTTAAAGAAGGCAAAAAAAATAGTCATGGAATATATCATCAACAAAATTTAAGACGATATTATGTCAGAGAAAATGAAGCCAAAGAACAATATAAGAAGGATAAAGAAAAATGAGGTATTTATGACCAACCAAGCACAGTATCAAAATACTGTATTTTATGAATGTTATAAAAGGGAAAGATGATCTGTTAATGAAGAAAATATATTATTTCTAAAGACTATATGTACAGATTGCTTATAAATTTGAAATTACTTATGGCAAACTTGTTTGGGCATACAATTAAGCAGGTATGGACATTTAAGCTCAGCTATGATGACAAAGATTATGAAAAGCCAAGAAATGAGGACACATGTCTGGGGAAATGCGTAAGTATGCACACAAAACATATACATATTTAACTAAGAAAATAATTAGGAAACTTCATTTTTTTCAAATTAATTAAAAGTTTGAAGAAATATTCACTGTTTAGCTTTACATATTAAAGTAATCACACAACGTTGTGTAACAAGTTTTTTGGGTTTTTTTTGTTTGTTTGTTTGTTTGTTTGCTTTGCCAGTCGTGGGCTGATTGAACTCAGGGCCTGAGCACTGTCCTTGGTCTTTCTCAAGGCTAGAGTTCTACCACTTGAGCCACAGCATCACTTCTGCCTTTTTTCTATGTATGTGATACCGAGGAATCAAACCCGGGCCTTCGTGCATGCAAGGCAAACACTCTACCAGTTGGCCAAACTCCCAGCCCAATATTGTACAACTAGTTTAAATCATTTTAGAATGAGTTACTTATTCTTAGCCTAAGAAGACGCTACTTCCTGTAGGAGAAAAATTACAACATCTATTTGATAAAGGTGAAAATTAGTATCACGAGTTTTATACGTATTTAATAAAGGAAAAGAGCTTAATAAAAATAATAATGTGACATCTGTTTTAAAATTGAAACTACCTTTTTGTTCTTTTCTAGGGACTATGCCAATTCAATGAAATACATGCAAGAGCATTTGATCAATATAAGCCGATGTAAGCACTGAGAGGTGAGAAAATTATTTTTAAAAATTGAAATATGGCATATAAAAAAGTGGCTTGCCATTGAGTCATAGCTAGTCTCTACCTTTGATTCAAACACTTCCACTACAACAGCAATATTGATCTAATAATAAATATTTCAGGTTAAAACAAATCACAAATTATTGGTTTTATTAAATGATTGGGGTAGAAATCTAGCAGGCTACATTATTGAATTATGTCAAGTTTTAGACATCTCTTTACCATGTTACTATTGAATAAAGTAGATGGTGTGTATAACATCCATCAAGACACAGCCAATGGGATTCAAACAGGTGAGATATTAATCTTTCCATTTTTATATTGAGGAAGGGAGGCTTAGAAAGATTAATGGCTTCAACCTTTCCAGTGTGGGGCTCTATAGAATTCCCCGCTAGAGTGTTCAGGTTATTTAAACAGAATTCTGAAAGCAAGGCAATAAGAAGTAAAAGAACTAAACAAGATAAATTAAAATTAACAACATAGAAAGTATTTTTAATGTCATATTTAAGCCATCTGACTACCAAACTAAATCTTACTGCCATAGTTTTCATGTTCCTAGAACTTGGTCAGCATTTCTGTCTCAAGCTCAGTGTTCTTTCTTATTTACTGACATGATACCACAGAGAATTAAAAGCTAATGTCATTTTTAGACTAATTAGTGTACTACTAAAATTACATCTTGTTTGCTAAGGACAAATACTTCCCCAAAAGCAGAGGATTCCTTTCTATAACTTATCCTTGAATTAAAAGAGATGTTCTCCAACAGAGAGAAAGCAGAAATGAGTCACAAAACATATCATTGCATAGGATTTCGAAGTATCAGTAAGTCAGGTATACACTTTAAGTTGATAAAGTTTGGGGAAAATGAAAGGAGATAATCAGGGATGAAATAATTTAGGAAGAACATACTTGTAGGGATATAGTAAAAACATGCAATCATGGGGGGCTCTCCCCTCATGATAGAGATAAAGCTTTATATAAAACACATAAGAAAGTAGGGTAAAATAACCTATAATATTACAGAGGGAGACAAAAGAATGAGAGACTAGAGAGTATGAGAGAAAAAGGCAGAGAGACCACAGGAATGGAGAAATCAAAAGTTATAAAATGTAAAACAGTTGAAAACAAAGCTTGAGATTGGAAAATTGGGTTTGAAAAAGCTGTGAGTTACCCTGTCTTCAGACTGGAGACGATGTAAGGAATCTCATCTTGTAATTTTCCATTCAATTAAAAATAATGAGGTATAGAAAAGATATCTCATAAAAATGATGCATATTAAAATGAACTCCAACAGATGGAAACAAGAGGCTTTATTTATCTTATACTTTTTTGGTTTCTTTGTTTTTTTTTTCTGATTTTCCCCTTTTGTCACTGTCTTGATTTCTGTACCTTTTGTCACACACACACACACACACACACAGACACACACACACACACACACACACACACACACACACACACACACACACACGGTTATCTGATTTGGGGAGAGAAAGAAGAAACAAGGAAATGACAGGACAAAGTATGAACCAATTCAGCAGTGATATTCACTAGTCACTATGTTGAAAATGTACTATACCACTTGTGAGAGAAGGGAGAAGAGAGGAAATGAACTTGGAGAAAAGAAGGGAAGAGGTGACACAAAAAAATTACTTATGGCCTGGGAGTTTGGCCTAGTGATGGAGTGTTTCTCTAGCATGCATGAAGGCCCAGGTTTGATTCCTCAGTAGCACATACATAGAAAAAAGCCAGAAGGGCTGCTGTGGCTCAAGTGGTAGGGCTCTAGCCTTGAGATAGCCCAAGGACAGTGCTCAGGCCCTGAGCTGAGGACCAAAACTGGCAAAAGAAAAAAACCAAACCAAACCAAAGCAAAACAAAACAAAAATAACTTATGAGACTGTAACTACTCTGTACATCACCTTCACAAAACATGTATAAATAAAAGAAAATATTTCAGGTACACATGGAATTCTCAGTCACAAATAATATTACAATGAAATGAGATAAACCAAAAAATACATTGTCTTCTGAGTAGCACACTGTTCATAGGTATGCATGACACACAGGAAGTACTTAGTAATCTCAAGTATTATTTTCATTGTAATTATTTTAGAGAAGTTCCTGTATGAGACCACTGCATAATATATTTGACTCCAAATGGATTCAAAGCATAAACCCAATACAAATTGCAACCTATTAACAACACTTTAGCTTTACCTTCTTTACAATGATATCACATAATTATATGAAGAAAATTATATAGTTAAACCATATTTCATAATTATATAATACAAATAATTTTTATGATACCCTTAAATAAGCAAAAAACTTTCAAAGAAATTTCCATTGTTATGAAGAAAACCAGAACCAGTTAACATACCTAAGTAAATCTCTATACACTTCAGACAGGATTATTTTGATATTGAAGATTTCTTCATGAAAAAAAAAGAATATACATATATATTTCTAGGTAGTTGGACATCAATTTACTTTACAGAAAAAATGATAAGCAATTTTCCCAAGTTGAAGGGATTAGAAAATTGAGGAGCAAAACTTGAATCTATTCTTGTAATTACTGAGCTGCCTATTTTTTTCATATATATTTTTACTGTAATTAATAGAAGGGTTACACTATATTCACCAGACAGAGGATACATTAATTCACATACATTGATATACTTTCTCATGTCTTGGTCCCCATTTCCCTCCCTCCCACCCCTCATGCTGCTGTCAGAAAGAATGACATTGCCCCATTTGTAAGGAAATGGAAAGACTTAGAAAAATCATATTAAGTGAAGTAAGCCAGACTCAAAGGAACATAGGCTCAATGGTTTCCCTCGTTTGTCATAATCACCAGAAATCTTGGACTCTCCTAGCAGAGATTTACAATAGAGCAAAACCCAGATACATAAGGCCATACGGAATGATGCTAAATGAAAGGACATCCAGGATATAGAAACAAAAGCCATATAATGCGTGATTGTTGTCTTTAATGTACTATATTATCGCTCATCACTTTTGCTGTCCCTTGGTTATCTCATATTGTTACATTATTTCACCTGGTTATCTGATATATTGTATATATGCATATTTGGCTATTTGAAGTCAGATACAGAAGGCAGGAAAACAAGATGAGGGGCAGGGGTGGGGGGAGGGAAATGGGGACCAAGACATGAGAAAGGGGATCAATGTATGTGAAGTAATGCCCCTTCTATCTGGTGAATATAATGTAACCCTTCTATTAGTTATAATAAAAAATATATGAAAAAATAGAATGGAAGAAAGTCTCTTCAACAAGTGGTGCTGGCAGAACTGGTTAAGCACCTGCAGAAAACTAAAGTTGGATCCTTCTTTGTCACCCTGCACCAGGATTAAATCCAAATGGATCAAAGATCTCAAAGTAAAAGCAAATATACTGAAAACTTTACAAGAAAGAATATGAGATATACTAGATCTCCTTGGCACAGGTCGAAACTTTCTTAATAAGGACCAAGAAACACAACAAATCAGAGAAAGTCTGGATAAGTGGGACTGCATTAAACTGCAGAGCTTCTGTATGGAAAATTAACTAGAAAGCCTACAGAGTGGGAGAAGATCTTCACTAACCATACAACAGACAAAGGCCTCATATCTAAAATACATCAACAGCTCAAAAAATTATATCGCTTCAAAACTAATCTCCAAGGAAACAACCATCCCATTAAAAGATGGGCCAAAGACTTAGAAAGTCTTTACAGAAGAAGAAATAAGAATGGCCTATAGACACATGAAGAAATGATCGACGTCTATGGCCATAAAAGAAATGCAAATCAAAACATCTCTAAGATTCCACCTCACTCCCGTCAGAATGGCCAAGATCAAGAAATCTAGTAACAACAGATGCTGGCGGGGATGCAGCCAGGATGGATCACTCTACATTGGTGGGAGTGGAAACTCGTTCAACCACTATGGAAAGCAGTATGGCAATCCCCAAAAGACTAAACATAGAGCTCCACTATGACCCAGCAATTCCACTACTTGGCATTTACTCCATCATCCAGAAACAAGGACATACTAAATCCACTAGCATAACGATGATCATTGCCGCACTATTTACCATAGCAAAGATATGGAACCAAGCCAGATGCCCCTCAGTTTGATGAGTGGATCAACAAGATGTGGTATTTATACACAATGGAATTCTATGCTGCTGCCAGAAAGAAGGACATTGCCCCATTTGTAAGGAAATGGGGAGCTTAGAAAAAATCATATTAAATGAAGTAAGCCAGTCTCAAAGGAACATAGGCTTAATGGTTTCCCTCATTGGTCATAATCAGTAGAAACCCTCGGCTCTCCTAGCAGAGATTTATAATAGAGAAAAATCTAGATACATAAGGCCATATAGTGTGACGTTAAATGAAAGGACTTTCAGGATATAGAAACAAAAGCCATATAACGAGTGATTGTTGTCCTAATGTACTATATTATCTTTCATCTCTTTTGCTATCACTTGATTATCTCATATTGTTATAGTATTTCACCTTGCTATTGGATATATTGGATATATGCATATTTGGTTATTTGAAATAGAACATACATATATTTAGAAGAAGATATTTCTTTTTAGGATAGCAGTGATTGGGTATTTTATCTACTTGTACTTGAAAGAAAGTCAAGTTAAGAATTATGCAGATATTTTAATGACTGTTATTTTCAGCGGTATCATTCACATTTTATATGTTGCAATTCAAAGACACAGGTGCAAACATTTGCTTGCCAATTATTAACAATCAGTGTGAAGTTTTTCAAGCTCAATTTCCTTCAGGTATTTGAAAAATGGAAAGGAGAAGTAGGACCCAAAAGGAACAATATTTGTCTTATGTTACACAAGTCATTTTAGCATAGTAACCTGTATGAAAAGTTTCCAATGAATAGCTGGTCAACAAAGCAAAATTTAAGAAATCTATGAGAACTACACTGATTAAATATGGTTCTAAGCTCTTCAAACTAAATGCATTATTTATTTCTTTAAAGTTAATTAAAACACATTTTTTAATTGTATTTTATTGGTGGGATAACATACAGGGGTTACATTTACATTCGTCAGGTAGTGAGTGCATTACTTCATGAACTTTTATACCCCTTCTCATGCTTTTCTCTGACTTTCCTTCCCCCATTCTGTCACAGTCATCTTGATTTTCCTCTTTCTCTCTTGTTTTCATATGCTGGAGTTAATTTCACGCATCACATATGGCCATATGTACCTTGTTTGGAGATATTGTGATCCTCTGCTAGGAGAGTCCAAGGTGTGTACTAATTATTAAAAATGAGGGAAACCATGGAGCCTATGTTTCTTTGGGTTGTCTTACATCACTTAATATGATTTTTTTCTGTCTTTCTGTTTCCTTACAAATGGGGCCATGTCATTCTTTCTGACAGCAACATAGAATTCCATTGTACAAAAATACCACATCTTCTTGATCCAAACATCTACTGAGGGGAATCTGGGTTGGTGCCATATCTTTGCTATGGCAAATAGTGCTGCAATAAACATTGTTGTGCTAGTGACTTTAGTATGTCTTTCTTTCTGGACGATTGGGCAAATGCCAAGTAATGGAATTGCTGGATCATAGTCTTTTGAGGAACCACCATACTGCTTTCCAGAGTGGTTGAATGAGTTTACACGCAAACCAACAGTGTAAGAGTAATTCTTTCTGCCCACCACCCTGCTAATACAAGTTTTTATTAGATTTCTTGAAAATGGCCATTCTAACTGGAGTGAGATGGAATCCTAAGTTATGTTAATTTGCATTCCTTTCATGACCAGAGATGTTGAAGATGTCTTCACTTTATACTTGCCATTCATATTAACTCTTCAGAGAAGTGTCTAAGTCTTTAGCCCACCTATTAATGGGATTGTTGTTTCAGTATTTGTTTTTAAGAGAGTCAATTTTTTGAGCTATAGGTATATTTTCGATATGATGCCTTTGTCTATTTTATGGCTAGTGAAGATCTTCTCCCACTCCATGGGCTTCCTATTTAACTTGCTAGCTAAGTCCTTTGCCATACAGAAGCTCTGCAATTTAATGCAATCCCATTTGTCCACACTTTCCTTGACTTGTTGTGTTTCTGGGCCTTTATTAAGAAAGTTTCAACCTGTGTCTAGGAGCTTTAGTGTGTATCTTCTATTCCTGTAAAGTTTTCAGAGTATCTGCTTTTACATCAAGGTCTTTGATTTATTTGGAATTAATTCTGGTGCAGGGTGACATATAATTTTTTACAGATGCTTGAACAATTTTGCCAGCACCCTTTGTTGAAGAGACTGTCTTTCCTGCATCCTATTTTTTTTCTTGGTTCCCTTTCCCTTTCCCACGAGTAGGTGGCCATAGGTCCGTGTATAGATTTCTGTGTTTTCTTTCCTATTCCCTTGGTCCTCAGGTCTATATTTGTGCTTGTACCAAGCTGTTTTGTTTACTATAGCTCTGTAATAGAGTCTGAAGTTTATTATTGATATTCCTGCATTGCTATTCTTTCTGCTAAGAATTTTTTTTTTGCTATATGGGGTTTTTACTATTCCATATGAATTTTTGGACTGCTTCCTCTATTTCATTAAAGAACATGGCTGGGGTATCGATGGTTTTTTGTATTGAATTTGTAGATAGCCCTTGGCAGGATTGTCATTTTCACAATGTTAATTCTTTCAATCCAGGAACATGTGAGAATTTCCATTTCCTTAGTTCTGCTTATTTTCCTTTTATAGATTTTTAAAATTTTCATCATAAAAGCACTTTTCTTACTTAGTTAATTCCTAAGTATTTTATTATTATATTAAGGCCATTGCAAAAGGAATTGCTTTCCTGATTTCTGTCACTCTCTTATCTTTGTTGGCATACAGGAAAGCTATTAATTTTTGAGTGTTAATTTATACCTTGCTACATTGCCAAAATTTCAAATCAGCTTGAGTAACTTGGAATTGGTGTCTATAGGCTTCTTCAAATACCGAATGAATCACATCATCTTCAAAGAGGGAAGCTTTTACTTCATCTCTCCCTATTTGAATCCCCTTTTTTTTTTGCTTCTTGACTTATAATGCATAACTCTTTTGTTAAGCTTGCTCTAATCCATGAAAGTACTCTAACTTGAAAAGTTTGGGGGTTTTATTCAACTGAATGGAAATCTAAGTTGGCAATAGTCTATAATGTAGGCTCTTATGTAGTTATTTGGAACCAGTTGCCTTTCTGGTAGTTATCACCAGTTCTCCTTATTAGCAATTATTTTCATTTTGTGAATTTAGCCTGAAGAACAATAAATTTACAGGCACTGTGGACCAAGAATTGTGTTCAAATTTATTCTCATGATATCTAATATTTTTTCTAATGTGAAACTTTTAACCGAATTAAGAGATAAGGAAATCAAGTCAGGAGTTTACTAAATTTTACCAGATTATTCAACTGGCTATGGAATGGAAATCTATTTCATGCTCTTGATTTCAGACATTTTTAACAATATTGTCATGAGACCATGAATTAATATCATTTTATAATTTGAAATTATGACTTCTTAGTCATTCATGTTTTGTTGGCACTGTCATTGTGATTATATTTTCTCAGTTCAAAATGGGCAATCTTTTTGTAGTATCTGTAATTTGTTTTTAAAGATGTGACATAATAACAACCATCCCATTAAAAGATGGGCCAAAGACTTAGAGAGTCTTCTCTGAAGAAGAAACAAAAATAGCCTATAGACACATGAAGAAATGCTCAACATCTCTGGTCATAAAAGAAATGCAAATCAAAACAACTCTAAGATTCCACCTCATTCCAGTTAGAATGGCCAGAATCAAAAAAATGAATAACAACAGATGCTGGAGAGGATGTGGCCAGGAGAGATCCCTACTACATTGTTGGTGGGAGTGCAAACTCGTTCAACCACTGTGGAAAGCAATATGGCAGTGCCTCAAAAGGCTAAACACAGAGCTCCCCTATGACCTAGCAATTCCACTACTTGGCATTTACCCAACCATCCAGAAATTAGGGCATACTAAATCCACTACCACAACAATGTTTATTGCAGCATTATTCACCATAGCAAAAATATGGAACCTAGATGTCCCTCAGTTGATGAGTGGATCAACAAGTTGTGGTATTTGTACACAATGGAATTCTGTGCTGCTGTCAGAAAAAACGACATCGCCCCATTTCTTAGGAAGTGGAAACTCTTAGAAAAAATCATATTAAGTGAAGTAAGCCAGACTCAAAGGAACTTAGGCTCAATGGTTCCCCTCATTTGTCATAATCAGTAGAAACCTTGGGGTCTACTAGCAGAGATCCGCAATAGAGCAAAACCTTTATACATAAGGCCATATAGTATGAAGCTAATTGAAAAGACCTCCAGGATATTGAAACAAATGCCATACAATGAATGATTGTTGTCCTTAATGCACTATGTTATCTCTCATCTCTTTTGCTGTCCCTTGGTTATCTCATATTGTTACAGTATCTCACTTTGTTACCTGATATATTGGATTTATTTGTATTTGGTTATTTGAAATTGGATAGGGAAGGAGGGAAAACCAAGACTGGGGTGGGGGGTGGATGGGAGGGTAATGGGGACCAAGACATGTGAAAGGGTATCAATGTATGTGAATTAATGCACCTTCTATCTGGCAAATATCATGTAACCCTTTTATTAATTACAATTAAAAAAAGATGTGAATTAAAAAATAATGAACATTCCTTTCTGCATTTTAAGAGATAATCCAGGGAAGCTAATATGCATTAAAGGAAGTACCACCCATATTCTTTAATCCACTGATGAATTAAATTCCCACTTATTTTCAGTCAGTATAACATGCTAAAAAAAATAAGAGTTTTGTTTTATTTGTGATTATTAGTTACAATGAAGCCCTGTATGGCCTCTTACTTAAGATTCTCTTGCTTTGGCCCCTGTAGTGCTAGAATTCCAGGATTGCACTAACTTGTCTGGCTCAAAAATAAGTTTACCTTCAGTGAAATAATGTTCTCTCATTGAAATAGTGAGTTCAGTAAAGGGAGTTCCTGTGATCACATGAAAGGTAGTTGGTTATATTCGTTGGCGAAAATATTTTGGAGTCACACCATCAAAGCTCTGCTCCTTACCTTCATGGTTAAGGCCTGCTAATTTCTGATGTCAAATTTTGGAAGATTCCTGGGTGCTAGATGAGAGCGATTAACTCACAATTTTGCCTAGGCAAAGAGTTATTTGACAAATAAGTAGTTCCTAACAGATCAAAATATGACGTCTTGAGGCAACACTTCACTGGTGAAAATTGGCCATACAGATGGCTGTTTGAGGGAGAAAATAGGTTAAATGTTATTATTACAATTGGGATATAGGGAACATAGTTAATCTTTAACTGTTTCCAAAACTTTTCATGGCTACTAGTTTCTCTCTCAAAAAGAACTTGAGAAAGGTACAAGGTCAAATTGCCTGAAAGCTTATTACCAGGGTGGTAACTACCTGTATGAATGTTTAAGTACATCCAGAAACAGGGGTGTACTTACTAGTCTTTTTAACTTGGAAAGGAATTCAGTCTCATTTCCCCAGAGTAAACCATCACAAAGTTTACTATTTAACAATTAACCTTGTGCTTTCTATCATTCTTCTTTTCTTTGAAACCTTTAGCTTTTCATGGCTCGCTCATTGGCATAATTCCCTGTTATACAGACACACTTATACCTCATAAAGCAATTTACTGACTAAAGGATTCTTTATCACTCCCACATCCTTACAAGCAGAGCTGAAAGTTTTCTAATTATGACAACATAGAGAGGCAAACATCTGTGCTGCCAATGTGAAACAGCAGCAGCTCCCAGTGAATGAAGCAAAGAGCTTTCAGATACTTTAAATATTTGCGGGATTAAGTAGAATGTTTGCCACTGAAGTCTCCTTGAGTAATCCTTTGGGAAGCTTGAGAGATCCTCTTTCGTGTTTAACAAAGTAACTAGAAATAAAAGCAAAAGATGAAAAGAAGCATTTATTATAGGATGATTTTAGTAGCAATCTATAGTACCCCATATGGGGCTTAATAAACACCATTAGGAGTATCAACATTCTGCTTTTAATTTCTAAAGGCTTAACTATTAGTTCATAGGACATGGCAAAATGTGCCACAGGTAAAGAAGATGGATGGACTCACATACCTGGACTTAGCCTGGGCCCACAGAAATAATAATTGACATCTTTCTCAAAGTATGAATATGTCAACTGTTCTTTGTGAAAATGAGAACAAAAATGAACTCTCTATGGAGATACAAATAGTCCTAAGGTTAATATATTTCCTTCATATATTTCCATCCTCATAGACCTATAGATTTGTCCCTTTTTCGAGGTGGAGTTCAAGCTCTTCATATATTCCTCTTCTAATGTTTCAGAATTAGGTAACATATCTAAACCATGTATGGAGATAAATGGCAGAGGCTTCCACTATATACTCAGCTACAGGAGCCACTGTGTTCTGTAGTACTCATAAATGAATAGTGAAGAATTCACTGAAAATTACTCATTTCTACATACAGAAAAGCCAGTAGAATACCAAGAATACAATTCAGTGGTTCATTCCTATGTGCTTGACATTTCCTCATACCCAGATACATTCTCTTGCAATTCTGGAACTCTCTCAGTTAAACCTAACTCCTTTAGTAAAAATTATTTTTAAAAATGGGAGTTAAAAACTAACATGAAGTTGCTTACCTGTGTCTTTTGTATATTCTTTGCTGAATCGTATACCTGGCCATGTATCTAGCAAGGTCTAATCTTTAGACCATGATTCATGTTGGATAAAAGAAATGAGTTCCTCCCAAACTCAGTAAACATTCAAAACTTCCTTTTGTGTGATTTGTGTTTCCATTCTTCCAATCTCTATAAATTCATATACAGGCACCAGACTTTTACCATTTAAAAGGAGAAGGTAGATTTGTATAGCTCTTCCAATGTCTCCTAATCTTATAATTTACAAATTAGGTGTTCTGGGAGCTGAGCTTATTGCTTATTCAATTCATTCTACATTGTGATTCATGAATCCAGACCTTTTGGTACCTGTTAAAAATGTAAAGATGTTAAAAGTTTTCACCAAAATGAAATATAGTTTTTGAAAAGTTGCATATAAGTATCATCTCACCGAAGGTAGACATTGATATTATTTGGATTCCCTGTGAATGTATACAATCTCTATGTGTATAGCTTATCCGTTTTAAAAAAAGTAGCTTCTCACATATTCACACATATTCTCAGGGTAAATACTAAAAGATCAATAAATATATAAAAAGCATATCTCAGGAAAAACATAGGTTGTATTAACAGTTTACTGACTTCTGAAGGAAACTTGTGATTTATGAGGTTTTATCTCCACCTTTTACAGAAAAGACATTTCTAATAAGTATTAATCAAAATGCATTCAGTATTCTGAGCTTACAAATCAGATTACAATGAATGTGACTGGCCTTATTATTTCTGGATTGGAGAAAGGTGACTTATACTTCTTTAATACTGAGTTAATACAGTCACATTGGACCTTCTCAAGCATTTTAGGCCCTTAATTTTTCACAGGAAGGCAGAGCAAGTGCTGTCAATTATTTTTGCACTTCAGTGAAAGGCTTGCCAAGTCTGCAGGAACTTTGAGATATCACTTTATCATTGCTCTTTGTAAAACCATAAGATGACATCTTTTGACGGGGGAGACGTTAGACTTTTAAGATTTCCTTTTCTCCCGATTCATTTATCGTTATCCTCTTAAAAGTGTTCCTCCTTTCCCTGACTGGCTTTGGTGACAACTACTACGGTAAGAAATTCTTTTAGGGTAGGAGAATAAGTGGGTCTTATAGGAATAAGAACAAAGCTACAACACAACGGGCTACTTAGAAAGTTTGTTTGAATGTTTCACACTGTATACTAACAAAAATATTTAGAATTACACAGGTGGCTTTTCTTCATCCCAAACCTGACAAATGAATCAATAGATTTTTCACAAAGCATTTATTTTCTAGTTAACAGATGGTGGATTCCAATTAGGTGTTGGTACATTTTGAATTGTGATTGTCTACTGGAAAGGAAATTTGTGGTGCTTCAATCATGGAAAATAAAACTACTCTAAATTTGTTTTTATTTTATTTTAATACTCTTTTCCATTCCTACTATGATTGGAATTAGTGCTCAAAACTGTGCTTATATAAACATGTGTGTATATCCACATACCACACAGTAAAACTAAAAACTCCAACACAAGACCAAAAAATCATATTTCATTGTACTACCTGTGGTAGAACTTGATTAGAATGCTTAAAAATTAGATCAGTGAGCTATTGGAAAAAGAGAAAGCTTTAAATACATGGACACTAGAAATTTAAATTGTCATTATTGAAAAGTAACAAATACCAGCTAAAGATGTTCATAATTCAAAACAGGTGTTTTAATTCAGAATCCATGAAACTACAAGAAGTCAGTAGATTTGGTGTTAGGCTAGTTTGTGGCTATTTACAATAAAACATTATTGATAGCATAGTTCTTTGCATTATTTATTTCAAAGTATTCATTTTTAAAAGAATAAATAAGGTGACATGCTCATTTTTCCTGGTAATGATTCATAACATCATAATGGGAACAACAAAATATATACTACAATGAAACAAATATATCAGAATTCCAGTGAAAGAATACCATGTCTATAAGCATTTGCCATTATTTCTCAAAATTTTCTTAAACACAATTTATAACATGAACTTTAAATGATATTTAGAAGCAGCCATAAGCTTTTGTATGAGGAAATTGAAGGCACTTGGCTGAGATTTTAAGTTCATCAATGTGGAAAACACTTGGAGAAGATTGACTTGAATATCTCAGCAAAATCCTGTGTTTCACATAATTGCACATGTTCAGGGAGCAGTGCATGCCTTTTAGTGAACCAGAGACAAATTTCAACATACTTAGCAGGAAAAATATAAGTCAAAATGGAATTGCAACATACTAACTTCCACTCATTCTTCTAATTCCAATGTACCTTCCCCTACACCTGAATTTTAGCATCCTCTGGAATCTATATCAAACATTAAGGAAAACTCAGATCAAATTGATTGCTAAACCAGGTACAGGCTCATACCTGTAATCCTTGCTACTTAAGAGGATGAGATCTGAGGACAGAATTTCAAAGCCATGAGATATTTATACCCAATTAACTACCAGAAAACCAGAAGTGGTGCTGAAAAAAAAAGATTACTAGACCTATATGAGTTTTCTATTTGAAATTGGAAAGATCACTGTTCACTTAGCACTGTTAATTTAATTCCAGACTTAAAGCTATTAGCTAATTATGGCTTTATATTTTACTTAATTGAGCAGTTTACTTTTTCATATATTACTCTCATTACAACGTTGAATGACTGAGACAATTTGGTAAAGGAGTGTAAATGACTTTGTTACCTGTCATATTGTATATACATGTATTTGATTATTTGAAATAGAAAAGGGAAGGGGGGACAAGATTATTAAGAGGTGGTGGGAGGAGGGAAATGGAGAACAAAACATGAGAAGAGGTATCAATGTGCAAGAAATATTGCACCTACTATCTGGCGAACATCTATATTCTCCTGAACCTTATATTTTGAATCATCTCAAGATTCAAATGATGATTGATTTTCAACACAAGTTCATTCTCTATCAATAAAGAGTATTGCCAATCTATCTTCTTAGCAAGGGAGTATCATTAGTTTGCATCAGGAATGATACTAAGCATAAGAACACCTAATTATTATCTCCTCATTTTTTGCTTAGCTATTTGCTTCCCAGAAGAGGACGGTGTAAAGTCTGGGTTACCTCTTGATCCAATAACAACCATTCCTCCTTTTTAAAACCCACACTGTCTAATAATAAAATGTTTCATGGAAAATAATGATTGCAACACTAAATTTAGGTCAACATTACATAAAAGACAGCTTCTAATTACAGACACTATAATGTGAAAGAAAATGTTCCTAAGAAATAAATTCCCAACATTTTTAGCAACAGAAAGTTCAGTATTTCAAAAGGTAATCTATTATTTAGATAATTATTTCAAATAGAAATCTTCCTCAATTGTTGAGCTGAACTCTGACCCAATAGCTTCAAACTTTTTCTTCTTTTATTTAATTCCTTCTTTCCCCAATAAAATCAATCACTTGAAAGAAAGCTCCCAAATATTCTAGCTAATCACTCAACTTCTGCTCATCTTCACCAAGTCTTTTCACATTATTTTTAATGCCAGTCCTGGGATTGAGCTCAGGGCCTGAGCACTGTCCTTGGACTTTCTCAAGGCTAGAGCTCTACCACTTGAGCCACAGCACCACTTCTGGGTTTTTTCTATGTATGTGGTACCGAAGAATCGAACCTGGGTCTTTGTGCATGCTAGGCAAGCACTCTACCACTAGGCCAAACTCCCTGCCGGTCTTTTCACATTTTAAGTTCCTTGAAAAATGTTCCTCATATCAGTTATAAATATGGCATTCACAAATTGCATCAAATGATAAGTACTTTAGACATTAAGAAATTCTTGCAAAAATTGTTCATGTCATATGTATATGTGTGTGTAAAATTATCTTAAATATTGGAATTATCATTTGTTTATGCTAATTTGTACCAATGATAAGGGTAGAATGGGTAGCATGTCCAAGGAAAGAAAATATTAGAATTCTTGATACAGGTGCTAGAAGGCTTAGAAGCCAGTAAAAAAGCTTGCAGCAATGTTTCTGTCTTTGTATTATTTCTTCAGCCAACAAATGATAACCTCTACTGAAGGGTGTAATGCGGCACAGCTTTACATCACTGTCCTGTCCAGTTTTTTCTTCTAAAATCTCTTCAGTTGTCAATGGTCCTTTTAAATGTGTGACATCTACATTTGAATGCAGTATCACCAGACTTTTTCTAGGCATCACAGCACAGAATGTAGTTCTCATCATCTTGTACTTACAATGTTAGAGGTGTGATATGATTCTATTTTTATTTAATTTTTCTGGTTTTCCTCACTAGTTGCTTGCGATAATTTTGGATTCTGAGTCTTTTTATCTCCCCAACACAAGACAGTGACCTTCACCCATCACCTTCCCACCCAGTACTTGTGTTTTGCATGGATATCTTAAGTCATTGACTAGAAAAAATAGCAATGAAATATGGCTGAGTTCAAGTTTTAGTAATAGCATTTCAGTTTCCTGTGTGCTCACATTAATAAAAAATGTGATCATTTGGAAGCAAGGTCATTTGAGACATTGTAAGCTAATTATGTATGAAGAAAGAAGAAAAAGAAGAAGAAGAAGAAGAAGAAGAAGAAGAAGAAGAAGAAGAAGAAGAAGAAGAAGAAGAAGAAGAAGAGGAAGAAGAGGAAGAAGAGGAAGAGGAAGAATAGGAGGAAGAAGAAGAAGGAAGAAGAAGGAGAATAGGAGGGAAAAGAAGAAGCAAAAAACAATTTACAAGCATTGAGCCATTGGCTTATACATATAATCTTAGCTAAAGAGGCTGAGATCTAAGAATTCTGAGTTCAACGCCAGCCTGAGCAGGAAAGTTATCTCTTGTTAGCAACAAAAAGCTGAAAGTGGAGTTATGGTGCAATTGGTAGAGAACCAGCCTGAAACAGAAATAAAAATTCAGCAACAGTGTCCAGCATTCCTCCCTTGGCTAAGGGTTACTTTGATTTGGGAGAAAGATCCTTTGTGCTTCTGTATAAATTTTAGGATTGATTTCTTTTCTACTTCTATGAAGAGCGGCAGTGAAATCTAGATGGAGATTATGTTTGTTTTATGGTGTAGATAGATAGGTAGATAGATAGATAGATAGATAGATAGATAGATAGATAGATAGATAGATAGGTAGATAGATAGATAGATAGATAGATAGATAGATAGATAGATAGATAGATAGATAGATAGATAGATAGATAGATGGAGGGATGATAGATTTTTGAGGGAGAGTCTCCTTAATGTATCTTGGCTGGCTGGCACGGAATTCACCATTCTCCCATCTCTGCTTCCTGAGAAGTGACAGTTGAAGGCACAGATTGCCACACCATACCTCACTTGCATGATTGATGGGGCTCATTCTAGGAAGAAAAATGCATTACCACAGGAACTTCTTCATTGTATCTTCTCTCAACCAAAATTGTTCAGTCTGACAACAGAAGAACTAAATATTCACTGTTTCTCCCATAAAAGCATGGGACTACAATGTCTTTAAGAACTTTTTCGGTCAGAAGCTAACGTGCTGGATATAACTCTAAGGTCATGCCCCTAAGTCATTAATAGATCATGGAACATTTCAGAGCTATGACTTACATTCAACAAAATACTCTTCTTAGAGGATACCTTTGCCTAAAAAATTCTTATTGTCATGTCCAAATATTACCCCCACTATAGACTGAAGCTCATTCTACATACATTTTCCTCCCTCCATCACTTACTTCCCAGCTGGCTCTTGTCATTTGAAGGTTTATGAATTGCTAATGATCCTCTTTGCTCTTCACAGAATTTTTGTTGATCAATAACCTGTCATATCTTCTATATGATCCTCAGAAGTCTTAGAGTGAAGGAGATACCATCTAAAACACTAACAGGACTTAGGAAATCAAATGGTTTTATGTTATTTTGCTGCTTCTTGTTACTGTTTTTTCCCTTTGTCACTGTTTTCAATCTCTCCACTCTTTGTCTTATTTGTAAGTTTATCTGTTTGGAGGAAGCACAGAAACAGTGGGACAAAGTGTGTACACATGCAGCAGTAATACTCACTGGACACTATGTTGAAAATGAACTGTACAACTTGTTGAGAAGGGATATTGGAAGGGAAAAATGGGAAAACATGTGAGAAGAAATAACACATATACTCAATACCTGACTTAGGTAACTGTAACCCCTGTGGACATTACCTTTACAATAGCAATAAAAATAAATAGGTGGCCATTTTTCCAATTCATTCAGGCTGATCTATAATTCATCAACTTTTTTTAAAAGTTTTTTTGGGCACTACTTTTGGGAAGTTAGTCAACCAGTGAAAAGAACTGATCTGAGACTTCCATACTATAAGAGGTCTCCATTCCATCATGTATAGAAATGGTCTACAAGATGAGAAGCTTTGTGGAGAGAGTCATGCATTGAAGCAGCTACCATTAAAGAGAATACTATATCCCTAAGTGCTCCTCTGGGCACTATGTAAGTTGAATAACTGAGAGTGCTTAGTGTTGTAGAGTCACTAGAATCTTTCAGATAACAGGCTACCTAGGATAATTATTGTGAAAATTATTATCCTCACCACTACAAAGAAAATAAAAATATGAATTTTTAAATGTGATTAGTGTTGAAGAATTGGGCTGATATCATCCTTAGGGATTAAAAAATAAAAGTTAGAAAAGAAACTAGAGATTACTGAGTTTCATGTAAAGTAAGATCCCATTCCAGATTTTTTTGTATTTTTTTCTTTTTTTGCCCTGCAACCATCTTCCCAATATTCTAATCAGCTTGAAGATATTTTCATTGTAAATGTTTGCAATTCCGTAAAATGGTGATTCTTTTTGATTGCTAATGCAAACTAAGCACTAGTATGTAAAATGAAGATAAAGAGAATGGCAATTTTAGAGTAGTTTATGATTTTTAGATGCAGGGAAAAATGAATATGTGATAAATACATACATATTGTGTTCCAACGTGAATTTTAAACAAAGATAATTTTATCCATAATAGTTGTTCCAGAAAGATTCCATTTAGAGTGTTTCTATGGTTAGCAAGAAACTTGCCTCTATAAGCATAACCAATGAAAATGTGAGATTAGTGTTGTGCATAACTCACTGTCATAAGTCATATGAGCAGGGACATGTCTGTGGAAGAAAGAAAAGCTCTTCCTTCAGAATTTTAATTTTGAGATGGGCTAAATATACAACCACTTTTAAGTGAGGGCTGCTGAAAATCAATAATTCAGATTTCTAGATATGCATGTCAATTATAACCTTAGCAAGAACAGAGAAAGCTTTAGTGTGGATAGGGTTTTAGTAAAATTGCTTTGCTCAGCGTTCTGCTCTGCCCCCTTTACCTGAGATAAGCCTTCTATAATGAAAGTAAGGGATGAAGTCACAACATTCAACATATCTACCTGAAAATGAAATCAAGTAAATTGAGGGGATGGATGATATTGGGAGAAACGGGGGAGAATGATCAGGGTGCATTTTACTCACAAACTGACATGTTGAATTAAAAACTCATCTGCACAAATACTTAAAGACAAAAATAAGGGGCCAGGAGTTTGGACTAGTGGTAAGAGTGCTTGCCTGGCATGCATGAAGACACGGGTTCGATTTCTTGGTACCACATACATAGAAAAAGCCAGAAGTGGTGCTGTGGCTGAAGTGGTAGAACTCTAGCCTTGAGAAAACCCAAGGACAGTGTTCAGGCCCTAAGCTCCAGCCCCAGGCCCCAGGACTGGCACAAAAAAAAAGACAAAAATAAAAATAATAGAAATGGTGTGTTCAGATGCAAAAAAGTATAAAACAGGATGTAAATCATCTATGAAATACAATCCTAGCAAGTCCATATCGAGATTATTTAACAGTAGTGTTTTAGTAGGCTAAAGGAATTTAAGCAAATTGAGCATTCCTCCAAGTCTTTAGAATTCCATCTTGTAGGACAGGCAGAGCTTAGGCAGTAGACATATGATCCAAATCCATTCCCTGAAAAAGGAAAAAAAAATCTTTTCAGTCATTACAGAAGTACGATCAAAGGGGACATCTTTAATGTATGAAAGCATATTATTTTTAGATTCATCTATAAAACACTCTAATAAGGACACTGGTGCTGATAAATTGGAACTCTCACAGAAGTCACTTCAATTCCTTCCTCACCTAAGCTGGCGAATGCTGTAATGTTACTGAATAAATCATTTTCTGCTAGGAAGCAAAACATTTAGAGTTGTTATTCCAGTAGGTTCAGGTGCTCAGTTGCGAAGAAGAGATCAACAAGACTATGTCAACCGTATTTATAAAAACATGATTTATATGCCAAGCCCAGAAAACATTCTAAAGCTCATAGTTTGTGAAATGCAGTTGGATTTTTTTCAAACTGTAAGTTGGGGGTAGAACTATTCACTGGGAGGTGACAGGTCTGCAGTTTCAAAACTCACCAAAGATAGGACACAGCAGTTTTAATGCCAGGTAGGATTTAGTAGGAAAATTTCTTCTTTTTTTTTTTTTTTTTTTTGATGAGAGCAGAATCACTCTTTTATCAAGGTCTCCTTGTGGGAAAACAGCTTTGGTAAATAGCAATCAAAAAGCACCACCTCCTAACAGATATTAGGTCAGTGATCTGGCATGAGTACTCATCCATGTCACCAAAGTCCCTGCTATGCAATGGCTGCAGGATTTTATGTCAGTTAGGGAGAAAGTGCAGTCCATCACTGAGTTTTCCTTTAATATCTCACAGCTCTTGTGTTGGATAGTTTTAAGAACCTTCTCTGGGAGTGACAGAAGCAAAGCAGAAATTGCTACTGCTTATCCCATTAATTTGCTTTATGGGGAAAGAGAACATTTCCTTATTAGGAGTTGTCAATTTTATGTCTTTCAGAAGCACAGTAATAAGATAAAAAGTAAAATACTTTTTGTCCTGGCACAAAGAAAGAAAAAAAAAACGTTAAAACAGGGAAGCAGAAATGCTTGGGTTCATCTTATACTGTGTATTTAATGAGTTCTTAGTTCCACGAAGCATCACTTCAATGAACATAATAACTTTTCCAAATGGAGAACAAGCTTTGACATCTCCCACATCAACTGGGTCAAGATTGTCAAGCATAGCTCTGGGTTGCTGACAGTCTAGAAAACCTGGAAATATGGTATCTCTAGGTAAGCCTTTGTCCTGGAGATTTACCCAGGGAGTATACAGATATGATCAACGGTGTTTACCTCTTGACCTATCAGAATCTAGGGTGTAGCCTGGAGAGTGAGGAGGGGAAGCATTTCTAAAAAAGAAAAAAAAAATGAAAGGACCTCCGGGATATAGAAACAAGAGCCACATAATGTGTGATTGTTGTTCTTAATGTGTTATGTCATTTCTCATCTCTTTTGTTGTCCCTTGGTTATCTCATATTGTTACAGTATCTTACCTTGTTATCTGATTGTACATATGTTTATTAATTTATTTGAAGTCAGATAGGGAAGGGGGAAATCAAGATGAGGGGAGAAAATGGGGAGAGGGAAATGTGGACAAAAGCATGAAAAAGGATACCAATGTTTGTGAAATAATGTACCTTCTATCTGGCAAATATAATGTAACCCTTCTATTAATTACAATTAAAAATATATTTTTAAAAAATCAACCCATAAGACTCTTCTTTATACTTTATCCTTGATTTAAACAGTGACAAATCTTTTCCTGCGATATTAACATCAGCAATGCCTTCTAGGAATCATTGGTTTGGCAATCTGAGGATGCATATTAAAATCTTAAAAACATTAGCAAGGGAAACAGGTAGTTTAGGTAACTTACAACAGAATAAATTTTTGTGATTCCCACCACAGTAGTGTCTATATGGAGAATATCGCTTTCTTTTCTGAATTTTACTTTTTAATGTTATTTTTAGCTTTAAGTAGTTAGACAAAGAGGTTGCCATTCAACAATTTAGTATGTGAATACAATGAATCTTGATCAATGTCATTCATTTCACAAATTTTTTTGTCTGATCCCAGGGCTTGATCAGGGTCCTGGACCCTGTCACTGAGACTATTGGAGATGCTCTATGACTTGAGTGACAGCACCATTTTCAATTTTTTTTGAGTAGTTTATTGGAGATAAAAGTCTCACTAGGGGGGAAGATGGCGGCAGTTCAGTTTGAGTCTTTTGAGCTCTTGCCAAGACACCAGTTTTGGCAGTGTAGGGGACAGTACATACCTCAAATCGATCCTAAGTAAGCTTTAGCGACACCGAGGCCTCAGTCACAGAGGAAAAAGGCAGAAATCCGGCACAAAGAAGACAGCGGGGACTGGTTTCAGCTGCTCAGAGCAGCCGTGGAAACAAAGCGCTCCTCTAAATCTGAGCAGACAGGGCTTCTTGGCGCCATAACCCACCAGCTGCAGACAGACCCACACAGAGCCTGCGAGAGCCCAGAGCCAACATCCGGCTGTGCACAGACCTGCCAGCTTCACGGAACCAGGGAATCCAGCAATTTGTGAGTAGCTCCGAGGAGAAGTTTCCACTTCTGCTTGCGGAACAGCATTGGGATGGAGCCCCTCCCCCTCCAGCTGAGCGCAGCTCCATCTTGACTACCAGCAAAGACCCGGCCAAAGCAATTGGAGCCTGAGAGGTGTTGCTGACAGCGCCATCTTTCTTACTGGCAAAGGATTTCCAAGAGATCCCTTAGCCAGAAATCCGGCCATAGAGCTGCTGAAGTCCATCCCCTGTGCCAGCCACAAGCCTGGTAAACAAAACCCGCCCGCGGATCTTTCACCTTCCTTTTCCCAAACAAACAATCGGATCCGGAAAACCTCATAGCCAAATCACAAGAGAAAAAGATTTTCTGAAGTGTTTGGATCCCGAATTTAGTGGAGACACAAGTTTCCTATCCTGCCCTGACCCCCCCCCAAAAAAAAATCCTGAAGAATACCCTTTCTTTTTTCTTTAATTTTATTTTTTTGTTCTTTTTCTTTGTTTTGGTTTTTTTTTTCTTTTTTTTCTTCTACCCCTTTTTTCATGTGCATTTATAGGTGTTCTTATTTTCTCTTTACCATCCTACCTACACTTTTTTTTTTCTCTTTTCTCTCCCGCATCCGTCTGTCACTGTGGTCGTTCCTGGAAACATAGTGACAGCTCTGGGTACAGTCCGAATACAAACGATATCGATATTGATACAGTCACCTGCTTTTTAATCTCCTGGTCTCAACCCTAGCATTTCTTAAATAAGAGATCACAAATGTGAGGAATCTCCCCACCCTTTTTCTTTTTCTTTTCTTATTTTCGATTTTTTTCAATATATGAACAATCATTTATTTATGTAAATTGACTAATATGTCTAACAATATCTTTAGTTCTAGAAAACACTTTGTTCTTTGTTTTTTATTTATTTTTTATTGTAATTAATAAAAGGGTAACATGATATTTGCCAGATGGAAAGTGAAGTAAGCCAGACTCAAAGGAACTTAGGCTCAATGGTTTCCCTCATTTCTCATAATCAGTAGAAACCTTGGGCTCTACTAGCAGAGATTTGCAATAGAGCAAAACCTTAATACATAAGGCCATATAGTATGTAACTAACTGAAAGGACCTCCAGGATATTGAAACAAAAGCTATATAATGAATGATTGTTGTCCTTAATGTACTATGTTATCTCTCCAATTGAATCACTCCAAAACTAATCTCCAAAGTAACAACCACCCCATTAAAAGATGGGCCAAAGACTTAAAGAGAGTCTTCTCTGAAGAAGAAATAAAAATGGCCTATAGACACATGAAGAAATGCTCAACATCTCTGGTCATAAAAGAAATGCAAATTAAAACAAGGCTGAGATTCCACCTCACTCCACTTAGAAAGGCCAGGATCAGGAAAACGAATAACAACAGATGCTGGAGGGGATGTGACCAGGAGGGATCACTACTACACTGTTGGTGGGAGTGCAAACTCATTCAACCACTATGGAAAGCAGTATGTATTTTTTTGGTGTTGTTGTTGTTCTTTTTGCTTTTTTGTTTTTGTTTTTTGTTTCTCTGTTTTTCGTTCTGTATGGGGTTTTTTTGTGCTTGTTGTTGTTTTTGTCTTACTTTCTTTTTTTTTCTTTCTTTTTAAAATTTTCCATCATTGAAATCTCCTATATCTACCTCTCTCTTTTCTCAATATATTCTTATTATTACCCTTCTTACTTTCATAAGTTTTATCTAATACTTTGCAAACTTTGTACTCAAATATGCTACCTGCTTATCCACTTATGTCAATTATCCTTACGCTATACCTTTTCTTCATTACTATAATAATTTTAAACTCCTACGTCACTCCTCTTGTACCTCCCCTGTTCTCTCTCATATTATTTTTCTATCTCTGGTCCTCTGTTCATCTTTCAACCCTTATAATGCATGGATCTACATTGATGGCTGTTGAGCAATACTCTATATCTAGGTGTTCAATGATACTCTAGGTTCACAGGGACTTAAGTACAATAGAGATTGGATTGAGAGGCTTATTTTTTTGGTCATAAATCGGTTACCAGTGGTTGTATTAGACTAGTCTGTAAGTACACAAAAAGAAAGAGTGATATTACCAATTAAAGATTGTGAATATCTAGTGTCTGCCAGCTAAAGAGGTCTGGGTTGGTTATATCTGAAAAATTATAATCTTGTTTAGTATTAATCTTGCGCCCAAATTCAAATGGGCAGAAGAAGAAACTCAAGAAAAATGTCAAATCAAGGAATAACATCCCCCACCCAATATTAACAATGGAACAGTCACTGGCAAACCTAGAGGAGAGTCTTCCAAGTGCTATACAAATGCAATTGGTAAACATCATTAATGAAAAATGTGAAAATATAAAGAAAGAGGTAAGGGAGGAAGCCATAGGTAGACAAGAGGAAACCATAAACAAGGTAATACGTGAAAAAGGAGAATACATAAAGGAGGCTACAGTAAAGGTTTTTCAAAGAAAAATGGATGAATTCATAGAATCCACAAACAAAAAGGTGACTGAACAGCAAATATCCAGAGAGAAGAAAGCTACTGAGCTAACCACTCAAATGGAAATCAAGGAGATAAAGAAATCCATACATGATCTAAAACAAGAGATGCAAGGCATCAAAAATGAGCAATTAGAAGCAAGGGAGATGAAGAATAAAGTACATAACTTTGATAGCAGGTTAGACAATGCAGAAGAGAGAATTTCCGGGGCTGAAGATAATTTAGTTGTTCTAGAGAAATAACAGAAAATGAGTCAATCCAAATCTAGGAAATATGAGAGAACACTTCAGGAGGTCCAACATACAATTAGGAAGCTTAATTTAAGGCTAATTGGTGTTGAGGAGGGCCTGGAGAAAGAGGTCAATGGTATTGGAAATATACTTCAGGGAATCATCTCAGAGAACTTCCCAAATATACAGAAAGGCAGGCCCATTGAGATACAAGAACCTTTTAGAACCCCAAACAGACCTGACCAGAAAAGAACATCCCACCGCCACATTATAATCTGAACTGGTTCAATACAGACCAAAGAAAGGATCCTAGAGGCAGCCAGGGTGAAAGGATCAATCACCTATAAAAGCAAACCAATCAGAATACCGCAGATTTCTCAGTAGAGACCATGCAAGCAAGAAGAGATTGGAATCATACATATCATGCCCTTAAGCCAAGTAACTACCAACCAAGAATACTGTACCCAGCTAAGCTCTCATTCACAACTGAGGGAACAATAAAAACATTCCATTCCAGGGAAAAGCTGCAACGTTATGTAGCAACCAAACCAATATTACAAAAAATTCTCAAAGATGTTCTACACATCAAAAACCAACATAAATGCAATACAGAGAAAGACATGGCACCTAAACATGATACCATCTAAGTACCACAAGAACTGTCAAGACACAGGCCCTAATGAAAGCTTTTAAAAATGGTAGGACCTAATAAATATCTCTCAATCCTGACTGTCAATATCAATGGATTTAACTCTCCAATTAAACAGCATATACTGTCTAGTTTGATAAAAAACCAAGATCCATCGTTCTGCTGCCATCAAGAGACATATCTCACCGAGAAAAACAAACATTTTTTTTGTTAGTGAGATGTTGGAATAAACTCTATCAAGCTAACAGCCCCCATAAACAGGCTGGAGTTGCCGTCCTCATATCAGATAAAATAGACTTCAAACTAAAATTAGTGAGAAAAGACAAAGATGGTTACTACATACCACTAGAGGGATCTTTCCTCAGGAGGACATTACCATTATAAATATCTACACTCCTAATCCCGGAGCTCCAAACTTCATCAAGCAAAACTTACTTTCACTGAAACCATACATAGATTGAAACACAGTGATTATTGGTGACTTTAACACACCACTCTCACCTATGGACAGATCAAGGCAAAAACTCAACAGAGAAAGCTTAGAACTGAACAACTATATAGACCAACTAGATCTAACAGACATCTGCAGAATATTCCACCCAGCAACAACACAATATATGTTTTTATTTTAGCAGCACATGGAACATTTTCCAAAATAGACCACATGTTGGGCCATAAAACAAACCTGGACAGATTCAGAAACACAGAAATTATTCCATTATTCCCTGCACACTTTGAGACCACAAAGGCATCAAATTGGAACTGAACACACAACTCCACCAACGAAAACCCTGTAACTCATGGAGATTAAACAACCCATTGTTGAATCACCAATGGGTCATCGAAGAGATCAGAATAGAAATCCAACAGTTTATGAAATTTAACAATAAGGAGCACACAAAATACCAGCTCCTTTGGGACACGACAAAGGCAGTACTCAGAGGAAAATTTATAGCTCTGAGTGCCTACAACAACAAGTTGGAAAAATCGCAAACCAACAAGTTAAAGTGTCACCTTAAGCTCCTGGAAAAAGAGCAACACCAACCCTAATCCCACTAGAAGGAAGCAAATTATAAAAATCAAAGCAGAATTAAATAAATTGGAATCCAAAAAAAAAAACTATAGAAAGAATCAACAAAACAAGGAGTTGGTTCTTTGAAAGAATTAACAAAATTGACAAACCCTTAGCAAATCTTACCGAAAATAGAAGGGAGCATACCGAAATAAACAAAATCACAGAGGAAAATGGTAATATCACAACAGAAATTACCAAGATACAGAGTATCATGAGGGAATACTTCTAAAGCATTTACGCCAACAAATTTGAGAATCTAGAAGAAATGGATGAATTCCTAGGCAATATTAACATACCCACAGTGAACCAAGAAGAACTAAGCCAACTAAACAGTCCTATTTCAAGCACTGAAATAGAAAGGGCAATAAGAGACCTTCCACCTAAGAAAAGCCCAGGGCCAGATGGATTCACAGCTGAATTCTATAAGGTCTTCAAAGCAGAGCTCACACCAATACTCCTCAAGCTCTTCAACGAAATTGAAAATGAAGGTTCTTTACCAAACTCATTCTATGAAGCCAGTATAACCCTCATCCCCAAACAAGACAGAGATTCATCAAAGAAAGAGAACTATAGACCTATTTCTTTGATGAACACCGATGCAAAACTTCTCAACAAAATACTGGCCAACTGTCTACAATAACTCATCAAAACAATTATACATTATGATCAAACAGGATTCATCACAGGGGGGCAAAGCTGGTTCAACATATGCAAATCAATTAATATAATTCAACACATCAACAGGAGCAAGGACAAAAATCACATGATTGTCTCAATAGATGCATAAAAAGCATTTGACAAGATCCAACACCCCTTTATGTTAAAAGCTCTGGAGAAACTAGGAATACATGGAACATTCCTCAATATAATAAAGGCTGTGTATGACAAATCCACAACTAGTATTATACTTAATGGCGAAAAGCTAAAGCCATTCCCTCTAAAATCCGGAATGAAACAAGCATGCCCACTCTCTCCACTCCTCTTTAACATAGTATTAGAATTCCTAGCCAATGCAATAAGGCAAGAAGCAAGCATAAGGGGATCCAAGTAGAGAAAGAGGAAGTAAAACTATCCCTCTTTGCAGATGACATGATTCTATATTTAAAGAATCCTATAGATTCTACTCCAGAGCCTCTTGAGCTGATTCAAAACTTTGGAAGGGTAGCAGGGTATCAAATTAACCCTCAAAAATCAATTGCCTTCCTCTACACCAACAGTGAGAGGAAAGAGGCAACAATCAGGAAAGCAACTCCTTTTGCAATAGCCTCAAAGAAAATAAAGTACCTAGGATTAGCTTAACCAAGTATGTAAAAGACCTTTGTGATGAAAACTTTTAAATGGTAAAAAAGGGAATTGAAGCAGAGCTAAGGAAATGGAAAAACCTCCCATGCTCCTGGATTGAAAGAATCATCATCGTGAAAATGACAATCTTGCCAAATGCTATCTACAAATTCAACGCAATACCCATCAATCTCCCAATGTCATTCTTTAAAGAAATAGAAGAGGTAATCCAAAATTTCATATGGAATAATAAAAGACCCCCTGTAGCAAAAACACTTCTTAGCAGAAAGAATAGCGCAGGAGAAATTTCAATACCAAACTTTAGACTCTATTACAGAGCTATAATTATCAAAACAGCTTGGTACTGGCACAAGAACAGGCCTGAAGACCAATGGAATAGAACTGAAGACCCAGGTGTTAAACCACAGACCTATGGTCACCTAATCTTTGACAAGGGAGCCAAAAAAATAGAATGGAAGAAAGATAGACTCTTCAACAAGTGGTGCTGTCAGAATTGGTTAAGCACCTGCAGGAAAGTAAAGTTGGATCCTTCTTTGTCACCATGCAGTAAAATTAACTCCAAATGGATCAAAGACCTGGAGGTAAAAGCTGACACACTGAAAACTTTAGAAGAAGTAAATTCTGTCAAATTTATTCTATAGGAAAAAAATTGCAACACCAGAAATATAAAGCAAATTGTATGTCAGAGCCTTCATTTGAATTAAACTACACAATATTTTTTAGGAACCATCCTTTCTCAATATTGAGACACATTAATAATGTTTAACAGGAATTTTTGGTGATCAAGATTCTTTATCCATTTGCTGGAAAGGATATTGTGACTTTTGACTTCCTTTTGAGAAATCCCAGGTAGTATCTGCGTGAATCTTTAGTAAACCTGACATTCAAGGATCTTACCTACCCAAGACTGGATATAAATTTATAACCCCTGACTGGATATAGATTTATAACCTGCTAAAAAAACCCATAAAATTCTTTTCTGACAATTTTAATCTTTAGAAAATTTAAGCATATAATGGGGTCCCATCATAGAAGGGCTCTGCATTCCTGCTGGAATAGTTGCTTCCTTAGCTGTGCAACTTGAGATACCTTAGGGATAAAGGACAGTCATTCTAAGTAATATATATATATATATGTGCATATATATGTATATGTATATACACATATATACTATATACATACATGTGTGTATATGTATATGCACATATATGTGTATATATGTACTTATATATACTTATACTTGATTCAGCAGCCTTGACCCACATAGTTTAAATTACCCTGTCCAAGATAGATAAAAAATATGTGCAAGAATTCTGTTATAGAATTATACTACTGAGTGGCGGTAAGAAGAGCCTGTTTATGAGCCTTGGTTGAGAGTCAGTTAATACTGGCTGCACTTGCCTTTAACATTCTCATAAGAAGCCCATGGCAGAATCTTTTTCAACTTGCATTGAACTCTGAGGAGAATTTATTTTATGAGAGCAGTATCTTCTTTGCTTGACCAAATTTTAAATTAAAATGACCAAGGACCTCCATTCAGAATATAATATCAGTCTCTTATTCCCTCCATTAAAATAACTTTTATGAGACTATTTATGTTGTCCTTGTGAAAGTCTAATATGACAAAGAACTTTTAAAAAGATTTCAAGAGTGTGCTTTTATCACACCTTAATAATCCCTTTCCAGAATCGCAATATTAAACTTGTTTCTCTCTTTCAAAAACAATCTAGCCTAAATAAAAGGTTAATTGAAATGGTTTGGACATTTCTTTGCCTAACTTTGGTCATTACTTCTATACCAGTCACCAGATTTTCTTTATACTTTCTTCCTTGTCTGTTTGTATTGTTATATTTTCCTATTCCTTTATGTATTCTAAGTGTATATAGTTTATATTCTTCTTTATTTTTCATACTTTTATTTCCCCTTCTATGTGACTACTATAATCTGCAAACAGCACTAAAATATACGTGAAAGTGGCTTACTAAGGATATCCTGTGTAGAACAAAGTTTGTATTCAGTGGTGTTTGATGATGTTTCCTGAGAAAAAGATATTCAAAGTCTTACTCTGATCAAAAATGAAGAAAATATTTCAAATTGGCCAAGCACTGCACAATCAAGAGCTACAAGGATACAGGAACAAAAAGATTTCCAGTAGAGGCAAATACAAAAATGCTTTTATATTGATAACCTTCAGAGGATAACTCTGGGTATAATTTCAGGCAAAGGCTATTTAAACTACCACAGTCTCAGCAATGAGAAATCAGCCAGTTTAAGACAGCATGCATGAATAGCATTCAGAATTGTATCAATTTGCTTAAGACTTTTCTGTTTTTACAAATAGACACAATAGATACAGTGTATGTTTTACAAATAGACACAGTAGATACAGTGTGTGTTATGTGAAATTTCTCTGCAACATAGCAAATCATCTTAACTAGAGTTTTGGGTTCACAAGGGATACTTGTGTTAGTTCTTCTAGAAAGTTCTAATAGGGCAAATAAAGCAAACAAAATATCCTAAAAGTATTTCAAAAGCTGTTCAGTTCACCATTATTACAGCGTGGTGATGGTGAATTTATCACTCTTGAGAACTAGCAAGGGATTCTTAAAAGTAAGACAATCCTTAGATCTCAAGTGAATTTATAGTCCATTCTTAGTAACATCTAAAATTAATAACAAAACTCTTAGCTTAAATAATTTATTGTCTGTGATATTTGAGAAAGGGATATTCTCAGAATTCTAATTTCATTAACAAACACCCTTTTATTCTTCTACCCATATAGCAGTTTAGGAAGCACAAGTAAAATGGGGCATGGAAGTGAATGCCTATACTCCCAGCACTCAGGATGAAGAGATAGGAGAACCACAAGTTCCAGAGGAGCAACATAATAAATCTGACGCCAAGAGATGGATAAAGTGAAAGACTTAGAAGAAAGTATTGAGACAGAGAGAGAAACGAGCAAAGAAGGAGACATAACCTTTCAAGAAGATGAAACTATTTTGTTCATTGAGATTGGATATCATTAATTCTTCTTCACGTTTTAGATTACTCGGTATGTATTAAAATACCTCATGTCAATTATTTGACAATGATTTATTCAATGCTTATTACAGGATGCCTTCTGTGGAAGTTATCTTCTCATCGAAACTCTCCTCAGATGTTTACACTTGACAGAGAGACTGTGGTTGGCAATGTACATAAATGCTAAGCAAACAAGCCAGGACAAACACAACACATCGCTCCTGAATGCATTGAGAACAGAGAGGAAAATAACTAGGGTGATGGCACAGATGCCTGAGAGAGATCAATTTGGGTAGCTGAACCTGAGAAATTCTCTATGCATCTCTGAGGACAAAAATAAGATGATAATATAGTGTTAATGTTTAACTCAATGGAGTTCAAGTATCTGGAGCAGAAAAATATACATATTTCTATTAAATTAAAATATCTACAATTGTGTTAGAAGCATTGTTTCAAGCTTTTTCTCTCAGCAGCATACGTGCACATCTATAAATGTATACATATACATATTTGTTTTGTGGAAACTTAAGATACTTTGTATTAAGAAAACAAGCTTCTTGTTCAATACCACTAGGGCACCAATAAATTTTTAATAGTCTATACTGGGGGAAAAAAATCACAGACACAGATGGTTATTCGCAAACTTTGAAACAGTCTGATTTTTGTTTAAATCCCGACTCCTTTTATGGCATTTGAGCAAAACCTAAGAGTTTAATAATAATGTATTTCTGCTGAAAAGTATGGATCACTAAAAAGAAAAGAGGTAATATACCATGTGTTCATCTTATTTTGCCCCAAGATCCATATTATATTATTACCACAATCAGAAAGCAAGGGAGTTCTGTTTTCTGCTCTAAAAGCACTGATAGGGTAAATTCCTTTAAAGTTGTTCTTTCCAACATATATTTCTGGCAAACTACAAATTCTTCTAAAGTTTGTCTCTTTTAAAGGCATACATCTTGTTATTTCTATTACAGTTTTATACATGACTTTAGATTTTTTCCAATTTTCCAACAAAAGAAAAAGTAGGGAAAAAGAAACAGAGCAAAGAAAGGAAGCAACATAAAAATGTTAAGGAGGGATGAGTTAGAGATATTTCTGTATACTTTTTCATAAAGTCTTGGCACTAACAAACATCCTCCCATTAAATCAACTTTCCCAGCCACTGATTTCAATTTTCTCTCAATTAAATCCTGAAACATTGATTGTTTTATTTTAGTTTAATCATTATTATTCTTTGGTGTGTTTTATAAATATTTTATCAGTTGCCCATCAATTCAGATATCTCAATTTTATCATTCAAAAATTTTCTTGAATCAAAAAACTTATTTTGAAGAAAGGGGGCTGAAACGTGCAATTAAGAAAGGAACTGTTACAGACTCGATAGGAAGTGACACTCCATGTGCTAAAAGCTTGCTTGCTCACCAGGCCATGATGCTACTGGAAGGTGGTACAAGCTTTGTGTGGTGGAACCAAAGTAGCAGAAATGAGGTTACTGTAACAAGGCCTTAAAATCATGATAGAAATTTGTTTCCTCCTTTCTATCTTTCGCTATCTATATATGCTACCTTGATTGATTAAGTTCTCTGTCACATGACCCTGAAATGTACTGCCTTATCAGGAGCATAAAAGTAATTAGGCCAATATACAACAAGTGATTGTTGTCCTTAATGTACTATGTTATCGCTCATCTCTTTTGCTGTCCCTTGGTTATCTCATATTTTTACAGTATTTCACCTGATATCTGGTATATTTTATATAAGTGTAATTGGTTATTTGTAGTTGGATAGGGAAGGGAGGAAAACAGGATGAGGAGCTGGGGTGGGGGGAGGGAAATGGGGACCATGACATGAGAAAGGGTATCAATGTATGTGAAGTAATGCACCTTTTATCTGGTGAACATAATGTAACCCTTCTATTAATTACAATAAAAATATATGGAAAAAAAAGTAGTTAGGCCAAGTGACCATCAACTGAAGCTTATGCAAATTTCGAAGCCATGTGCTGATGGTTTATGCCTGTAATACCTAGCTACTCAGCAGTCTAAGCAGTATAAGATCTGAAGATTGTGATTTGAAACCAGCCCATGCAGAAAAATCTCTGTGAGACTCTTATTTCCAGTGAACCTCTAGGAAACCAGAAGCTGTAACCAGGCCTTGAGTTTGAGCTCCAGGATTGACAAGAAAAATAAAAAAGAAATAAGTTGTCCTATCTAAAGTTGATTTATCACAGGGATAAAAAATATATCTAAAGAAAAAATAGAAATTATTTTGATCTCCAAACTCTATTTCTCTCCATTACTTATAATGCAACAGACCGTGGGGATTGGGGGTAGGGGAGCAGTTAGAATTGGAGACCATTTCAAAAGCCTAAAACTTCCTTTAGGAAAGACAGAATTTGATTTCAAGAATTTTTTTCTCAACACAATTCTATTGTTTTGAAGTTGTACATCAACTTGAAACATCAACTACAGACCACTTCAGTATAGTGCCTTTCCAATGTGGCTTTATTCCAAAAGGGAAAGTCAACTCTCATGTTTACAGCTGTCAGTCAGCTATACAAGCAGAGATGAGCAACACAAATGCCATTGCTTTATTCAATGGTCCAGATATGAGTCTTATACCAACTGAAAGCTTCTTTGAAATAGGCCCTCCAATGTTTCACCGTAGCCAAATGAGAAACTTGAAATGTTCAGATGCAGGGGACTGCAGCTTCAAAAGATGAAATTTCTAACTGCAATGATCAAGGACTTAAACTTTTCTAATCATTGAAAACAAAACAAACTTGAGGAAAGTAAGCTCAACCCAGTAGGTAGGGATGGAAGAATAATATGGAGAAAAAAGAGCCAGATAAATCTTAATTTATCCCTGAAAGTTATTTTGGCTTCCACTGTTGTTCTCACCATTTGAACTCCATTAAAGGCATTAAGTGGAGCTTCACCATGAGGGTTTTAACTAATTCACATTACTGAAAAAGAAAAGAACATATGTGCAGATCTGAGGTCTAGAGAAGTGTTAGCTTCTCATTGCAGAACATGACCATTGAGAAAAGGCAGAACTATCCAATAAACATCCACTATCCAAAGGAAAGGAAAAGGTCCCAAAGCTAATGTCTGTGAGATACAAGTTAACAGTGTATAAGTGATGCTGAAAGTCACCTTTTATTTTTTATGTATATGTGAATATTTAAACTAAAAGAGACTTTACACTTTCACCTTCTAATGTATCATCTACTGATTTCCACTGCTTACACCTAACAAAATATACACCCATTAGGAAATTGCTCTGAATACAACTTTAATTATTATATAAACAAAATGGTAAAATAAGCATGACTATTTATCAAGGTGATTGCATATGTGAAAAATCAACAAAATGAAATTGTTCTCAAAATGTGTGAAAATATTCTCCTACAAATAAATCTAAGGTAGCACATTAAGTGAATTTATTTTTTGTAATTCTGTGTATTTCACATGGCTTATTACTATAAGAATAATTTTGAGTGCCAGAACATGTGTAAAATACTTTGTTAGAGCTACATTTCATCTTTGTTATGCTGATTTCATTTGAGTTTATACTTACTGTGCACTATAGGCAGCATCTGCTTTTTTTTAATAAATCAACAAATCAATTGGAACTACAGAGCAGGAGCTCAGAAAAGAGAAAAATTCCAAAGCTTAGGGACGTGTGTATGAATACAACTAGATACTCCAGCATTATTTTAAAGGATTCAGCTAAATTGATCTTCAAAGGATTTGCATTCTTTAGCCTAACACCTGCTATGTATTCTTTTGAAATACCCACAATTAGTTAAAATATGAAGTGGTTAGGTACAAATGACAGTCATTTATTACTAGACAGTAGCCCTTCATTTATTTTCTTAAAATGAACCAATTTCAGTTCTGCTGCATGAATCAGAAAATGCAAAACCATTCTACTCTGAGCTAGGGATCCTACATATCCAACATGTTAGATTTCCTCTTACTCAATTTCCAGTTCCTCCATGATCTGTCAACATCCATCCATCCTAATTTACCCCTAAGATCAAACCCTGGGTTCCTTGACATAAAAATTATTTTTTGAAAACTATCTCTGACCTCACCAATACAATTTTGGTACATATGTTATTGCACTTACAGATTGCTTTTGATAATGTGGACACTATATTATATACCAAAATCTATGAGTATGAAAAGCCTTTTGAATTTATTTGAATCTTATTAATCTTATCAACAATTTGTAGTTCTCAGTGTGCAAACTTTTCATTTCTTTGGTTAAATTTCCTTTTAAGCATCTTACTTGAAAAAAATGGATTAAGCAAAGTAAGCCAGACCCAAGGAAACATAAGTTGCATGGTTTCTTTCATTAGTGATAACTAGAACAAGTCTATAAATACCCATGATATATGCCCTAAAAATTCACACTTTAAGTTACCACCTAATCTGTGCCTTTTGACTTTTATACCAGAAAGTAAAAATGGCTTACTCAGGAAGTAAAAATGATTTATTGACGATCATTAACCTGATATGATATTATGTATGTACTTGATTCTCTTTACCAAATATTCATGATGCTTTGCTAGCTTGCCCTTGTTTTGCTTCTCCTCAAGGAAATTATCATTTACTATAAGAATATTTGGTGGTAAAAAACCGACTCTTTACACTTTGGCTGGTTTAGGGCTCTATGTTTTCTTCTCTTTTGAAAAATGACAGTCTGTGTTTTGTATACACAGCATTTTTTTTTTCAGCATTCTCAACTGTATCATCCCACCCCTTTCTGGACTGCAAGATTTTGAGTAGACTATACTGCTAGTCTTATTATGATTTTCTGGTATGCAATAAGTATCTTTCTCCTCACTGAATCATAATTTTTGTCTTTGTGTTTGACTTTTGAAGATTATTTTCAAGACCATAGCACAGATACCTTGAATCCTATCTTTCTAGTCTGCTGGTTTTCATAACTTGGAATTTCCATTTCCAGTTCTCAGACTTGGGATATTTTTGGTCACTGCTTTCTTAAAGTCACCTCTCCATACCTTTTGTTCATTGTTTTTCTTAGGATATTTTGTATGTATGCATTGGTTTCCTTAAGCCATAAATCAACTCGCTTTTTTTAAAAATTCTCTTTTACTTGTTATCTCTTCTGCACTTCTAACTAGATGATTTCCAATGACCTGTCTCTTGATTAAATTTGATGTCCAAATTCTGTATTAAATATCTGTCTTTTATATTAATTAGTCCTAGAATTTCTGTTTTTATTATCATATCTTGGTTGATGCTTTCTTTTGTTCTTGATATTAAGTCCCCTGTTTTGTTACATGTCTTCTCTTTTGTTACTCAGTAAGTTTCTTTAAGATAATTATGCTCAATTCTTATTCTTGTGATTCAGTAACTGGAAATATATCTTGTTTCTTAGATTGAGTCACATTTTTGTGATTTGTCTCTTCTTTATAAGTTTTCATGGTTATCTGTCCAGTTGAAGTAGTTTATGAAATGTACTCATTACCTGACAAGTATAAACCCACTGTACATCACCTTTATAATTCAATGATTTATCTAAAGGAATTTATGAACCTCTTAACCTTTATGGACCCTTTTGATAAAGAAACACATTTATGAAGCATCTGGACTAAATAAATATTCTAAGAGCTTGTCAAACATTTTTTCATGTCTCCTCTGAACTCCTAAATATAGATTCTTCATTTAAAGAGAATACTGGATTCTTTTCCTTTTCTTTCTTATTTCTCTTTCAGACAATTAACCCCTCCCCCTCCCCCGTCTCTTTCTCTTTCAATTGCTCGCTATTTTGGTTTTGCTTTTGTATTTGTACTGGTCATGGTGCTTAAACTCAGGGCCTAGGTTCTGTCTCTGAAGTTTTGTGCTTAAGATTAATTAATTCTCTCCAACTTGAGTCACAACTCCATTAGCTGCCCTTGTTTGCCTTGAAACCAGTTAATGATGGCTCCACCTAAGCTGATCTCCCCAGGGGCTAAGCAGACAAGTTTGGGGAAAAGGTAGAATATAAGCAAAATTTCTTGCTTTTTTTTGGCACAGTTCAAGATTATTCCTGCTTTGTGTGCTTATCTGAAGTGCTACAGCTTCTTAACTTTGATCTGATGTCTCCTAAAACTGATCTCTTAACACTTATTGCCAATCCTTTGTTTCTGTGGGGGGACATAAGCTTAGACTTGATACTCTATTTTACTGACAGACTCCTCACATAGCACACATTCTTTTCTCCAGGACAGATGTAACATGGTTATCATTCTACACCAAATCATCTTCTATATTTCTGGTTTTGTATTTCGTATTTCACACTTTTGAGGATCTCAGATTATACCAATTTGAAATTAACCAAGCTTTTTGATGAAAATTATTTAATATAATTAAAGGAGATGATATATTTCATAATGTTTGATATCAGAATGCTTTCTTGTAAATGCTACTGGTTCTGTGAGTTTTTGCCTCATATGATTTAAAACAGGAATTATTATGGAGACCAGTCAGTGTTTTTGTGCATAGAACTATTTTCAAGCAAAGTTGTGTGAGAAGGAGGTCTGGGGCCTGAATGTAAGTGTAGACTCCTACTAGATAGAAATTGTAATGGAAGGATTAAGAATGAGATATAAAAATTGAGATGAATTCAGTAAGAATCTTGAACCACCATTTCTATGATGATTATTTCTGACCTTTTCATTAATATAGCCCAAAACTTAGTACAGCACATAGCAGGTAGTGGGAGATCATAAAACAAAAAATGGGCTGGGAGTTTGACATGGTGGTAGAGTGGTTGCCTAGCATGGGTTCAATTCCTTTGTACCACATACATAGAAAAAGCCAGAAGTGGTGTTGTGGTTCAAGTGGTAGAGCTCTAGCCTTGAGAAAACCCAAGGACAGTGCTCAGGCCCTGGGTTCAAGCCCCCGGAATGGAAAAAAAGTTTCATATTATGTTTAAATGTCACTGTCTTCTGATTAGAATATTAGTGCTTCCTTTTTCATTTTCCCTTTATTTTAAGGATCTAAGTACTGGATGGATGGATGGATGGATGGATGGATGGATGGATGGATGGATGGATGGATGCACATATTAACTGGCATCCTACTTGGATTTTGTGAATAAGCCCTGATGCAGACTGAAGAAATGATAAAAACATCAACAAGGAAACAGCCACCTCTGTATCTATATTCCTTTCTGCTCTCCTCCCATTCTCTTTCTCCACATCCACTCAGCCCAAACTCTGACCACACTCCTGTCCCCTCACACACCTGTACAGTTCATGCCTAATCTGAAAATTAATAAAAATCAGAGCACACTTTGCAGAAATGAGAATGAGGCATTTGGCCTTGGTATTTTTATTTTAATATGAGTCCTTGTAGAGATTGAAGCAAAGGTCAGAAAACAAACAATGCAGAAGGCAATAGGGAAAAAAAATCATAATGGCAGGGGAAAGAAGAGCTGTCTTTCTCAGTAGTGACAAAGGATGAACAAATGTTGAGCAACTGCTGTCAAGTGAATTCATTTGAACCACAATTTGGGGAAGAGTACTAAAACTGTTCTATTGTTTCTACATTAAATATGCACAAAAAAAATAAAAGGAAGCCATGCCTCATTGAAGGAGTCCTATCTTGCACCATCAGATGCTGCCTGTGTTAAACACTGAAAATCACCCAGAAAAGGCACTGAGAAGTCGAAGAAGTTGAATGATTTCTGTGTCTGATTAGGTAGGAACCCTTTGCTAAGGGGAATAAGGTTGTTGTTTTTTTTCTTTTTTTTTTGCCAAAACTCATCCATCTATGTGGGAGTTCTGTGCGAAATGATCTCACAAAGAAGTTGATTTTTTTTTCTAAAGTAGAAAAGCAAAGGACAGACCTTGGAGAAGAGCAAACCAATTCAGAACAAAGATAAGGCCATTTCAACCTCAAGCACAGAGCTTGTAGGAAAGTGCAGATTTATCTCCCAGGAATAGCTTTCCTCTCTCTCCATCTGTGCTGTGTGCAGTCCACAGCAGGTTTTCAGTTCACTATAGTGGCTCACTGACTATTTGAAGTTCTACTATAAAAGATTATATTGGAAAAAAAGGAAAAAGTCAAGGGAAGAAATGTAAGAAACTCTACTATATCAATTTTTTTAAATTGTAGTTGCTCTTAGTTTTACATAGCTTCACCACTGTTTTAAGCAATGTTTTATTATTCTTTCTTTTTACCAAAATTAAATTCATATTTATAGGAAGGCAAAGAGGAGAAATGTCAAAACCCAAGATGCTCACATTGTTTCTTTCATTGTGGCATTAATAACTGAAATCATCTTGAATAAATACTTCAATATTTCTTGACTTCAGTTTATTCACCTAATAACTAAGAATATTAATAAAACCTTACAGAGTTTCAAGGAGATTAAGTGAATTAATTTATTAAAATAATTTGTCCCAGTGTCCTGGAACATGAGAAGTGCTTTATGAATGGCAGTGATAATTGGATAAAATAGAAGACTATGATTAGGAAAAATAGATGATAAATCTACCTACAATTCCACAAGAATTACCAGAATCTACCATTACTATTATTAATTATAATAGCAGTAACAGAAATTCCATACATTTATTTAAAATGTGTTTGGGGTTCAGATTGTTTAAAGTGTTCTGTGAAACATGTTGTGAGAAATATTATCATAGTTTACAAAATAAATAGGAAAGATTAAGGCATTTGATATGTATTTTTTCTAGAATTATTCCTAATAATATCCTGTTTTTCATAATCCATTCTCCTGAAGTGAATATGGGTACAGAAAACTTGATTCCTGTGACTGGGTTCATTTCAAGGTGATGATAAAGGGATTTTGAAGATATGAACAGTGACCCGGAGAATTAATTTTGAGTTAAACAAAAGTGATTGTTCTCAGTGAGTATAATCTTCACAATAATGATTCTGCCCTATTGCTCTTATAGAAACAAGAGCTGTTAATTATAAAGAAGCTCCCATAGTTAAGACAGGAAGCATCTACAGGCTGATGACTTCACTCATACATGTAGAAGACTCTGAATTCTACACCTTTATAGGAACTTAAAATTATACTGTACACCTTCCAGAGATCAAAGATTTGTAGAACTCCTTAAAGGACTCCTTTGGAACACTATTCTGTGACCAGGAATTCACAGTGATGTTATTTGATCTTTAGAGGTGAAATCATTTAGGTAATACAATGGTTTGTTGTAATTCCAAGCATAAGCCTACCCTTTATAAATATTGTTCCTTAGCATTTAATGTCTCTCTCATCAGAAAAAATTCAGTCAACTTTTCTTCCTTGAAGGGAAATAAGGAAAGTATAGAAATACTGCTGTAGCTTTAGAACATACCATTGTATGCAGTCACTTGAATTCAACAACATTTACAAAACTTTCTAAATGGAGGATTAAAAAGTTCATACTTGGACTGATAGAATGAAGATTACTTAAATTACCTTTTTCTTTCTGTCTCTTTCTGTCTCGGTGTCTCTGTGTGTCTCTGTCTCTGTCTCTGTCTCTGTCTCTCTCTCTCTCTCTCTCTCTCTCTCTCTGGGCTGACTTCTTTCTGCATCATCCTACTGTTTAGCTACAGGCTTCTGTTAATATACTTAAAGCTGAATCATATCATGCATTTCCTTTGAAAATAGAGCTCCATTCAAGTAGAAAATCTGAATTTAAAAGCAAATGAATTTTTAAAATATTTAACCTAGTTCAAATAAACATTGATAATACTGACAATCCCTCGGGTATACACACGATTATTGAGTTCATTTCTTATGTAGAATATATTAAGTTCTAAAACGCCTGTTGAAGAAAAAGAAACTTAAAATCCCGTGGAAAACCAATAAATCTCGATATTCAGTAAAACATAATTCTGATGAATCTTTCACTTATAGAAAGTAGATTATAACATAGTTCTCTGACAAATAGAAAAAGGAAGAAAAAAAGCAAAGGAGATAGGGGAAAGGAAGGATGAAAGGAAAGGTGGAAGAGAAAGGAATAAACAATAAATTGTTTGAAACCAGAACCTACTGATATTAAATACATAAAAATTAATAAGAAGCTAAAAATATTAATCAAAGCAACAGAGGTTACTGTGTGCTGTTGGTGGTTCAAAGCCAGCTTTGGCTAAAAAAGTCCCCATGAGATTTTTTTTTTGCCAGTTCTGGGCTTGAGCTCAGGGCCTAAGCACCTTGAACTTTCTCAAGGCTAGAGGTCTACCACTTGAGCCACAGCACCGCTTCTGGCTTTTTTCTATGTATGTGGTACCGAGGAATCAAACCCAGGTCTTTGTGCATGCTAGGCAAGCACTCTACCACTAAGCTAAACTCCCAGCCCCCCATGAGATTTTCATCTCCAATTAACTAGAAAAGAAAGAAAGAAAGAAAGAAAGAAAGAAAGAAAGAAAGAAAGAAAGAAAGAAAGAAAGAAAGAAAGAAAGATGGAAGGAAGGAAGGAAGGAAGGAAGGAAGGAAGGAAGGAAGGAAGGAAGGAAGGAAGGAAGGAAGGAAGGAAGCAAGGAAGGAAGCAAGGAAGGAAGCAAGGAAGGAAGCAAGGAAGGAAAGAAACCCAGAAGTGTAGCTCAAAGTAGTAAAGAACAAAAAAGCTCAGGAACGGTACCCAGGCCTTGAATTCATGTCCCATGAACTAGAAAACAAAACAAAACAAAAAAAAGTGCAACCCAAGTCCTTATCTTACCTCTGTTCTCCTGAATATCTTTCAGCTCTCAATTTATTCTTTCTTAGAAAGTCATTTTTATTTGTATGCTTCTACTTTAATATATTTTCTAAGATATTTTCCTTTAATATATTTTATTATACACTTTATACACACTTAATATACAATAACTATCAAAGTATATATAGGTAAATACTTTGATAATGATCAAAAAATTGAAGCTCTAGTCTTAGGCAGACTGGAACTAGAAACTACAATTTCTATGACAACTTCAGATCCTTAACAATACTGAAATGATGCTAATTTAGACGATGTATGTTGGCTCTTACAGATACGGTCAGAGAATTGACCTAAAGGTTACTCTATAAAAATGAAATAATCTCTTTTGCTGTCCCTTGGTTATCTCATATTCTTACAGTATCTCACTTTGTTACCTGATATATCGGATATATTTGTATTTGGTTATTTGAAATTGGATAGGGAAGGGGGGAAAACAAGATGAGGGGTGGGGGTAGGGGGGAGGGAAATGGGGACCAAGACATGAGAAAGAGTATCAATGTATGGGAATTAATGCACCATCTATCTGGCAAATATTATGTAACCCTTCTATTAATTACAATTAAAAATATATGAAAAAATAAAATAAAAATTCCTGAAAAAAATGAAATCATGTATTTAATTGTATGTAAATATAATATACATTTATGTACATAACTTCAACTATATATACAGTATATGATGAAATAATGAAGTATTTACTAATGCCAGATAGTAGTTATAGATTTCCAGACACAACATAGGTTTTATTATATTTTAAAACATCTATTAGCCAGGCATGGTGGTTCATGCCTTAATCCTAGCTACTCAGGAGGCTGAGATCCTAGGACAGCCATTCAAATCTAGCCCGGGCATTAAAGTCCATTAGATTCTTATCTCCAGTTAACTACCTGAAAACCGGAAGTCTCAAGGGGTAGGGTGGTAGCCTTGAGTTGAAGAGCTCAGGGACAGTGCCCAGGCCCAGAGTTCAAGCCCCACAAATCTGGTGTAAGTAAATTTCTCTTCAGATATAAACAAGCTTATCCAAAAACCTATATGAACAGAGAATATTCCCATAGTGGCTAAAATAATTTTAAATGGGAATTACCATATTTGGAATCTTTCTACTCAATGTTAAGGTAGAGTACATAGCCACGATAACCAATGTAGTGTGGTACAATATAATGACAGACATGAGACAGAAGAGTATAATTGATAACCCTGAAATACATCAAATAAATATGCTGATTAATTTGTGACAAAGGAACATTCCATTAGAAGAAAGATAGGCTTTCCAAAGACGTTTCCAAAAAAATGAATATCATAATTGCAACAAAACAAAACAACATTTGACCCAAACTTCTCTCTCAGAAAATATTGGTTCAAGATAGATCATAGACTTAAATGTGAAATGTCCATTTATATGTCTAGAGAATTTGCTTTCAATCATTAAAATCTCAACTAGTGTGACAATGAGTATGGATGTTCTAATGACTTTGCCACATATGAGACTCTGCCTTTACATACAAATTGACTAAAAGAAGATACACTTAGCGGTGGAATCCAAAGGTGTAACTTCTGGGAATATCTAAAGTAGTTTTTTATCAAAATTAATTCTGAGAAATGAAAAACATGTTTTGTTTTCCTTGTCTTGTTTTTGTCTTATTTTTCTTTTCCAAAGTTTGGAAGAGGGAGAGGAGGCACAAGAATGGAGGGAAGAAGGATGAGAAAATACAGGCATGGTATTTTATATACAGTATGTAAACAATGAACTATGTAACATGTGGGTGGGGTTGAGAGGGGGTACCTGAGGGGAAAGCAAAAAATGTGTCACATTTCCCATAAATCATTGTACTCATAATCTGATTTATGATATTGTGAATTCATTGTACAACTCCTTAAAAACTGCAATAAAACCATTAAATAGATTAGATCATATTGTAAATGTTGATTTATTTAATTACACCTAAAGCATTGGCTATACAATTCTACATTTCCGGTAGCAACAATTCAAGTGACTTTGCTGACAGTCTTGAAAATATTTAGCATTGTTCATGTTAAGTTATATAGTGTTACATTAATGTTAATAGGGCTACAAAGGAGCTTCATTGTTTTGCATAATTTTCACTTCTAGCATTATACAATATAGAGGGTATATTTTCGTGCTTATTTGTTACACCTATATTTTTCTTTGGAACAGTGTTTATTAATGTCTTAAATTGGGTGATTTGTTTTCTGATTGTAAGTTTTAATAGTTTTGATGTTTTTCAACATTTGTGTTGAAAATGAATTCTTTCCTCATGGCTACATTCATCTACAAAACAGCCTGAAAAAAATAGCCACAGGAAAGCTGAGAAATGTTCATGTCCTAATATTCTCTTTCATCTGGGAAAAGGAGCAGCTTAGTTCTTTTATGTGTCAATCTGCAATGAAATTTAACCTCATTGGCATGGGACAGGGTAATGAAGATGTTTGTTTCCATTCAAACACAATATGCACTCACAAATCTAGTCAAGATTTTGTAGTTTCCTAAGTAAATTTCCCTTCATTTTCTGTAGGAGCACTTAGAATTGTATATTCAAGTTTTTGCAAATGCCTATATTCATTTTTGGTCTATGTTACATATTATTCATTAGGATCTGTTATTACTTATCTGTCCATACTGTTAGAAATAGATATCCTTTCAAAGATTTTACTAGAGAAGAGTCTGGGATGCTCTGATTACTTTTTTAATTTTTACTGTAATTAATAGAAGGGTTACATTATATTTGCCAAGTAGAAGGTACATTTCTTAACACTCATTGTTATCCCTTTTACTCTGATTACTTTTATGCTCAAATAAGAAACTTGTTTTTTCCCTCTAGTTTGTGTTTTTCAAAGCAAGCCTCACATTTGTCTTTGAGCAAAAAAATAATGAAGAATAAAAATGGTACCAATAGTAAAATCAAGCAATAGTGAGCACTTTCTATCTGGAAAGCATTTTGTCTCTATTTTGCAGATAAAGAAACAAGTGGAGAAAAAATACATTACCAAATTCATTTGAGAGCTTATGGAAGAATTATGCAACTCACTTATATCTCAGTGAAGAGCTCCTGCTGGGGATTCATTTCCTTAACTGTGGACAAACATTACTATGAATAGAAGGATCAAATATCTTGCAATTTTTAACTGTTATTAGGTGATAGCGGAGAAAGTTACTTAACATTAAACAGTCTGAATTTGCTATGTACGGCGAAAGCAGACATCACAAACAACAAATCATTTTCTCTTACACTTTGCCTTCAACTTTCTCTTATGGAAGGAAAAGGATTTCCTGAAGGACACATCATGATAAGGGTGACATCTGGGTTTCTGGTTTCTCTCTCTTAGTACTTCATGTTCCTTACTTAATAAAAACCTTTTCTTCAGAATACTAATTCCATGAGTGTTTAACATGGGACTGAAGTGAATTGAATGAAGCCTGTTCAAATTATGTGATTTAGATTACATGGATTTAGAACTCAAATTAGGTGTCTGATTCCAAGTAATAAGTATGATAACGAATAAAATCAAATACACCTAAGTATCTCTTCTGATTGTTGTTTTATATTTAAGAGTCAAGATTACTCTAAAGGAACCAACAGAAAAACCTATAAAAGTTCAGACCTGAAAACAGCAGCAAAAGATGGAAAAATGTTTACAGAAAGAAATAAAGCTGGGCACTGCTGGGTCATACATGTAATAAAAAAAGAGAAAGATATAGAGCAGTGGAGCTCTGGATAAGGGATACAGTACAAAAGCCAAGAAATATCACATAGGTCCTAGGACTGGCAATGAATGAATAATGAATGAATAAACAAATGAATAAATTTTAAAATGCCATTACATGGAAATAAAAGACCTAACAGGAAAATCCAACATAGTACTAAAAAGTTCTGGTTCACTAGTACATAGAGGGTGACTATGCATGACAAAATACACTCTGAATTTCAAGAACTTAGAAGAGAATATTTTTTATGGATTCATTCTACAGAAATCCTTGCTGTTGGAAGAAATAAATATACTGAAGTTAATACAAATATTATGCAATGTGCAATCATATATAAACATACAATGACATCATTAATTTTAATTTTCAGGTCATGTATAGAGTGGTTAAAGTTATATTCATCAGGTAGCCAATACATTACTTCTTAAACATTGACACCCCTTCCCATGTTTTCTCCCATTTTGCCTCCTCCCACCCCCATCCAATCATCTTGTGTTTTCCTCCTTCCTGTTCCTATTTCAAATAAACAAATAAATGTATACACAATATACCAGTTACCAAAGTCAGACATAGTAACAACAAGAGATAAACTATAGGGGGGGAAAAGAGAAAAGAAATAACTTCACATAGTACATTGAGAACAACGACTACAAAGATAAACTTGTTATTTCCATATCCTGGAGTTAATTGCACTTATCTTCATCCTATATGGCCATATTTACATAGCATTTGAGCTATTGTGATCCTCTCCTAGGAGAATCCTAGAGGTATACTAATTATTACAAATGAAGGACACCATGGAGCATAGGTTCCTTTAGGTCTGGCTTACTTCAGTTTATATGATTTTTTTCCAAGTCTTTCCATTTCCTTGCAAATGAGGCAAAACCATTTTTTTTCACATGGCAGCATAGAATTCCATTCTTCTTGACCAATTCATCTACTGAGGGACATCTGGGTTGATTTCATATCTTAGATATGGTAAATAATACTGCAATGAATATGGTTGTCCTAGTAGCTTCAGTATGTCCTTGTTTCTGGACATTTAGGTAAATGCCATGTAGTGGGATTGCTGGGTCATATGGGAGATCTATGTTTAGTCTTCATACTGCTTTCCATAATTGTTGAACAAGTTTACACTCCCACCGACAGTGTAATAGCATTCCCTCCTGGCCAAATCCCCACCAGAATGTGTTGTTATTGTATATCTTGATAGTGGCCATTGTAACTGGAGTCAGGTGAAATATCTGTTGTTTTGATTTGCATTTCTTTTATGGCCAGAGATGTTGTGCATTTCATGTGTCTATGCCTTTAGTCTTTAACTCACCTTTTAATGGGATATTTGTTTCTTTGAGGATTTTTTGTTTGTTTTTGTTTTTGTCAGGTGTGAGGCTTGAACTCTGGCTCTGAGCACTGTCCCTGAGCTCTTTGGCTTAAGGCTCCCACCTTACCACTTGAGCCACAGTGCCATTTCTGATTTTCTGGTAGTTAATTGGAGATAAGAGTCTCACAGTCTATAGTGCCTGGGCTGGCTTTGAACCACAATCCTCAGATATCAGCCTCCTGAGTAGCTAGGATTACAGGTGTGAGCCACCATACCCGGCTGAGGATTTGTTTTTGAGAGAGTCAGTGTTTCAGTTGTTGGTATATTTTAGATATGAGGCCCTTCTCCGTTGTATGGCAAGTGAATATCTTCCATCTCCCACTCTGCGGGATTTCTGTTTTACTTGCTATTTGTGTCCTTTGCCATACAGAAGCTCTGCAGTTTAATGCAGCCCCACTTGTCCAAAGGTTCTTTAATTTTTTGTGTTTCTAGGAATGACATCATATTAACATTCTTAGTGCTTGAAGTGTCACTTATAAAAAATTTAAAATAATAAAATGAACATAGGAAATTTTGTTGAGAGTGAAGGTAAAATTTAGATAAAGCATGAACGTATACTTTTCATATACTGTGACTAACTTGTCACTCATGGTTTAGATGATCACTGATGTTAAATTTAGTCATTTATTGTTTTAGCTTGGGAACTATTCATTAATTATAATCTAGCATGTAGTAAGATTACAGTGTTACCTTTATCAAGGGCTTATTTTATAAAGCAATAAAATACGCAATTGAAGTTATATTATTTAACTGCCACAGGTAAGAGCTCAGGTATAACATAGTATCCAGATACTGCATATGCAAAACAAAGCAATAAAGCAGAATTAGTAGAAAAAGGAAGAAGAACATGAGGTGGAGCAAGAGAAGAGCAAGAGGAGGGGAAAGAGGAGAAAGAAGAAGAGATGGAGGAGTAGGTGGAGGAGGAGGAGGAAGAGGAAGAGGAGAAAGTATCAGCAGTGGAAATATTGTTTTCTTTGAACAAATGGTGGAAGAAAGAATTCCTATGATTAGAACAACACATTTCAGAAAGAAGTCAGTCCATTGTGAACCTAAGAGAATGATATCAAAAGGCACCCATAATTATTTTTGCTGTGGCTGATGCAGTAAGGTAAATTTAGACGCGTGGTTGGATATGGGTAGAAGAGACAAGGAGGTGAACTCCACAAGCTGGTGAGAACTAGAAATCTGAGCTAGCTTGAGGAATGAGCTCAAAGCAGAGGAAATAGTGCCATCTATTGAATCTCTTACCACTGTTAGCTGGAGCCTGTCTTAATCTTTCCATTTATTAGCAGTCTGGCCTTCCCCATTTCATGGACTAGAAATTTGTTACATATAAGTACTTCATGTATGCCATTCTTATGTCCTCATATTCCATGTGATGTTTTTTTGTAAAGTGTCTATTATGAATGAAGTATACCACAGTTACAAACTAAAGCCCCCCCCCCCCCCAGGAAGTTTTACATCCATTGACAGTTATGTATCTTTTAAGCTGCTGAGACTGCTTGCTTTTAAGAATGACACAAAAAAATCCTGTCTTCAAAAGAATTGGTGCTGTTTTGTTTTTGAAAGTGACTGCTCATTTACACAGAAACCACAAGAGTTAGAAGGTTAAGCCTGCCAAAACCCAGAAACATAATACATCTGCTTCATGCTGTTTCAAGGAAATTTTCAGTTTGTTCCCATTACTCAGTTGAGAAGTGAAAATATTTTGTTGATTCTCTAAGTTCCTTTTAGGAAAGATATAGAGAAAGAATGAAAGGGAAAGAGGACAAGAGTAAAACCGTGCCCAAGGGAAAAAAAGGGAGTAAGTATTGGGAGAGAGACAAAGAAAGGTAATGAATTGTGTCACCCTAACCCCTTCCCTTTATGAAACCATAAACTTTTAGAAGGAAATGATATTAAAAAAAAGGAAACTCAAGTTGCCATTATCTGTCATTGTGGTTATTGTTGTTTGGGTGCTGTTGTTTTGCTGTTAAGGATACAATATTTTATGTGGGAAGTGATATTGGTTATTATTTTAAATTAGTGAAGGTGATAGTTTTTGAGTGAGACATTCTGATTCAAGAACATCTACAGTAGAATTATAATGAGGAAGGAAACCACATTAAAACTCTTACCAACTTCTCACTGTTGTGAGCAAATTTCTGCTGTGTAGATTGAAGCAATCCACCAAATAATGGAGTGCATTAAATTTATTAGTGGCTCACACCTGTAATCTTAGTTACTTAACAAACTAGGATCTGAGGTTTACAGTTCAAAGCCAGCTCTGGCAGGAAAGTCCATGAGACTCATAATAAACTACTCAGAAAAGCCAGAAGTGGTGCTGTGGCTCAATTGGTAGAGTGTTATCCTTCAGGACAAAGAGGCTAAGGGACAGTATACAGACCTTGAGTTCAAGCTGCAGGATCAGCAAAAAGGGTACTAATTATTACATAAAACATTTCCCCAAACATTTTTTACAAGGTAACTTAACTTGTATGGCACTGCTTTGAAAGTATAAAAATCAAGTCAGTAAAGTTCACTTGTGGAATTTGAAAAATTATTAGAGCTTTATTGTATCTCTCCTTATAAAAGCACTTGAACAATTGCTTTTCTTGTTCTAGTGACATTCACAATTTATGAGTATAACAAATTTTGATGGAAGTTTTCTGAAATGAATATCATTTAAGAAGGAAGAATGTTCCTCCCATGAGAAGCTGAGATTGGGAGTATATTGTTACTAGGCCAGCCCAGGGGAAAAATCTTCATGAGACCCCCCATGCAAAAATAAAAATATATTTATGATGGCATACACCTATTTTCATAATGACAAAGAAAATCTTCCTTATTTTTTTTTGAGAATCTTCCTTACAGAATCACAACAAGATCTTACCTCAAAAATAATCGGATCACTAAAAGTTTGAAGACATGGCTAAAGTGGTAGATGATGTGAATAACAAGCATTAAGTCAGGAATTTAAACCCAACTACCATTACAATAGAATGTACCACAAACAAGGCCATTTCATTTCCCTGCTAAATCTTTAATTTGTAATCTGCATTATTCAGCAGCTTATTACTTATTGGAATTATGAATTTTGGTGTTGTTTTTTTTTTACCAGTTCTAGAGCTTGAACTCAGGCCCTGAGTGCTGTACAAGGCTTGAACTATACACTTGAGCCACAGCACAAATTCTGGCTTTTTTCTCCTTCTATTTATGTGATACCAAGGAATCGAACCTGAGACTTCCTGCATGCTAAGCAAGCACTCTACCACTAGGCCACACTCTTGGCCCCATGAACACGGCTTTTGAGCCAGTGAATTAAGATATGTGGCCAGGAAGTAATAAAAATTTCAAGGTTCAATGCCATGATTTATTAAATGACTATAGTTTAGTAAAGTGATATAAAAGTATTAAAGAGAAACTAAGTCTTCCATCAATACTTTATATATAAATAAATACAGAATTGACAGACTAAAAGTAGAGAGATCACAGATATGCATTCTGCTAGCTAAGTGAGTGGATGAGTAGTAGGACAGATAGACTAGCTATATGATAGAATATATATATAGAGAGAGAGAGAGAGACAGACAGACAGACAGACAGACAGACAGACAGACAGACAGAGAGAGACAGACAGACAGAGAGACAGAGAGAGAGACAGAGAGAGAGAGAGACAGAGAGACAGAGAGACAGAGAGAGAGAACCAAGGCAGAGACAGAGACAGAGAGAGTAGTAGATAGATAGTAGATAATAGTCAGGCAGATAGACCAGATTAGACAGACAGATAGATAAAGATCCACATAACTGAAGAGATAAAGAAAAAATACCATTTTCCACAATAGGAGGAAAAGAATATTTACATTGATGACTGATGACTCATTGAAAATGGTGAACTCTGGTCATAGGATTATTTCTGTAGTTTGTTAAACAATTTTAGAACTTACATTCCAGAACATCAAGAGGTCATAAGATGGTATAAGTAGAGTTTAGAAGAGAGCAGATATTCTCCAAGTCAAGTGTTCAATTTTATCAAGTATGTTAATCAATACCGCTAATAATATAATGATTTTCTCTCATTTCATTTTCCTAGTCATTATTCCTCTTTGGCTATACAATGTCCTGGAGAGTTCTAAGTACTTGTCCTCTTAAGACTTGGTGAAGTGCCCATCATTTCAGTACTACTCTGTTTCTTGATGAATTCATGAGAAAAGACACTTTTTTTAAACTTAATAGAACCAGTCAAATTGGCCCTCTGTGATGAAACTAACAAGACTGGAATCAAATTCTATACTTCATGTCAAAAAGAAATTGTCACGAGAAAAGAATAAAATGGGTTGTTTAGTTGAAATTGATGCAAAGAAAAATAATGTAAAATAATTGCCACACTTTTATATGAATAAGTACTACAGTAGAGTATTTTTAGAAACTGTACCTATTGTTTTTGACAGAAGATCAAATGTTTCCAAAATGAATTTTATTTCTAAAAAGTTCTATGAAAAATACAATAACTAATTTTACGAATTAATGAGTTATATTCTCTTCAATTAAAAAGACATTTTATGATAAGCATAAAACTCTTGGAAATCTTATTTTTACAGAAATAAAAACATTTTTAACATAGCTTTATAAAATATTTTAAAATTTGATACTATATTTGGTCTTTTACACTTTGGCCATGTCTTTCCAGAGAGGTAAGACATCTATCCCCCAATTTTCCTGATTATAATTGCAGAACTGTGGTTAGATAAACTCTTGGAATAGTGATAACATATATCCATGTGGACATATTTTAAAAATGCATTAGTTTATCAATATAGTTCTGAGGAATCCATGTGGAAATCGGCAGGGCATTCAGGATGCATTTAGAATGTTCAGGCAAATTATTGAAGTAATCTATGCAACAGATAGAACAAATGAGTGACTAACAGAAGTTATTCCAGACAGTTTGTCAATCCAGCGTAAATGACAGCACGGTAACATGTGCTAGGCATCTTTCTGATACCTGTTAGGTTAATTTATATTTGGATGGAAAGAATTTTATATGCCAATGACTGAAAATGATAGAAATGGCTGTGGTTTCATTAACCTTGACTGAAGTTAGTTGTATCTTCTCTTTTGCATGTCAGAGATGCATGTTCTATTATTATAATGCCAAACACTGTCCTGTACACATAGCAACAAAAGTTCACTATTAAGTCACTTATCCAGGTGAATTTGCATAGATTCTGATCTCCTAAAGAAAATCGCATTTCATTCCCAGAGGAAGATACTAGTGGATACAGATCAGAACTGTGGTTAGATAAACTCTTGGAATAGTGATAACATATATCCATTGTGGACATATTTTAAACATGCATTAGTTTATCGTGTTATCAGGAAAAATACAATCTTCTGGCATTGATTTTAATTCACAATATCAAGATAAGCATTATGGTGAGAAGTGAAAATGGAGGAAGTGAGAGTAAGGAAATATGTCTACAGAGCTGACTTTTTGAAAGATGGTTTATTCTAGGTACATAAATATTTCAGTAGCTCCCACTGATACATATATATGTGTTAATATTTTCTGTTGGGTTTTTTAAACTGTATTTTGTTTTGTCTTTTCTATTTTGGCACTGGGGATCGAACCCAGGACGTTGCACTTGCTAGGCAAACGCTTTGCCACTGAGCTACATCCCAGCCCATTGGTTAATATTTTTTAATCTTGTTGCTACCATCAACTTTTATTCCTAGCTTGGCTCATTCATAAGAATACTCAAATTGTTATTCCAAACTACAGTTTTAATCTTCCAGGAAATACATATACTGCTAAAATATTTTCTCTAAAATAAAATGTATGCTTAACCTATTTTTTCTCGTTCAAACTTGATCAACAACAGCACCATAAATAATCAAATGTCACTTATGTCTTATGACAGATTACTCACTTGACATTGAAGGCATAAACAATTACATGTTGTCACTTATGCCATGTATCAAGTTCTTGTCCTGACACTGAAGATTCTATACAAGTTTTCCCAGCCTATCTCCTGAAATTTAAACCACACTTTTTCTAACTGTACCTAGTCTTATTCCTCAGTTTTGGTAGGTGTCATACACAAATGTACTATTGTTGATGGATGTGTTTTGTTAGTAGTAGTGTTAGAATGCAAAGCATTTCACTTACTTGGCAGGCCATTGTTGGGGCCTGACCTCCATCTCTGAGGCCTGATTCTGGCTTAGCAGCAATTAAAGGGCTTTGACCAGGCATTCACTCCTTGCATACCTCTCTTAAGGCATCTCTGTGTACATGACTCAGCAGCGTAGGTCTCACCCACTTTCCTGCATCTGTCCCGCCCAGTACCTGAAAGCCCCACCCAGACCCTTAGTGGTAGCACGGTAGCCCTCTTCCTATTGGATAGCTTCCCAGTTCCCATCTTCTCTAACAGTATATAACTAATTGTCTGACGCAATAAAGAGAGAACAGCAAATCAGATCAGCAGAGATCAGCAGAGAGATCTGATGCGCTTTCATGGTTAACACTACTTCTGACTCAGCGTGGTTTTTTCTTCCCCTGTAATTGGGGGAGGGCTGGGTCATCGATACTTACCATCTTGCTCGGCTCCCTGGGGACTACAGGCTGGCCCTGTGTGTCCTTCCCCATTCCTGAGATGCTGCCCCGAAGAGAAGCAACAGACCATCTACCCTTTTTATCTTCTTTTTTTTTCTTTTTTCATAAATTTTTATTGTAATTAATAGAAGGGTGACATTATATTCACCAAATAGAAGGTACATTACTTCACAAATATTGATACCCTTTCTCATGTCTTGGTCCCTATTTCCCTTACCCCACCCCTACCCCTCATCTTGTTTTCCCTCCTTCCCTATCTGATTTCAAATAACTAAAGACACATATATCTAATATATCAGATAACAAGGTAAAATACTGTAACAATAACCAAGGGACAGCAAAAGAGATGAGATAACATAGTGCATTAAGGACAACAATCACTCATTATATCCTGGAGGTCCTTTCATTTAGTGTCATACTATATGGCCTTATGTATCTAGGTTTTGTTCTATTGTAAATCTCTGCTAGGAGAGCCCAGGGTTTCTACTGATTATGACCAATGAGGGAAACCATAGAGCCTATGTTCCTCTGAGTCTGGCTTACTTCACTTAATATTATTTTTTCTAAGTTTTTCCATTTCCTCACAAATGGGGCGATGTAGTTCTTTCTGATAGCACCATAGAATTCCATTGTGTATAAATACCACATCTTTTGAGGAACCACCATACTGCTTTCCATAGTGGTTGAACGAGTGTACTAGTGATCCCTGCTGGCCACATCCCCGCCAGCATCTGTTTTTATTAGATTTCTTGATCATGGTCATTCTAACTGGTGTGAGGTGCATTTCTTTTATGGCCAGAGATGTTGAGCATTTCTTCATGTGTCCATATGCCATTCCTATTTCTTGTTCAGAGAAGACTCTCTTTAAGTCTTTGGCCCATCTTTTAATGGCATGGTTGTTTCTTTGGAGATTAGTTTTGGATTGATTCAATTTTTTGAGCTGTTGATATATTTTAGATATGAAGCCTTTGTCTGTTGTATGGTTAGTGAGGATCTTCTCCCACTCTGTAGGCTTTTTAGTTAATTTGGTAGCTATGTCCTTTGCCATGCAGAAGCTCTGCAGTTTAATGCAGTCCCACTTACCCAGCCTTTTTCTGATTTGTTGTGCTTCTGGTCCTTATTAAGAAAGTTTTGACCTGTGCCAAGGAGGCCTAGTGTAACTCCTATTTCTTCTTGTAAAGTCTTGAGTGTATCTCAGGCCATCTACTCTTGAGCAATATTTTCAATTTCTTTTTGTTCCAATTATCTTTAAATTAAGTTCTCTTTTTTTCTTTCCAGACTAGCTTGTGGCCACAATCTTCCTATCCATGCTTCCCACACAGCTACTGTAACAGGACCAAACATCATGTTCCTTTTACTTGTTGAGATGCAGCCTCTCAACATCATGTACAGGTTGCCCTCAAACGGTAATCCTCCAGTCACTTGCAAAATAGTTGAGATTGAGATTGAGGACCATAGCTCCTATCTATGGAGTGTAATATTTACTCTTCCTGTTAAAAGGTTTGTTTATACTAGTTGATATAGTTCAGATGCATTTCTGAAATCTTTCATTGAAAGAAACACTCCCTACTTGTCATGTCTAAGTATAAATACTAAATATAGTCAGCATTTGCTAAGTTTTCAAAGTGATTTTTATAATAAATATCTGATATTCATGACATGTTTTGTCAAGCGTTTTGTTTGGGGTTTAAACTCAAGGTCTGGCATTTGTTTACCTGGTACTTCACTAGTTGAGATAGGTCTCCTGCTTGGCTTTTTACTGGTTATTTTGGAGATGGAATCTTGTGGACTTTTGTTTTTGAAGTAGCTTTCAAATACAATCTACATGATTATAAACTCCTTAGTAGCTATGATTACGGGTCAGATGACACTACGTAAGCCTTATTCTTTTCAGAGTCCTTTATATTATTATCCAGGTAGAGAAATACCATAGACTATATAAACTGAAGCTAAAGTGAAGAAGGTGAATACCTACTGTGTTTATTGTACTTAAGTTTAGATTAAAACCTATAAAATTTCACAAAATTTCAAATACAAAAAACTAAAAACAAAAATCCAAAACGTTTTGATAATGTTGCCAATATCTGTCAGGGGTCTTTTTAAATGAATTGTTCAATGATTGATTGACAAATAGACACATACACACACATACATGCATGCATGTATACATACATATACAACTTACATATAGGTAGTTAGATGATGTATAGATAGTATATAGACACTAGAAGATAATAAACACAACCCCAGATTCACATGACAAACAAAGAAAACTACATTGTTTATTCCTGATATATTTTGAAATAACACCACTTAAAGAAAATTTAAAATTTTTTTTAAATAAAATAGTTTCTCCTGGGTATTTTCTAATAATGAAAAGACTGAACAACAGACTTAAGTAGTAATCATTGTTATACTAATACTGTAAAAAATTAGAGTTTGTAACTCAGAAGAACTTACCACCAAACCTTATCTGTGTTAGATGCATTGAACTTATTGGAAATAAATCTTACCAAAGTCTTAGTGCTATTTAGGGCTTTTATTTCTTCCGCAGAACTTTTTTTTTGTCATTTGTTGCCTCATATTTTGGATGTTACATTCTTTGAAATAATGAGCTCCTTAAGGAACTATAAATTAGTTATCTCAAATTCCCTCACAGATTCCAACCCAGAAGATTACAGGTGAATGATGCTCAGTAATTATCAACCTCAGAAAATGAAAATCTAAGAGAATGATAACTCACATCTAACACAAAGGAGGCACCATGAAATATTTCTGGAATAAGTGGAGAGTTTTTCTCTATGATGATCCAAGATCACAAATTCTACATGTTTTGAACATAATGTTATAGACATCAAAAATATTGATTAAAGTAATGATTGGCAGCTTTATCATTTATGTAGTTAGCTAAAATCTCCATACAATCCATAATTCAAAAGTCTACAAAATCACAGTTATTTTAATAATAGTAACATTAAAAATATTTTCCTTGGAATTTATATGAAGCCCTTTTAAGTCGGATTAAGTCTCATACTCTTAGAAAATAAGAAAGATTCAACATTTTAGGACAAAACTGTTACAAAATTTGAATTCTAGCTCAAATTATTTACTCTTTTTGCAATCTACTGGACTGTAAATGTATCTGTACCTATTGGTTCCAATGTACACAACCAATGAGCCAAATAATTGTATATTATAACCTGAGAGTTAGGAAGAGAAATTCTAAAATTAGGTGTTAGTCTGAAGCCACAAACTTCTAAAATATTCGTAATACTGAGAATTCTTAAAAAGCAGCAGAAAAGTGACCTAAATCCACGTGAAATTAAGAAGTCAAGTGATATCATGGTTTCTCTTGTTCACTAAGTCCCATTTTATGGAAATACAGTGATTTCCATCTATTGTTTACTCACATGTGTCTATTTAGCAGTGGAACATAAAGCTTTGGAAAGGACTTTCAGAAAACCTGGAAGAAAACCTTTGTGTTTACTACTCTAGACTGATTAAACCCACTTCTGAGTCAGAGGGAGACATTATCTGTCATTATTCTTTGCTTAGAAGCCATTCAGACATATTAGACTTATCAGCCAACTGTTCCAGAGAAATCAAAATTGTTGGATTTTCAGTACAAGATTCTACTTGTTTCTCTTGTCTTTCACAGTGCTAAAGTAAATGAATTGTGGGATTGCTTTCAGCAACTCATAGACATTAGAAAGTACCATAAATTTAATCAGTGGCATTCCTTGCTATTGAGATCCATCGAGAGAACAGAATTTAAAGACAGACACTAAAAAGGAAAGATTAATGAAAAAAGGATGCCACAGTTTATTAGACACCTGCTCCTACCTAGCTATTGTGTCTAACATTTGTCGCATTACTTCTTCTCTTAGAAATGTGATCATTTCTTCCTTCACAAATGTGATTGATTTCCTCTCCTAGTAGACTAAAAAGCAAAGAGACAAATGGAGAGAAATCTGGGTTCAACATAGCTTATGTAAAACACATTTACCTGGCTAGTCATAAACAATACACAGATATTTTCTCCTTTTGATTTTTTGCTTATCTTAGGCTATCATACTTGGAATTAATTTACCAACAGTTGTAAATTAATTCAATGACTTTGACAGGCAATTCAGTAGTTCTTAAATGAAAAGATGAATTGAAAAGACCCATAATCTCCACGAAATTAAACAAAAGTATGATTTGAAGTTGAAATGAAACGTAACACTAGTAAATTTTACTAAATTTAGATCATTCTGTTCACTTGTATTAGTATCTGAGGAAATTGAGTCTAATGCTGTTTTATCCAAATGCATGTTGCATTTTTGCTAAGAAATTCATTAGTTTTTAAAAAGGATCTTGCTTTATATTTTATCAAGTATGCAATAATTAATGTATCACAGTTTTGCACTGCTAAGAATATTATAAGGTCCCCAAGAGTAATAAAATATGCAGTATTAAATTTTTAAGTACTTTTAGCAGGGCAGAATGTATTTAGTCTATAAGAAAAGAAGACACTGAAACACTAAGACCACTTTTTTTTCACTACTTGTAGTAATAATTTAAACAAATCACCCCAAAAGTGATTTCAAATTGCAAAAACAACAAAAAGGCTCAGCTATGAATAAATGGTATATTATAATAGTCAAATCCAAGTAAGTAAAACTAAACATAAAGTATATGTAAATAACATGGATCACATATACTGATGAAAATATAAACCAAGTACAATTAAAATGGCTGATTTTTTTCTTTCATGAAGAAGTTTGTAACTGATTGATTTAAATGGTATGAGTAGAAAACAGCTTTATTGCAGTTTAAAACTATTTTATTTCAGTTACTTTGCTCTTTCTACATATCTAATTGATAACTAAGTTTCCAGATCGTTTTCAATCCTAGAAGTATTGCTAGTATAGAGATTATACTAAATTCACTTCCACCTAAAATATATAATAACGAAAAATAGAGTAACATGTTTTCAAATAATTTTTTTTGCCAGTCCTGGGCTTGGGCTCAGGGCTTGAGCACTGTCCTTGGACTTTCTCAAGGCTAGCACTCTACCACTTGAGCCTCAGCACCACTTCCAGCTTTTTGCTATGTATGTGGGGTACCAAGGAATCAAACCCGGGTCTTCGTGCATGCTAGGCAAGCACTCTACCACTAGGCCAAACTCCCGGCCCCTCAAATAATTTTTAATAGAAACAAACCAGGGGGAAAAAGCTCTAGACAGGCAAGTCCAAGGAAGAATAATATGAGGTAGATTAAGTGAATAATGCTGTTGCCTTTTAGATACTTATTAGGCATATACACCTTCTAGGTACCAATAGTGATTGAATTACTTCTTCTCTAATAGAAAAGCAATAAAAAAAATAGTTGGGGGGGAGAAGCAACACACATTTTAATTATGTAATGACAGATGTTGAAAATGGATAGAATAAATCAGAATAATTTATTATTTTAATTAGATGGTAAACATATTGAGGTACATTCTTTTTGTTTTCCTGTAGTATACCAGTGCTGTATTTCACAATTTGTCTACTTAACCTTCAGAAAAAAAAAATCCAACAAGGGCAAATTATTCACTATTTTATTCTGTTAGCTAGAGGAAAAAAGTGAGATTTGGAAATTTCAAGGAACTTGCTCAAGGATACACAGGAAATAACAAAAACAAGCAAGAAATTATAAATGTAAAAATCTAAATAAATAAAATTGTAATTTGGAAATAGCTATGACTGAAAAAAATCATCTAATCTTTTAGACACATGCATTATTCCTTCCTGAGTAATCAAAGTCAGGGAATACATAACTGTAAAATATATTACATGTATGTCCAACTTAGCAATCTTGAGGTAACAACTCCATTACATTCCATGTCAGTAAGGAATTTTTTTTGCAGGTTGCTGGCTACATAAAGACTGTAAGTGAGACAAAATTCACCTCTATATACCTTTTTAATATTTCTTTTTACAGAGCTTTTGAATTAAACTGACCTCAGACAGATGAAAGGTTATATATATATATATATATATATATATATATAAAGTTTGTAACACTTATAAACTGATTTTGATTAAGAATAATAAACTGTTGGTGGGTGAAGAGTTCATAAAAATAAAGTTTAGTTTACAAAGTTTGTGTAAGTTTCTTTTACCTTATGACTATTTATAACAAAAATACTCTTCTTTTCATGCAAGGAAAACAACATCTATCACATTAGAATTATCTTTCTTGCTTTTTGGAAACAAATGGTCAAATGATTTACACTTACTCTCTTTTTATTAGTTTTTTTATTGTTTTGGTGATGTATAGAGGTGTTACAGTTACATTCGTCAGAGAGTAGGAGCATTACTTTTCACACAGTGATACCCCATCTCATGTTTGGTCCCCATTTCTCTACCCCCACCCCTCCCAGTCAGCTTGCTTTCCTACTTCAAATTAACAAATAAACATATATACAATATACCAGGGAACAAAATAAGATATAGTAACAATATGAGATTAACAAAAGGGCAACATAAGCGAAATAACATAGTACATTAAGAACAACAATCACACAAGATAAAGCTCTTGTTTCCATATCCTAGAGATCTTTTATTTAATCTCATCCTATATCTTTCAAGTTCTTTTGACTTAAAAGAGGCCATATTCCAGGGACACAGTTTGGTGTAGCACATTCTGATTCCTTCATGGAAGTATATCTTCATTCTATTCCCACATTCATCTTTGTCTTAGTTTGTCAGAACTCAAATTTTCTTCCTTATTAAATAACACTTAGTTGGCTATAAATTCCTGTATGTATTCCACTTATATACAACCCCCCCGCCTTTCCCTTGCAAGTCTGTAAACATCTCTATTCTGTAGATAATATGTTTGTTCATAGCTATCATATGCATGTAGCACTTATTTCATTTTCTAACTGAAATAAAGATTGTGATATCTGAAAACACTGTTTTTTGCTCTTTTCAAGAGATAAGCCTTACATGTGCTTCATTAAAACTAATACTGAACTAAAAGATTGGGAATGTGTCACTTCAAGCTATTCCTTCCCTTTCAGGCTATGAAAATTTACATTTTTTACAAGAGCAAAGAAAAGCAAATTACATTAATATAGTGATTATACTTTAACTATGTTGAAAATATTATGGCATAATGTAAACATGGAAGTTATTGGTGAGACTTCAATTTTTCCTTTAATATAAACTTCCACAAACCTGAGATAATCACACATTTATACTTGCTCATGAAACTATGAACATATACCAACATAAATGCTAGGAGAAACAAATGAATCCACTATATGAACTGGAGACATAAATGCTTGTATCAGTAATGTGGATACTCAAAAAAGCAAACAAAATAAGCAAAAAAAAAGTGTGGATATCAAGATGTTTGAAAAAAATATACTGACAGCTGAGCATGCTGGCTCACACCTGTAATCTTAGCTACTCAGGAGGCTGAGATCTGAGGATCAAGGTTCAAAGCCAGCCAGGGCACAGAAGATCCTGACACTCTTATTTCCAGTTAACCTCTAGAAAATGGTAAGTGGAACTTGGCTCAAGGGTAGGGTGATAGCCTTGAGATGAAGAGCTCAGAGACAATGCTCAGGCCTAGTTTAAACACCACGAACCCCCAACCCCAAAGAAATACTGATAATAGGGCCAGGAGTTTGGCCTAGTGGCAGAGTGCTTGCCTAGTATGCACAAAGACCCAGTTTCGATTCCTTGGTGCCACATGCATAGAAAAAAGCTGAAAGTGTTGCTGTGGCACAAGTGGTAAAGCTCTAGCCTTGAGAAAATCCAAGGACAGTGCTCAGGCCCTGAGTTCAAGCTCCATGACTGGCAAGAAAAAAAAAAAGAAACAAATACTGATAAGAAAAAAAAACAATAAAAAATTTTTCTTTGAAATGAATTAAATCAGTAAATCTCAAGAAAATCTAACTATGAACGGAAAGGAATAAAGATATTTATTATCAATATAAGAAATGAAAACAAGGCCATTATAATAGCTACTTTGAGGATAAAAGAATTCTAGATAAAATTATGTCTACAAATTTGATACCTTGTACAAAATGATATAATTCTGTGAAGAACTTGCTTGTATGTATACTTTAGAAATTGCATCTGAATAAGCTTATCTCTGTTAAATAAATTGACTCAATAATGAACAGTCTTCTACAACAGGAAGAAGCAAACTTAGATGTTCACTGTTGTCATTTACCAACATTTAAAAATAAGTTTTGTGAATTTTCTATAGCTTTCAGATGACAAAGCAGAAAAAAGTCCTTCATAATTTTGAGGTCAGCAAAAGAAAAATATGGTACAAGAAAACTATAGATGAAACTTTCCAGTTAATGATTGCAAAATTCCTCAAGAAAATACTGAGTCCAATAATATAAAAACAAATAGAAATCTACACACATATGCACGTGGGCATGGTATTCCGTTCAAAAGAAAAGTTATTTAAAATTTAAGAAATCAGTTTATGGCATCTAACAAGCTGAAAAACAAAAGTCACATGATCATCAGTAAATTAAGAAAAATCAGTTGGGAAAATAAAGACCACCAATATTGATTCATTATTAAAAAAAAAAAAGCTGCCAGCAAATGGAAAGGCACCCTACGCTTCTCAAGGTATCTAAGGGTACCTACAAAGCTTCTATACAGACATCATAGTTAATTCTGAGAAGTGAGGCGCTTTCTCATTATAACCAATGGAAAGATGATGCTCTCTCTTTACAAAGGAGTGATTCTTCTCAATAGTATACCAGAAAATTCTTGTAATAAAAGAGAACAAAATTAGCTAACATCTTAATTAATTAAAGTCAACTTACTGAAAGAGATAAAATATAACTGTATTCTCATTGGTAGTATCTTTTATGTATAAAAACAGAACAAACAAAAAGACTGTGAATTTAATGTACAAAGCATAAAAGTTTAGTATACAAAATCCAATTTGCTATATACCAGCTATTAGTAATGTGAAATATTTAAAACGTAATTTTTAGTAGAATCCCAAAAATCAAAATGAAATAAATGCAAATTTAACAAAATATCGTATATATGTGTGTATGTATATATATATGTATATATACATATATATGTGTGTATATGTATATATACATATAGATGCAGTAATATAAACCGAGAAAAACATAAAATCAAAGAATAATGAACAGATAAATGGAGCAATATCCCATTTATGTAAGAAGAAACTTCAGTATTGTTAATATTTTCTGTTTCCAATGCAACCTATATATTCAAAGACTTCTGAATTTCCAAACAAGCACGTTTTTTCATAAATATTGAGAAATCAGTTCCAAAGATTATTGGAAGAAAAGGTTGACTCAATACTGAAGCACAAGTGACTTCCAAACACCTATCTACAAGATCCACTTTCTGTGCATCGAGATAGTATAGAGAAGATAACTTCTAATGGGACCCTTCACATTCAGTTTTACAAAAAGGTCTTTTATGGTCTTCATGGGAATTGCTTGAGAAGAAGTTGTGAGAGTCATAAATGCAAAAGAAGGAGGAGATGACAAAAGCAGAATTTAGAAAATATATTCTTGTTTGTGTTGAGTAATCTTGTGGTTATTCAGTATGTTCCTCAGTCTTTTATGTGTCTGGAGTGTTTTGGAAATTTACCTTTCTTCTGATTTCTAATTTCATTCCATTGTTGTCTTTTCACAATATAGAAAACTTTCTGTTAAATTTTGAAATCATTCTTTTGAAGGTTGCTGGGACTTTTTATGGCCTGTGATATGATTTATTCTGAAGAGTTTCATAAACTGTGAAAAGAATGTATCATCTTCTGCTGAAAACCGAACTGTGAATCCTGTTGAAATTTTGTGTTAAGAAGGGGATAGAAAGGTAGGGAAAAAAAAAAAAAACAAGAAATAATTACAGAGGTGATGTGTTTGACCAGGATACCTTGTATGCTTGTATGCATGTATGAAAATGTCACATTGAAAACCCCTTTGTTTAATTTGCATATGCAAAAAAAATAATAAAGCATGATGAAATTTTCACAGCGATACAAGGCTAGTTCCATGTATAAAAACAATTGACATAATAAAACACATTGAAAGAATCGTCCTCAATTTTGTCTTTGGCAAAATTCAGCATCATTTCACAATAAAGAGCTTTATAAGATATTTGGAATAAAAAGTACATTGGAGGGCCAATAATACTGAAATACATCTGTGACAAAAGATAGTAACGCTGGTATGTCATGGGGCCCTGATTGGCCTTTGGGATATGTTGTTGTTTACCTAGTAATGTGACATAAATGACAATGTGCTGGCTTGCAGCGATTTTCTGGAGGTTCTCATGGGCTTCCACTAGCTCTTTTAGAATAAACCTTAGCTAACTCGCTGGATAATGAGAAACATATGGCCCAGACACCAACATTATCACATGCAAAAGCAGGCTATGTGAGTGAAATCATAGTGGACTCAATAGTCAGCTCCCCAGCTAGTTTCCTGGGATTTATGAAAGAACCTAGCTAATATCAACAGAGATCATTCATGAGTGGGAAATAATCTGCCCCTGGCCCATCCATAAATGAGATCCACAAAATCATTTTGTCCATTATGAGACAGACACACAGGCTCCTATGCATCTGGAAAATCCATAGTCATCCAACTGTATTAATAATCTAGTATGGGCCAGTAATGTTATAAATATTCATGTGGCACTTGACAGGTAAAAAAAAGATTCCCATATTTTCTCTGATTTGGTTAGGTTACAAGAGTTAGCTAAATTTTGGATGACTGTTGTACAGAGGCTGATAACTGAAACGGATGCTATATCAAAAATGGGTGGGTAGCAGACAGTATGGATATCAAGTGTTTAAATCATAGAAAGGATGACTTTGTCTTTGGTTTTTTGATGCTGTTTTGCTGTTATCACTTGATTATGATTTCTGAGACATAGTGTTACTCTATGAATCTATTCTCACAGTTGTGGTCTTCCTACCTCAGGCTCCCAATTGCTGGGATTTGTGATGACTGCCGCAAGTCATTCAGAGATTTTGTAAATGTCCAGAAAACAGGAGTAACAATCAACAAATACACAAAAGAATAAGCACATATAGTATATTAAATAAAAGAGACCAATATGGCTGCAGAAATACAAATACCTGAGTATTTATAATGTATTTGATGAGAAGGAAATGGATATGTCTCAATGTATACAAAGCCCTCTTGGCCAAATATGGCTAATTTGAAGTTTAAGGGAATAACATAAAGTCACACATATATTTGAGGTCAAATCACTTTCTGGTAGTTATGGACACTCTGTTATGAATCCACTTTAGTTTTGGCCAATCTACCAATAAGATGGAAAGAATAATTTTTATACAGTATCACAGAGACATACAATTTCAGCATCACAATTAATTCCAGAGATAAAAGTCTCCATGGAGTTATAATTTCTTTTGATTAAAAAGACAGCAATTTCCAGAAGCATGCTGTGAACTTCTCCATTCCCCTGACTTAAAGTTTGGCATCATTAAAATGATCTGGGTGATGTGATTATGGCTGATGAGGTGGTTGTTTTGAGCCGTGTCAGGCAATTCCCACTGAGAGTTGCAGAATCTTCTTTCAGAAGGTTACCTCTTCAACAGCATACTGTGACTACACGCTCAGCTACTTCTGTATTAATTCTCAATAATGACAAAGTAATAATTAATGCTTTCTAAATCTGTCATATGGCCTGAAACCATACAGCTTGCATGGCTGAAAGGCTGTCTTTAACCAATGAATTTCATAAGTAAAGATGGTGCAAAATTATAGCAGGCATACTTAATAGAGAAATTTACATGGATGCTCCACAAAATGAGATGCCAATCTTGTAGTAATAGAGCTTTTATTTTCTTGTTTTGAAAAACTTAGCATTTGTTAGTTGTACAAGAGAGTTTTCATTGTGACATTTCAAGACATGTACAAAATGTGCTTTAATCAAACATTCCCTTTCCATCTCTCTAGTTCATCTTTCCTGCTTTTTGAAACACATTCAACAGATTTTGTTGATGATTATTTTGACTTATTGTTACAGGACAATAGAGTGTTTGATTAAACTGATCATTATGGAAATCAAAATCTCATCTATTTTTATTGTTTTGTGCCAGTCTTGGGGCTTTAACTTAGAGCCTGTGCTCTGTCCCTGAATTTATTTGCTCAAGGCTAGTGCTCTAACATTTGAACAACATCTCCACTTCCAGCTTTGTTGGTGATTAATTGGAGATAATAGTCACAAGAGTTTCTTGCCCAAGATGGCCTTGAACCAGGATCCTCAGAACTAAGCTTCCTGAGTAGTTAGGATTACAGAAATGAGCCATGGTGCCTGACAATATCTCATCATCTATGGTTCATTGACATAATATGATTGAGATTTTTCTGATCAGATAGTGAACATATTCTTATCAAATATCTACATGGAACAAAGCACAAGAAATAATATGAAAAATAGAATTTGCAATACTGGAATTCAGTAGAAAAATTCTGTAACCAGTTAATTTTTTAAGTATAAATACAGTCAAAATAATATAGACTCAATTTCCCACTAAACCAAGTGATATTATTTCATTCTTTTGCTCTATATTTCAGGTACAACAAAATATAGGTATATTTTAAAAACTTATAATATCACATAATACTTTTGAATCTTGTTAATAGCAGAATAATAAGCATAATTTTCAAATTTGGAAGTATCAGATCTGCCACTAAATTTTTTAAATACAGCATTTCACCTGTAATTAGCAGTATAGAAAATCAGTTTTTCACATCCTTGAAAATACTTTATCTCTAATTATCCCCTCTTACATTTTTATCAAATGCTCTGCAGATAAAAAATGATAATTATGTAAGATGGTCTTACAGACATAAAATCTATGCCCTAATATAAATGGCCTACATTCTCTGACTTATTATAGAATTGACTTCGACTGAATATTATTCAATACAATGATGCTCTTTAACAATAATTACTGTAACTTTTTAAATATATGGATCTCATGAATATTTTACATTGAGTTACTAAGCATTAGAAAATAAGTTGTCAACAAATCATCAATGAAATAGTTGAAAATGTAATCTTTTTTAATTTTTGGAAATAAGGCTTTTTGTGATAGTGTTCTAAGAAAATAACTTCAGTGGTGAGCTAAAAGCATTCTCTTAGTATAACTGGTTTCAGCAAAAATAGAGAAAGGCCCCAATATATACATACCACAATATCCAAAGCTACATGAAGAATACAAACTTCATTATCTTTCTATTATTTTCTCTGTATAACATAAATTCAACAGAATTTGATGTTAGTGCCATAGGGCCAATGGTTCACAAAGGGTAGCTTCATCTCAGTAGCTTCAATGTCTCTTATGAATCTACAAATGCACATTTTATTCTCTACCTGACAAATCATAAACTTGAAGTAAAATTTAGCTATGTGGGACTTAAAAACCCTTCCAGTACTGAGTTCAGTGATTCATGTCTCCATTCCTCACTATGCAGGCAATACAGTTCAGAGCATTTTAATCCAGGGATATCTGGGTCAACACAGGAGAACTTAATTGAAAAAAAAATAAGTACAGGGAAAAGTGCTTTAGATTGTATGAGTAAAGTGTAGAGAAAGTACTTGCTTAGCAAGTGCAAAGCCTGAATCCAAATCATGTGGTACTATTGAACAATAAAGCCATGAATCATTCCCAATAACCTGATAACACAGTCAAGTGTGAGCCCCTTTTACAGATTCAGGAGAAGACGCGGAATTTATACTGGTTTCTAATGAGGTGGAGATATGAATGAATAATATAGAAGACTGAAATATGACAATCTCCATCAGTTTCATGAAAACCTTTGGTAACATCTCCATTTACAATTCTATCAACAATACAGAGAAATAAGCTCTGTAGAAATTAGATCGGCAAACACATATCCAAACAGGGCATAGGATTAACCATTATTCCTTACCTGCAATTTTTTTTCTACTGAGTGGCCTGGGTTATTTAGATGCCAAAATAGATATATACCAATGACCCTCTCTCATTTTTAGAGTTTAGAATTCTATTTTATTATTGTTGAGCTGATGTACAGTGGGGTTAGAGTAACATTCATCAGCTAGTGAGTACATTGCTTCTTGAATATTATCCCTTCCCATGTTTTTCCCTCACATTCCCTTCCTCTACTCCCTCTCACTCATCTTGTTTTTCCCTTATCTTACATCAATAATTCTTTGTCTATTTACTAGACTAAAGTTTGATTATGGTCTCTGCCCCAGAAATAAAATCTAATAATTTTCTACCTAGTTTTACTATGTTACCACAACTTGCTCTCTGTTTTCCTTGGGTTTCAAAATCTTTACTATTTCTGAGAGATTATCATGGTTTCTTATTGGTAGTTGCAGAAGAGGCTGGTTTTCCCATTTTTGTACATGTGTACCTTCCTTTCTCTGAATAGTTCCTTTCATAATACACATTTCTTAAACTGCTTTTGGGGCAGGGGGAGGCATGGTGTGGGTGTGGATGTGGTTGTTGAAAGCGGGACTTAATTCAGAGCCTAGGTATTGTTCTTTGTACTTCATTTAAGGCTCAGTACTACCACTCCAGCCATATCTGGATTTCTGGCTTTATTTGATGGTTGATTAGAGGTAAATGATTCATACACTTTCCTTATAGGGTTGGCTTTAAACCTTGATCCTCAAATACCAACCTTTTGTGTAGCTAGGATGACAGGCATCAGCCACTGACACTTGGTTATTTTTAAGAACCTCAGAGTTATGTTTTGTTCATGAACAGAGGAAACATTATAGCATTCTTGCCCCTTTACTGTTCCTTGTTGGCAAAATTTAATTAGTGAGTCTTGATAAGTGATTAACAGCTTTCAAATATACTTGGAAATAGGAAACTTTCTGTACATAGGTATATATACATATATATGTATGTATATATACTCAATTTTACTTCGATGTTTAATACTCCAGACGCAGATAAAGCTTGGTGGAGTTGGTATCCAGAATAGTACACAACCTAAGCCTAGTCTGAGACAGAATATGTGGTGATTTTGCACAAGTCCATAGAAAATGTGGTGCCTGCCAATAAGCCTATCACTGTGGAAAAGGCATCTGGGGATTACTTTCTTATTCTGTAGAACTCACTAGGTGAAAAATCTGAGACAAACTCGAGCTTAGATCACCTTCTAGTGTTAAAACAATGACAAGACACAAGCAGCAGATACCTGGCAAACCTAGTCTTGGGCACCATCTAGTGCTGAAAGAAAGAATACTAGGTTTGAAAAAAACAACTGTCATAATTTTTGAAAGGCAGACATAAACAAAGTTCAAAAAGGGAATAAATCGATGGTTCTTTAATCTGCACATGCTATTACCCACCAAACAGCAACAAAAGCTTTTAGGATTACACTTAGCAGTTGTTAACCATACCATCATCATCACTATCATGACAGAATTCAGGCCACATACAAGAGAGGGAAAGTTTAGGAGTGTCTATTAACAAAGGAATATGGTTCAAGAAAAAAGACAAAATGAAGGACAGAGAAAAGGGATTTATTGTCCTGACAGTATTTTATTTCATCTTGGGGGTGTCCATATGAGAATTAGGTTTAAGTAGATGAATAATATGTATATACATATTTACAGAGCTCCTATTAGACATATGGCCTAGTTGGTCATTATCTCCAAGTTCTAGCTCAGGAAAAGTTGTTTTCACTTGAAGAGAACAGTCTGGGTCCCAGAATATATTTTCTCTAACTCCAAAGAGTCACCTCATTGTTGTAGGAAATTGTGCCCAATAAAGGTAACCTTCCTTACGTGTAGCTTTATTTCCTTTTTCATAAAGATTTTTATCAATCCTGTCTGTCCTAGAACCCAAGGCAATGATGAAATGAGTGTCGATAAAAGGTCTGAGAGAAAAGACAAGTGTCAAATGGAGGCCAAGAGACAGGCTTTTGTCCAACTTACAGTTAATTTGTGGTTCTAGTAAGTAGTCAGTGTTTCTCATTTAAAACAATTTAAGTATTTTTTACAAATACACTTCCAGTAGAGTGAAAGCAGGTTGTAGCTACAGTGGGAACAGGATAAGCATTTGGCGTTAGAATATTTATTAAAATTGCCTGTGAGAAACTCGTACCCTATGTTCGCTTAAAAGGCTATTGTTGAATTACATTGCTTTCTCTCATTGGTCAGATGCTGTCTTCTTCTCATGGCTACCATGTATGTCTCTCTGCTACCAAACAATCCTTCATCTCTCAGGATAAAGGCCTTGAATATATTTAAATTTGGGATTGTCTTATAAACATCAAACAAGGAATTTAAATTGCAATTGTAAGGATATTCAGTCTGCTTGGAAGTAACACAGAAAGCTAAGTCAACACTTTAACAGAGAAACTCAAAGAGATAGACTTAGTTAAACAAAAACAGAGCAGAAAATACATTCACCCAAATTTAGTTTGCAATAGAAAGGATCAATAGCAGAATATATTACACAGACTAAATAATCAGTGAGCTCAAATAGAACTATTTGAATAACATAATTAAGTTTAGAAGATAAAAAATGAAGAGTAATGAAGAAAGCCCACAAGAACTTTAAAATGATGTTAAATGAGCAAATTCTTGAGTTGTGGAGAGTCAGGGGCCACTTAAGCATATTATATTTTGTAAAGGAAGAAAATAACAAGAGGCCTGCCAAACCTGGAGGATAAAAAAATAAAAATCATACAAAGTGAGTTCTATGATCACAAATCAAATTTAACTCAACTATTTCTCAGGCTAAGTTTTGTTCTGTAAAAGATGAAGGGGAGATTCTTAAGGAAGCAAAAGACAAGACACAACACAAAGGACATATTTATTCCTCTGAAACGTATTTTTTAAAATAAAAAACTAAGACCATGAGAGAATATGAGAATCCTAAAGCACTGAAAAACTTACCAACAAAACTGTACTAAGAAAACTGTACCCAAAAATGTTATACTTAGAAATAAAAAAGAGATTAAAAAATTTTTAAATGCCAATATATGAAAAGTTTTAAACTAGATCTCTACCTGACTTCCCAGTAAAAAAAAGACTAATAAAACTGCTACAATCAGAAAAATATATTATGTGTGTTTAAAAAATCCTGTCTATGTGTACAGACTGAAAAGTAAAATAATAATGATAAAATTAATATAAGGAGAAATAGAGAAATAAAAGCGTCAAAGTTTCAAAACAATGTAAGGAACTGAGGGAAAAATATAAAATATTTATAAATATACTTCTCCATTTTCTATTTTACTCTATAGGATAATGTTAAATTATCATCAAAAATATTTTGGTAATCTCCTCATAAGCACAAAGTGAAAGTTTTTAATTGCCAAATCAAAAATAAAGGCAATAATTGGAGCATATTTCTAGAGCATAATTTAACCACAGAGGATATAGATACAGAAAATTTTTTAGCAATTTAATAAAACTGGATACAATTTTTTTCAATTTTTAAAGCTATCAAAAACTTCATCATAAATTGTTTAAATTCTACAATAATGCATACATGTAATGACTAAGGCTTAGGGTAGGGGGTTATAGATCCAATTATGAATGGCTTTCAAGTATTCAATTTACCTCCAAGGAAACATATTGATTAAATATGTGCAGAAGAATAATGTAGTCCCTACAAAATGCGTTTTTAAAAAATTCAAAGTAGCCATAATTATTTCTGATAAAATTGACTTTAAGCTAAAAACTGTAAGAAGAGATAAAGAAGGTCATTATATAGTGATAAAGAATTTGATTCAGCAATAAAAAAGATAGCTTTAAATTCAAATGCATTGTATTATCTAGTATCAGATTATTCAAATATACACAGGAAACATGAATAGAATTAAGAAGAGTCCTAAATACTACTAAATAATAGTAGGATATTATAGTACCATAGTGTCAGTGGTAGAAGAGATACTGTTTAGGCAGATATTCAAGCTGGAACCAACAGAATTGGACACTATACCAAGTAATGCTCCTGGTTAGTTATCTAGAACTCTCTCAATACAGTAAGAATATAATTCATATGGAACTTTTTCAGGAAGAATCTGCTACAACCTGAGCTAAATCTCAATAAAATTTTCAAAAATTGAAAACATAGTCTAATTTCTGAGCACGTGATTAAAATTAGAAAACATTAAGAAGAAAAATTTAGACCTATAAACATATGAAAATTGAAGATCTTGAAGAAATATTGTATAACCAAAGAAATAAAGAAGGAAATATTTTTATTTTATTTATTTGTTTTTAATAAAATAATTTTATTGTAATATGTAGAGGGGTTACAATTATATTTGCCAGATAGTAGGTGTAGTACTTCTTACACATTGATACCCTTAAAGAAGGAAAGTATTAAAGTTACTGAAATAAGTGAAAATGGAAACAAAACTAGTACAGACTATAGGATATTGCAAAAGCAGTATGACCATGGAAATTTGCAGTATGAATGCTTGCCTTTCCTGGTTCACTGAAACTAGGAATTGGTACTTTAAAAATAGAAAAAAAAAAGTAAACAAAACCTTGGCTAGACTAAGAAAAGGAGAGAAAAGTTAAATAAACAAAATCTCAGATAAAAAGACAATTGTTTCAGAGGACTCTACAAAAATACAAATGATTATTAGATGTAAATAGGAAGAATAATTATCAACAAACTTGATGATCCAGGCTAAATGGAAAACTTTCTAGACAGAATTATCATACTTTATATAGGCCGAATTAGGACAAAACAGGAAAGCTAGAATAGTAATAAGTCTAGTATTAATTAATAATAAAATGTTTTCCACGAAAAGCCCAGGACTATGCAGTTTGATTCTAACAAATATATAATGATGTAAAATCCATTTGACCAAAAACAGTAAAAGTATTATTATTCCAAGCACAGTTTATTAAGCCAGCATCACTTTGATATCAAAACAAGACAAAGACATAACAAATAATGAAGACCATAGGCCAATTTATTGGATGAACACAAATGCAGAAATGTTCACATAAATAGTAAAGAAGTGAACTTTATACATTAAACAGATGTTACCAAGAACAAATGAGATTATTCAGTATGTTGAAATCAATAAATGTAATATGCTACATCAAGAGTATGAACATAAAATATACATGTTCCTTTAATTCAGAAGAATTTCATGAAATTTAACATCTCTTAATGATGAAGCACTAAACAACTGATTGGAAAGAACATATTAAATGATTGAGGACCTTTTACAATTCACCAAGAGCTATCAATATTCTAAAAAAGAAAAAGCTGAAGGCCATCTCTGTTATCTAAACTAATACAAGAATGTCCAGTTTATCATTTTAACTACAGCAAAATGCAAAAGAATGAAATAAATTTTACTATAGAAAAGAGAAAGTCAAATTGCCAGTGTTTGAAGATGCCATGGACATACCTAGAAACATTTCTTAAGACAGTACCATTTTTTTTAAACTAAGTAAAGATTCAACAAATTTGACAGATATGAAAACAAAATAGGAAAATCAGTAGTGTTTGTACATGACAATAGCAAATTTTCGGAATAAGGAAATGATGTAGCTTAAAAATGCCAATGGAGCTAGATACCAGTAGCTCACACTGAAGCACTCTGGCGGCAGAGAAGGTTCTCTGCCTTGCTTGATCTAAGGGTCCATTGCTTACAACATGTGTACCAAGTCCTTTTTCTTAAACAACAAATTTGCAGATCTGAGAAAGATAAAAACAAATACTGTGAGTGTCATCACTTATGGCTACTTGCAATACTCTCAGGGCTCTTTAAGAAAATGGAGATATTGCTATGGAAGCACAGACTGCTCTTTAAGAGGAAGAAGTTCTCTCACACTGGGAAACAAGAACTATTGGGACTTCAGCAGCTGACATAACTTGAAGATAATTGAAGCTTTCAGTGCAAAGACAGCAAGGCACCATCTTCTATAAAATGTCATGAGCAAAGTAGTAGAAATTGCTGTAAACTTGAAATTAAAATTTCAGAATACCTTCCAATGTCTGAAAATGTGTAAGTACAAACAGAAAATATAACAAAGAAGTTCATCTCTACTGTCTCTACCAGTCATAAAATGTTTTTTTGTGTGTGTTTGTTTTGTTTTTTATCCTTAGCATGCTGAAGCTGCTCAAAGGGGAATTGGCAGGAGGAAAATTAATATCTCATTAGCTTGTAAAAGTCTGAAAATTAGTCATACAAAACCTTATTAAATTTTCTTAATAGCTTTTCCAATAAAATATGTGTCCTCACCTATAATTTGATTATCTCTTGGTACAAATTAAGCCTCCAATTCTTTCTTTGGTAGATCTCTAATCAACAACGCACAAGGCAACTAAAGATATGAATAAGAATAACTAGAGATACAGAAGCTGAGAACTGGAGGGTTTCAGTTTAAGTCCCATCAAGGCAGAAAACTGTGCAAACTCCATCCCCCAAATAGCCACCAAAAGGGCAGGATAAATGATGAAGTCAAATGTGAGGCTCTGAGTTCATATACCCGTAACACTTTCCCATACTCCTTTCCCCCTAAAAAACTGTTAACAGAGAGTAGCTAGAGAAGCATAAATGCAAAAAGTAAACTAAAGTCAAGCTTTCATGCACCCATTCTACAGAACAGTATAGTCATGATTTTTTTTAATTTGGACACATTACCATTATACTGAATTGAGTGATTAGTATTTGAAATGAAGGCAAGACATAAATGGGTGCTTGCATAAAAGTATCTAAGGGATAATATTTATACAAACTATTGTTGAGCATAGTTTCTCTATATTTAACATTTTTGTTACTGTTCAATCATTTCAGTTCAACTAAAGACAAAAAGATGAAAAGTATCTTAGAATTGGAACAGAAGGAAAAATACTTTTGAAGTCTTATTGTATTTCCTTGTATATGAATCTAGTTTCTATGAATTTCAAGATCCAGAAAGGTAATACAACTTCATAGAATGAATTTGATGGAGAACTATCACTTTCAACTTCATTGAAGAATTTGAGGAGCAACCTTTCTGTACTATCTGAAGTTACTTCTTTTTTTCTGCCCTTATGGATTATCCCCTGTGGTTGCTGTATCTGACTTTGGTTCCTGTTCTTTGCCCATATATTTATTTGTTTATTTGAACCAGGGAAGGGAAGGGGAAAAACAATATGATTAGACAAAGGAAGAACCAATGTAGCAGCAATAGTCACAAAACATGCTGGAAATAAACTTTACAACTTTGGAGGAGATGAAGGAGGGAAAGTGGGAGAAAATATGGGAAAGGGTAACAATGTTCAAGAAATAATGTACTCAGGGGCTGGGAGTTTGGCCTAGTAGTAGAGTGCTTGCCTAGCAAGCATGAAGACCTGGGTTTGATTCTTCGGTACCACGTACATAGCAAAAAGCCACAAGTGGTGCTGTGGCTAAAGTGGTAGAGACCTAGACTTGAGAAAATCCAGGGACAGTGCTCAGGCCCTGGGCCCAATCCCAGGACTGTCAAAAAAAAAAAAAAAAGAAAGAATGTACTCACTACCTTATGAATGTAACTGTAACCCCTCTATACATCACAATGATAATAATATTTAAAAATTTTATTACATGTTTCAGTAATGGAGATGTGTAAATTTTATTAAAAGTCTCTAAAGCACAGATTGGCAGAAGATGGCAGCGGTTCAGAGTGAGATGTACTGAGCTCCTGCCAAGATTCATGTACTGGCAGTGCAGGAGACAGTCCTCTAAGAGAAATTGATCCTAAGTAAGCTTTAGGACCACAGAGAACTCAGGCAGAGAGGAAAAAAAGGAAAGAATACCAGGGCAAGAAGAGAGCATGGAGCTCCACCCTGGAGCGGCCAGGAGACAAAGGCTCTTCTGAATCAGAGCAGAGACAGTGCTCCACAGCAGTGCAGACCCACAGGCTGCAGACAGAGCCACACAGAGCCTGCGCAAGCGCAGAGCCACCACCCGGCCGTGCATATGGACCTGCCAGCTTCATGGAACCAGAGAATCCAGCAATTTGTGAGTAGCTCCGAGGAGAAGTTTCCACTTCTGCTCCGGGAACGGCATTGGGAGGGAGCCTCCCCCCCCCCCCACCAGCTGAGAGCAGCACCATCTTGACTGCTGGCAAGAACACAGGCCAAAGCAATCAGAGCCTGAGAGGTGTTGCTGACAGCGCCACCTTTCTAACTGGCAAAGGATTTCCCAGAGATCCCTTAGCCAGAAATCCGGTCCCAGCACTGCTGAAGTCCATCCCCTTGTGCTGCTTGCAGACCTGGTAAACAAAGCCACCAGCGGATCTTTCAGCTTTGTTCTACCAAACAAGCAATCTCATCCAAAAAACGGCAAAGCCAAATCACAAGAGAAAAAGACATTGTGAAGTGTTTAGATCCCGAATTTAGTAGAGATACAAGTTTCCTAACCTCTCCCCCCACCAATGAAGAAAACCCCTTTTTACTTTTTTTACCCCATTTCATTTGCATTTTTAAACGAATGTTCTTATTTTTCTCTTTGCCATTTAACCTACACCTTTTTTTCTAATGTTTTGATTCATTCCTTTCTTTTTTCTTTTTTCTTTTTTTCTCCTCTCTTTTTCCCACAATCCTGCTGTCACTGTGGTCATTCCTAGAAACACAGTGACAGCTCTGGGAACAGTCTGAATAAAAACGATATCCATATTGATACAGTCACCTGCTTTTTAAACTCCTGGTTCTCAACCCTAGTATCTCTTGGGTAAGAACTCAAAACAGTGAGGAATCTCCTCCCACCTTTTCTTTCTTTTTTTTTTTTTGTTTTGGTGTGTGTGTGTGTGTGTGTGTGTGTGTGTGTGTTCTGTTTCTTTTATTTTGTTGATGTTTTGTTTCTCTTTTTCTTTCTCAAATTGGTATCATTGAAATCCACTATATCAACCTCTCACTTATCTCTATATATTCTTCTTATTACTCTTCTTATTTTGATAAGTTTTGTCTAAGTTCATCTAAACTTTCTACACAAATACTCTACCTGTCTATCACCTTATGACAGCTGTCCTTACATGATACCCTTTCTTCATTACTATAATATTCTTACACTCCTCTATTATTCTTTTCCTACCTCTCTTGTCGTCTTTCATATTATTTTTCAATCTCTGGTCCTCTGTTCATCCTTCAACTCTTATAATGCATGGATCTACATTTGATGGTTGTTGTGTATCTAGGTGTTCAATTATACTCTAGGTCCAGAGGGACTTAAATACAATAGAGATTGGATTGAGGGGCTTACTGTTTTGGTCATAAATTGGTCATCTGTGATTGTATTAGATTTGTATGTGAGTGTACAAAAAGAAAGAGAGAGTGTTACTACCAATCTAAAAGAGCTAATATCTATTGTCAGCCAACTAAAAAGGTCTACGTTGGTTATATCTGAAAAATTATAATCATGTTTAGTATTAACGAAAAATGTGAAAACATAAAGAAAGAGATAAGGGAGGAAGCCACAGCTAAACAAGAGGAAACCATAAACAAGGTGATATGTGAAAAAGGGGAAGCCATAAAGGAGGCCATAATAAATATTTTTCAAAGAAAAATGGACAAATTCATAGAATCCACAAACAAAAAGGTGACTGAACTCCAACAAATGTACAAAGAGAATAAAGTTGCTGAGCTAACCACTCAAATGGAAATCAAGCAGCTAAAGAAATCCATACATGATCTAAAACAAGAGATGCAAGGCATCAAAAATGAGCAATTAGACGCAAGGGAGATAAAGAATACAGTAGATAGCTTTGATAACAGGTTAGACAATGCAGAAGAGAGAATTTCCAGGGTTGAAGATATTTTAGTTGTTCTAGAAAAAGAACAGAAAATGACTCAATTCAAATCTAAGAAATATGAGAAAATGCTACAGGAAGTCCAAGATACAATAAGGAAGCCTAATTTAAGGCTAATTGGTATTGAGTAGGGTCTGGAGAAAGAAATCAATGGTATTGGAAATATACTTCAGAGAATCATCTCAGAGAACTTCCCAAATATCCAGAAGGGCAGGCCCATCCAGATACAAGAAGCTTTTAGAACCCCAAACAGACCTGACCAGAAAAGGACATCCCTACACCACATTTATAATCTGAACTGGATCAATGGAGGCCAAAGATAGGATCCTAAAAGCAGCCAGGGAGAAGAGAACAATCACCTATAAAGGCAAACCAATGAGAATAACCCAAGATTTCTCAGCAGAGACCATGCAAGCAAGAAGAGATTGGAGCAATATATGCCATGCCCTGAAGTCAAATAACTACCAACAAAGAATACTGTACCCAGCTAAGCTCTCATTCACAACTGAGGGAACAATAAAAGCATTCCATTCCAAGGAAAAGCTTCAACATTATGTAGCAACAAAATCAACAATACAGACAATTCTCAAAGAAGTTCTACACAAAGAAAACCAACACAAATGTAATACAGAGAAAGACATGGCACCTAAAACTCATAACATCTAAGTACCACAAAAACTATCAAGACACAGGCCGTAATGAAAGCTTATAAAAATTGCAGGAAGTAATAAATATTTCTCAATCCTGACTCTCAATATCAATGGACTTAACTCTCCAATTAAACGACATCGATTATCTAGTTGGATCAAAAAACAAGATCCATCGTTCTGCTGTTCAAGAGACACATTCTACCCAAAAAAACAAACATTTTTTGAAAGTGAGAGTTTGGAATAAACTCTATCAAGCTAATGGCCCCCATAAACAGGCTGGAGTTGCCATCCTTATATCAGATAAAATAGACTTCAAACTAAAATTAGTGAGAAAAGACAAAGAAGGTTACTACATACTACTAGAGGGATCTTTCCTCCAGGAGGACATAACCATCCTAAATATCTACACACCTAATCCCAGAGCTCTAAACTTCATCAAGCAAACTTTACTTTCACTGAAACCATACATAGATCGAAACACAGTGATTGTTGGTGACTTTAACACACCACTCTCAACTTTGGACAGATCAACAAGGTAAAATCTCAACAGAGAAACCTTAGAATTGAACAACTATATAGACCAACTAGATCCTACAGACATCTGCAGAATATTCCACCCAGCAACAACACAATATACGTTTTTCTCAGCAGCACATGGAACATTTTCCAAAATAGACCACATTTTAGGCCATAAAACAAACCTGGACAAATTCAGAAACACTGAAATTATTCCCTGCACTCTCTCAGACCACAAGGGTATCAAATTGGAACAGAACACACAACTCCACCAACGAAAACCCTGTAACTCATGGAGATTGAACAACCCATTGTTGAATTACCAATGGGTCATTGAAGAGATCAGAACAGAAATCCATCAGTTTATGAAATTTAACAAAGGAGCACACAAAATACCAGCTCCTTTGGGACACCGCAAAGGCAGTACTCAGAGGAAAACTCAAAGCTCTGAGTGCCTACAATAACAAATTGGAAAAATCGCAAACCAACAATTTAATGTGTCACCTTAAACGCCTGGAAAAAGATCAACAAACCAACCCTAATCCCACTAGAAGAAAACAAATTATAAAAATCAAAGCAGAATTAAATGAATTGGAATCCAAAAAAAACTATAGAAAGAATCAACAAAACAAGGAGTTGGTTCTTTGAAAGAATTAACAAAATTGACAAACCCTTAGCAAATCTTACCAAAAAAAGAAAGGAGCATACCAAAATAAACAAAATCACAGAGGAAAATGGTAATATCACGACAGAAATTACCAACATCCAAAGTATCATAAAGGAATACTTCTCAAACCTTTACACCAACAAAATACTGGCCAATCGTCTCCAACAACTCATCAAAAAAAATTATACACTATGATCAAACAGGTTTCATCACAGGGAGGCAAAGCTGGTTCAATGTACGCAAATCAATTAATATAATTCAACACATCAACAGGAGCAGGGACAAAAATCACATGATTGTCTCAATAGATACAGAAAGGCATTTGACAAGATCCAACACCCCTTTATGTTAAAATCTCTGGAGAAACTAGGAATCCATGGAACATTCTTCAATATAATAAAGGCTGTGTATGACAATCCCACAGCTAGTATTATACTGAACGGCAAAAAGCTAAAGCTATTCCCTCTAAAATCAGGAACAAGACAAGGATTCCCACTCTCTTCACTCTGGTCCATTAACTCTGCCCTACGCAGGAAAATAAAATGAATCTCCTTTGATGCACTCAGTTGTTGAGACTGAGTGTTTAATAGTGATGGCCTCACTTCCTCCATGGGTGAGATTGCAGCATTCATTAGTTATGAAAGAAGGCAGTCATTAAATATTTTGAAGAAGTCATATTATTGTATAGAAAAATGAGTCTTTTACTATCTGTTCCATCTAAATACTCAGGATAATTCAAGTTAGGTATTTATTCATTTTTAAATTATTTTTCCTTTATGTATCAAGATTCTTTTTATTCAAATATTTGATTAAATAATTTCATTGTGAATTTTTGACAGGTGTTTGCTAGTAAAGCTTCCATCTGTGAGATGGCCCACAGAAACATAAGATGTGTATAGATAGGATCCAGAACTTCCTCTGAAAACATTCACATGGACCTTCAATTCCCAGACTCTACTTAGGTGGCATTTTATTTTAAGATATATATATGTATATGTATATATATATATATATATACTAATTTATTTGAAGGTCAATAATACACCCATGAGAAAATATACTCACTGTTCCTGCAAGGGCGTGGGGGTGTTGTGGGTTGTAGTGCCTCACAATGAGCTGAAGGCAATAAGCTTTGCTGCACTACATGCTTAAATCACATAAAGTATCTTTAAGACTGGATTCACAGATTCAATATCATGCCACTTAAATCTAAATGTTTGGGTGAATAGTTTGTTTATGCGTGTTTGTGTGTGTGTGTGTGTGTGTGTGTGTGTGTGTGTGATATTATTTTCTTCTTTTTAACTCCAAAAGATTGTTATACCTAGGATACACTGTGTTAAAAGTTAAATCTGCATAATCATGGTAGCTCCCTGAGGCATTTTCATTTTAGGCTTTACATAACTTCAGATGCCTGCAAATAAAATTGATAGTTGGTTTGAAACATAAATTAATTACAGCATGCTGAAGGTTCACACTATGGACATTGGACATATTAAAATGTTTTAGCATGTTTGAGCCTTAGGTGACTCACCTTGGAGAACCCAACAGCCTATGAATCTAGGATGAAGTAACTAAAAGTAGTTTATCCTTCCTCTTTACTTCACAATAAGTTGAAGCTCATAGTGATGAATGATCTTTGGTAAGATAAAATCTATAGCACATGGAATGTGGATATTGAATTGGGCTATAATCACAAACACTATTGTAACACGTACATTACAAGACTAATACCAACCTATAATACAGCAGTTTGCTGCAGTTTGCTAGTTTACTAATTTGGTTTATGTTCAGTTAGCCAGTATTGACTAGAAACTATTCCAAAAGTTATGAAAACAAAAGAAAATAAAAGCTCATCTGTGGATGGCTGTGTGTGTGTGCGTGTGTGTATTTGTGTGTGCGTGAAGAATGACTTATAAAAATCTCTACTAAATTATTTATGCATTTTCAGGCATCTGGTAGAATGACTGGTGGTTGCAGACTTGTGAAGCTCTAACTGCTGCTCGGGTTGACCAGGTTGAAATCATTGACTGGCCCAAGAGACTCTTAACTACTCTAACAAAGGCATATTAACATGATAACAGCAGATGTAAAAAAATGTGAATAAGATGTTTTAAGGCCTTTTTATATTTTTATGTCTGGGCCAAAGTTAGTACAATTTTATGTTTTCTTAATTCTATTAGATGAAGGAAAACACAACTCAGATTTAAGAAATTGTATACAGAAACAGTTTTGTTGAGTGGCAACACTTTTGTACAACTAATCTTATGGATTATTTATATACACATACTTTTTCATTTTAAGAACTACAGAATTACATTGGATATCATTATGCACAAAGGGTTTGAAAAAGTTATGGTCATTAAGATAGAATCACAGAAAAAATATTATTGTTCACAATCATACATTGTCTTTTTATTAACTATTCTTCAAAGGAGATACAGTTCAATAAATCATGTTCTGAGTATAATCTTCCATAGTCAATGTCACCTCTTCTTTTCTGTTTTCTTCCCTCCTATCCCTAACCTTAAGTTTTTTATTTTTAATGACTACAGTGAAGTTACATATCTGGGCATTCATTTTCCTATGCAGGTCCTCCCTAAATGAGTGGTTGAGAAATCTTTATTTGACAGTTACTGGAAACTATCTCTGAGATCCCTGAATATTGCCATTATTTCTAGATGAGTTTTTGAAAACTACAGATTTCAATGATCCAGGTTGAAATTTCCATTTCTGCTTCTTGAGCCTGCCAGTTGTTGCTTCTTTAATGTGACTTTCACATTCCATGACTTTCACTGCGCTTTCCTTTCTAAAGTTCCTACAAGATATAATTAAACTATTCTTTGCCAGGTATACACCTTTTCATGTGCCTAGTTGAGGAATTTTAATTAATTTATTCATGGGATTTCCTGGATTTTCTTGCAGAAGAGTTTAACTATCTATGCTGTCTCATGGAAAATTCCAAGACACATTTTTTCTACTATCAAACTGCTTTTATCTTTCATATTTTCAAAATTTAACTAGCTTTAATTAGAATTTATTGTTAAATATCCTTTTTCTTATCCCTTCACCATGGAAAATCTCATTAGGACTTACAGAAATACACAACTGGCTCAACAGAAGCTACCTTACATGTTCTAGCGTGTGCACTGATCCCAGATGTACAACTTTGTTATGCTTAACTTATTAGTTGTTGACTATTACACAGAAGATTGCCCTAGAATTTTAAGCATGGAATGTTTTAGCTAGTGGCCTTTAGCAGAAATGTCTCTTATAAAGTTGCCATTTAGCTGTCAGTGGGGCTCTGCTTTCATTTTGCAGGTTCATATAATATAGGCCATCTCCTGAGATGCCTTTGTTGGAAAGATTTAATTCTTCCCTGGTTGTTTTCCTGAAATATCCAGTTCTTCTTGCCTAAAGGTGCCCTTCAATTTCACAACACACATACCATTCCTTAAAAATCTTACAGCGCCTTAATGTACTATGTTATCTCTCATCTCTTTTGCTGTCCCTTGGTTATCTCATATTGTTACAGCATTTCACTTTGTTATCTGATATATTGGATATATTTGTATTTGGTTATTTGAAATTGGATAGGGAAGGGGGGAAAACAAGAGGAGGGGTGGGGTGGGGGGAGGGAAATGGGGACCAAGACATGAGAAAGGGTATCAATGTATGTGAAGTAATGCACCTTCTATCTGGCGAATATAATGTAACCCTTCTATTAATTACAATAAAAAAAATATATGAAAAAAATCTTGCAGAGGCCCGGCATAGATGGCTCATGCCAGTTAATTGTAACTCAGGAGATTGAGATCTGAGGATTATGGTTCAAAGCCAACCCCAGACATGAAAGTCCATGTGAGACTCTAATCTGCAATTAACCACCAGAAAAACTGGAAGTGTTGCTCAAGTGGTAGAGTGCTACCTTGAGCTAGCTCTTGAGCTCAGAGAGAGTACCTAGGCCCAGAGTTCAAGTCCCATGAGTGACAAAAAAAAAAGCTTACAAAGTGGAAATTAGTTTTTCTAAAATAACCAAAGAAGGTAAAGTGGGGATCCAGGGTGGAAGCTATGGATTTTCCCTAAACTAATTTTAGAAGCAGTATCCCACTAATCTTGCAATAATGCCTTTATTAGAAATGAATCACTTGTTATAACCAGTACTCAAAATGAGATTACAAAGAAGCATGAATGCTAGAAGTTAAAGGTTATTAGTGCGGTTACTTCTGGTATCACTGTGATCCCAGTAATGCAGAAGAGGCAGCAGCAGAGATATTATAAATTCAAGGCCAGTCTGAGATTACCTAGTGGAATTATCTCAAAGAAAATTAAAGAAAGGAAGAATTTATTTACCTGATAATCAATACTTCTTGAATACCTCATAAATAACTCTGTCCCTTGTGAGGTAGCAACAGCAAGTATAATACAGATAAAAAGGGTTTGAGACTTTTTGACTATAGTTTTAACAAATGATCATGAGAAAACACCTAGAAGTAAATGTGATTTAAAGTTCCAGTGTACAATATGCTACAGTAGGTCAGCTGCAGACTCTTAAATTCCTAGTCTAGGTCCAAGCTAGTACCCGTTCTGTATACTCTGCATTTAACCTTTTCTCCGTCTCCAATATTATTTTCTCCAGGCAAAAACATTGCATGTCCTTTATCTTCTCGTGAAGGTCTCTAGTTTCTTGAAGGTTATCTAGTAATTGGCTTACCAAATTCAGGATATGAAAAATTTTTATATCTATATGTCCATTATTGCCTCTTAGTTTTTTTTCTTCTTGTTTCCTGAATATTTGTCAGGAATCACCCTTCTCATATATGGGCCTTTGTCACTAAAGTCTTCCTGAATCATGGATTCCACATTGTAAGAGAGAACCTCAAATTGTTAAACAGCTTTTCCTTTACCTTAATTATATTTATCTAGAACATTTGAGAGCCAGAAGTTTTTGTCTACCTTTACAATCTTATAGATATATTTATAGAATCCATAAAATTGGATAGACTCAAACTGAATTGAACTGGATTGAAGCAAATGTTTCTTTAAATATTGTAGCACTACACAGGCATTTGGGGAAAGATACTGCTTTGTATATTTTTTCCCAGAGTCTGTAAATGTATTAAACTGTAATGGAAGTGCTCTAGAAAATCAGTAGAAAAGTTTGAGAGTATTCATTCTTAACAGCCACATTCATACATAGATAATAACACTGTCAAGAGAGTCTCATCTTTGACAAAGAAAAAGAATTATTTTACCCTAGAGTAAAAAAGTAGGATATATTTAAAGCTATGTTAATAAGCTCTGTTTTTAATGGACTAACTTGTATTCAAAGTTAATTGGATATTGAAAATCCCAGCTTACATTTAATATGTATCATTTTTCAAAAATCCCAAGATAAAACTGAAAACTATTTAAAAAATGACAAAACTATACATTTACTGAACCATGGATTTTAACAATCCTCATTCCCACAAAAAGGCTTCTTTTGAAAAATTTCATTTTCTGTTTAGCTTACAGACAAGGCTGTTCTGCCTTATGTAAGCTACTTAAGCATATAACCATTCTATCATTACTCCTTAAAACTTAGCCATTATGGAGTGAGGAAGATTTGCAAAGTCACATTAAAATCAAAAAATTTAAGAGAGACATCTGGATCGAAGAAAGTTACCAGTTCTTTACAATTCAAATGATAAGGTATTATATATAATGTTTTATTTGCACGCACCAAGAATACAATAAAACCTTTATGCCGAAGACATCATTAGCACATTCTGTCTGTCCTAATCCAATCTGATTTGTAAATTTTAGATTGTGAACAGTAGAGTGAACATAAATCCTATCACAATTACAAGTGATTGTGTGTGAGCCAATAGGATATGTAGTTTTCCGAGCTTTTTCACATAGATTTTCCTCAAAAGCTACATTCCATTTCATATTCTTTTACATATTTTAAGCACAAACACACACACATGCACACACACACATACACACAGAAGAATATATGAATATTTCACAAATAGCCTTTTGAGAAAACAAATTTTAAAAACAAATGAAGCCATATTATAAATAGAATAATAATCACAGAACTTCCATTTTATATACTGAATGTTATAAAACTCAGGGTCCTTATCATAGTTGACTTTTGTTTTAATGCTAGCTAGGGTGTTCATGTCCAAGCCTCTGCATTAAGAACTTTTTAATAATCTAATGGATTTTCATAAATATCTTGATACTGACATGTTCATGGATCATAATAAGAAGCCAAGATCTGGGCTTTTCATTCAATTCCCAAAATGTCACTAGTTAATGATGATACAATATAGTACCATAGCCAGCAGGCTTTCTACTCCATAATTAGAATAAGAATGTTGTCCTCCATCTCTTGTCTATGCTTCTTGGGGTTGTGCACACACTTAAATGTTCCTTGTGAAAAGTTTTTGCTGCTTGTGAGAATTAAAAGATATTCATACTCAGGGGCATATGCATAAGTATAAATATGCATAATCATATGATGTTAAACATAGAAAACAAGTCAAAAAGAGAACAGATTAAAAAGTGGAAGAGGCCAGGAGTTTGGCCTAGTGGTAGAGTGCTTGCCTAGCATGCACTAAGACCTGGGTTCAATTCTTTGGTACCACATACACAGAAAAAAGCTGGAAGTGGTGCTATGGCTCAAGTGGTAGGGTTCTAGCCTTGAGGAAAACCCAAGGACAGTGCTCAGGCCTTGAGTTCAGTCACCAGGACTGGCAAAAAAATAATAAAAAATAAAAAGTGGAAGACTGTGCAACACAACATAACAAATGGCAGAAACATGGAGAAATTCAGCAAACACTGATTATCAACAGGGATTCGAGAGGGAAGAGAAATAGATGGTAAGGGCTTGAAAGGATTAAAGAGAAGGGTATGTGAAGGGGGAGGATAGAAAAGATTGAATATTATCACAACAATCTATTCCTTACTATGGAGATATTCCAAAAATGTTATTTTTAAGGCATTATTTCTAAGAAGAAATTGTGAAAGGAATGTGAAGTGGTTAAATTGATTGGAATACAGTGATAACATACAAAAATGAACACTCTTTCCAAATAATTTACGTAAGTTAAAAAATCCTTTCTTTTCAGTTACTAAGATTTCTGTAGATGCTACATTTTTAGCTAGTCATCTATAGCATTTCAAATTCCTTCCTTCCTTCCTTCCTTCCTTCCTTCATTCCTTCCTTCTTTCCTTACCTCCTTCTTTCTTCTTTCCTATCCTCCCTTTTATTATTCTTCCATTACTTTATTATTTGTCTCTCATCTCTCTCTTTATCATCCTCTCTATGCCTCACCCCTCCACCCTGCTCTTTTCCTGTTTTATTCTACTCTCTTCCTCCCTCTCCCCATCCTTCTCCCTGGATCCCCCTTCTTCATCCTCTTTTTCTTTCCTTCCCCTGCCCATTTTCACATTCTTAGACCTTTTCTGATCATAAAATTCTAATAATTTTAGAAGTTTGCCTTTCTTGTGTTATCTAAGGCAAGATTTCTTTAGTTCTTAACCTTCAGAGAGAAATACCTATATTTCTGTATGCCACTTCTCTACAACTCAGCTTATATAATAATGCCTAAAACAAACTCATATTTATTACATTCAAACTTGTATAATTTGGAAATTCAGTATAAGGATAATGTATAGGCAGACATTTGATTTGAACTGTGAAATCTCAAAATTCTTAAAAGTTCTGCAATGTCTTCCAGATCTCTATAATAGTACTTTACAGTTCAGCATGTTAACCTTTCATGGGCATGCTTGCCACACTGGATTCTCATGCAAATGCAATGTGTTAAAATTTAAAGCAATTATTAGGGGGGACTGAATGTTAAGGCCATATAGTTAAGCATTTAAAATCTTAAGGTGTCTGTATAATAAAATATTATTTTAGTAAAATATTATTTTACTTTTGAGGAAAAAATGGAAATAAGGCTTTAGTATTAAGATACAGTGCAAGTCACAGGGGTGACTGCTGAAAGCCAGAACACTGTAATTGGTTACATTTTTAAGGCAGCCATGAGATCAAGTCTTCTCAGGCAACTAACTGCGTGCCAGATCCAGGCTTAAGGAGGTTTCCCGCAGCATTTCCAAAAATGAAATATGGCTCTAAAGCCTTAGTCCCTTTCCTTAGAGAACCTAAAATCAAACACAAAGTTATTCACTCTATCTCAGTAACAAGAAAACCATTCAGACCAAAGGACAGAGGTCCAGGTTTAATACATAAAGTGAACCTTAAGCGGGATTTGAGTTTCTTGTAATAAAAACATTTAAATACAAAAAAGATGCAATGCAAATAAAGTCCTTGTTGCCCTCACAGTCATTTATTACACATAAAGAACAGAGATTACAACCAAGCCAAATTATTGCTGAATGAAGTAACATAACACTTGATTTTCCCCAAATAAGACAAAACAGATCTCCTGGACCTTGGATCCTTTTGGATATTTAAAGGGAACCCTTAAATGAAAATTAAATATTTCAAAGATGTTAGATGATCTTAGGTTATCATTATTAACTGGTTGAATTTGATAAAGATGGAATTAGTGATATATTTTAATATTTTCTCTTTCCATAGAGGATACATAAAGAAATAGTAATGATAGCTCATGTTTAATTTGCTTCACTGTGTTTCACATATGCTTATGTATTATTTTTGTAATTAAATATGAAAAAGAGAAGAATAAGCAAGCAAGCAAATATTGTTTGATATAAATATATATAAATGAAGACTCTCAGATCTAGAAATTTTCATTATTCACAAAATGATGTGGTTGTTCAAACTATAATTTTAAAAAGTTGAGATAAACTGATAACATTCAGTAGGATTGTCAAAGAAAATAAGTTCCCTATTTTGCACATTTAAGTGAAATTTAGCACAATCTAGCCTCATGTCCTTCTAAACGTAGCTACACAGGAAGCTGATACGAGGCATACCATTTTAAGCTAGCTTGGCAAGAATGTTCCTGAGTCTCTTACTTCCAAGTAAGCGCCACAGATGGGCAGGAGAACAACAAGAACAACAACAACAAAAAAAAAAAAAAACCAGAAAATGGAGAAGTTAAACTACGGCTCAAGGGGTTGCTAGAGTGCTAGCCCTGAACAAAACAAACTCAGAAATCATCCCTAGTTCACACCCTAAGACCAACACAAAATATAAATAAATAAAAATTTAGCATGCTTTGTCTGGAAAAGTGAGTATTCAATATGAAGAAAGGAAATAAAAGTGACTATGCACTGATGCAACAATTCTACTACAAGATGTTCATCCTGAAGAAGTTGTCAGATAGGTTAGGAAGATTCTTTAAGTTTTGCATTTTTTTTCTTAAAATGGTTCTTGAGCATTTGTTGTCAGTTATCTAATACTGAGAATGTAGTAGTATTTGGCATAAAGATGATATCAGCACTTCCATCTTCACTGTGCTGGACTTTCTATATCTTTTACACTGGTGCATTCTAATTGGTGTGTTTTTTAAAATGAACAATTAAATTAGCATTACATAAATTTTAAACCAATCTTAATTAAATGATAATTACTCATAGGATGATAATCACTATTTCAGAACAATGTGTAAGAGAAATGATGTATTAATAAATTAAAACTCCCCACAAATGTCATAATTCATTGTCATATGAAACCAGGAAACTACTGAGATAACATAGATCAAGGACTTCACTGTAATCTGCTTAATGTTAAAGTTATTTTTCAATATTGTTCAAAGTGGCATTAAAGTTTCCATGAGTAGAGCAATTTTTGCAATTTGAGATAAAATAAAGGTTGTATCTTAAAATATTTTCCTATGAAAATAATTCATTTAGTACTCCATTTTATAACAATGTATGAATGGTGAAAATTGACAGGCAAGTCATCTTTGAAAGTGATAGCATTCTTTTAATTACATTTACAAAGTTTAAATGCATTGTTCTTCAGTGAAAATAAAAAAACTTGGGGCAAAAAATGAATTTGTGTGTACAATTGACCAATTTGTATCTGGCTTTTGACAATTTAATTCATCTGTCTTTGCTTAAATCTCTCCATCTATAGCCTAAGTGTGATAACTACTAAAATGCTTCTTCTGAAGTCTAATGGGAAGCAAGATTTTAATATGTCCTTATTTTGAAGGAAAATAATATGTAATATTTCTAAACATACATACGTTATTGTAATTCAAAGCATGTCTACCATTTATAATAATCACATAAGCCTTCTAGCATTTTTATCTCCCCTTGTTTCTGCCATTTCTACTTGTTATGAAATTTATCTATTTTCAGGTTTGTAATTTATTTTAAGTTGTAATTGTCCTACTCTGATATATTATTCCTGATGTCTAACTTTGGTAGCACACATTGAATGTCTCTGTAGTTCCCTTCCCTCTCATAGTCTAATCTAACCCTATAAAATCAACTACGTTAGCTTTGATGAAACAGTAAACAACATAGTATAGTGTAACAGCATTACCAGTCCTTTCTTGTACTTACCGTAATATCTTCTGATTCTGTACATGTTGCCACACATGAAATAATTCTCCTCATATTTTTCTGACTTTTTGTTCCAGCTTTTGTTCTCTAGTAAAGATGTCACTGCAGCTCATGCTACTTGTAAACTCACCATCCTCTTGCTTCAGCCTCCTTTAAGATTGTAGTTTCAGGCATGTGCCACAGTACCTGGCTCAGTTCTTTTGTCACTAAAAAAATAAACATTCCATTTTACATGGATAGCATACTTTGTATATCAACTTGTGGATATTTGGGTTAATCTCATATCTTGGATTTTATGAGTAATGCTAAAATTATCATGGAACTCCAATTATCTTTTCAGTATAATTGCTTTATTTCCTTTGGCTAGGAAAGATTTGGAGACAGAAAGTTCTATACTTGATGAGAATGTAATTTAATACATTAATAGGTTCATTATGTAAAATAATATGGTGATGACTCCAAGAATTAAAAATGGAATTGCAATATGTTCCAACAATTTCACTACTGGGTGTATGGCCAAAGGAATGAAGCATTACACTTTATTAACTGAGTGTTGTATTAGAAGTCTTAGACTTGCAGATATTCTACGGAATCTCTTTAAATTATTCAAATCTATATTTCTTTTTTTTTTGCCAGTCCTGGGCTTGAGCTCAGGGCCTGAGCACTGTCCTTGGACTTTCTCAAGGCTAGAGCTCTACCACTTGAGCCTCAGCACCATTTCCGGCTTTTTTCTATGTATGTGGTAGCGAGGAATCAAACCCGGGTCTTCATACATGCTAGGCAAGCACTTTAACCACTAGGCCAAACTCCCAGCCCCATATCTATATTTCAAAACATTGAAAGTCTCAGACTTAGTTCTATATTGTATTCCTTTGTACTTTAAGTTACTGATTTATTTATCATAACTGAATGAATATCAGTCAATTGGTTCAAATTCATATAGATATCCTCTTTACATTTTTAACTTCCTTAAAGGTTGTGCCTAAATTTTCACATGATATGAGAAAATCTGACAAAACAAAGAAAACTGTTTCAGGCACCCAAGTTCCTAAGGGCTTTTTATTTTTGGTCTTGGGGCTTGAACTCTGAGCACAGACACTGTCCTTGAGCTCTTCAGCTCATGGCTAGTGCTCTACCACTTGAGCCATAGCACCATTTCTGGATTTTTGGTGGTTAATGTCTCACAGACTTTGTACTCATATGCCTTTGAGCCATGATCCTCAGATCTCAGCCTTCCGAGTAGCTAGGATTACAGTGTGAGCTCCTGGTGCCCAGCTCATATGGGCTTTTATGCAAAGGCTCAATCAGGGTTAAAGGAAGACAACCTCATTCTACAGAAGAGGCTCAAAACCTGTTCCATTCCTTTGCTCTGTTCGAGATGGCACTGAGCCTATTCTAATTGGTTTCTCGAGCTAAAAAGTCTGAACAGAATTCACATTTTCTTAAAGGAAATATTGCTCTTATAAAGCAATTGGATTCCTAAGAACTCTAAATGACCCTGTTCATTTTGTTACTTTAGTTTGGAAAATGGAGAGAATCTGAGGAGCTCTGATGACAAGGGAGACACATAACATTGCCCTCACTCTGTATCTGAGGGAATAAGAACTTACCTGAAGAATTTCTTGTACTAATGATTATTGACAAATGGTTATTGATTATAAGAAGCAATATAAATAAAATTATTCTACTTAAAGATTATGTTAATTAATGAGTAATTGAAAATATATGAATGTTTATATAATTTTACTGCATTTACTTATGTAGATGGAGCATACAAGTAGATCACTAACATATGGAATATGATAATACAATTAATGAACATTTTGTCCTAAGAATTAATAACTATTATTAGTAGCACCAGCCATACAAACATTACCTTTACCTGGATTGAATTAGTTCAGTGTTGCTTGCAAGAACTTTGAAGTAAATGAAAAGAAGTGAAAGAGCCAAACTTTGTTTAGTATCTTAGAAGGGGAATTTTTTAAAAGTGTGTAGACATTTTTGTATTTTATGACTATATAAACCGACTGCTACTAGGAAATCATTTCTGGGATGAAACATAAGGCATGTAACACCGACAACTGGTAAGCCAAGCATTGCTTACTTGATTTTTGGCTTATTCTCCCTGAGTATATTGAAGTATTACAGTTGTGCAGGTCCCAGTCCGGCCTTGGGCTTGCTTGGAGAAAACTTTGTATGTATTTTGTAAGGCATAGATTCTATATTGTAATGATGTCCTATGCAAAAAAAAATAATGAAATTGTAAATTTTATTGTTTTAACATGTATGCATGTTTAGTGATGTTTACATTTTGAAATAAAATTTATGATTCCTTAAAAAAATTGATCAATGAAAAGAACTTTGGTGGGAGAGAAATTGTGGAACTAGCCACACATGCTTCTATCATATATAAAAATGAATTCCTAAGTGCTTATTTTTTACGATATGCTAATGAATAGTAAACTAAAATTTTATATTTTACTCTCATGTTTTGGAGAATGCATATATACAATATAGTATTTGACTTAATTCATATATATACATGTACATATATACATGTGCATATATGTATATATACATATATATGGTTTTTGACCAAGTTTAGAGGTGAAGAATATTACTTAAAATAGGAAAAGTTTGGGTTTTTTTTTTTTTACTGTTGAGCTTCCATTGCAAGGAGCACAATAAAAGTAATTAATGCCTTTGCTCCTATTATTTCTCAGTGATCTCACTGTGAACTCTCACACTTCATTAAAAACACTTGCAGTATTGTTCCATATCTACTTTACTCATAGACTTCAGAAATTACAAACACTAGATTTCCCAAAGAGGAAGCTAAGAAAAATCTTATCTTCATAAGGGACTTTTAAATGCTGAAATCTTAAAATTACTAGATATAAAGGATATGAATGTTAAAATTACTAGATAAGAAGTGGGGTCATGTTGCATTGAATGTATGAAAAGTGAGGCTATGTGATTGTTACAGGCAATTACATCCCTAGTGAGTGATGATTTTCTCCCATTTCTGTATCCTGAACAGTATGAAACATGAGTAGGTGTCTATCATTCAATGAGTATACATTTTGTCTAATAAATGATTAATCAGAAAGACACTTTTGCAGAAAGGGTAGCAGATGAAGGGAATTAAATCCAGAAGAAATCACATTTGAGATGAAAACTGAATGTAGTAAGATGTCGACCACTAGTAATATGATGGAGGCAGAATATTACAGGGAGAACTGAGAGTAATTGCAAAGCCCTGAGGGCAGGAATGTACACAGTATGTTCTTGGAAGAAAAACAAGGTCAGTGCCATCTGGGAATAAGAAACCATTGCATTCTTTACCCAGGGCTGTGCTTTGCCTGGGAGAGGAGACTCGGTCTTCCCTCAGAGAACAGGGTGCAGCTATGTAATTAATACCCACGCACCTAGCCTGGAATGATGATTCAGTTTCCCTGCTTCTGGTTTTCTTGCTAATAATAACTGAATTCTTGGCCCTGGGCCCAGAACCCAGAAACTTTTAGACACTGCATCAACGTGAGATGTTCTCAGATATACTATTGTTTTGTAAAAATGGAATTCGTGAAAAATATTTTCCTTCAATATTTAATCAAGACTTTTGAACATGACAATTTGTTTCTTAACAATTACTTCTCAGACAGCTCTTCTGATGAGATTAGTTCAGGAAAAAATAGAAATCCTGCATACTCCTTGCCCCACTTTTCCAATGCTTATGATAAGCAATACCGAAATATAAACATATCAGTCAGTGGATGTCAGAAGAACCAAGGATGCTACAGAAATCAGAAATACATGTTGAAACAGAAATTTAAAATTAAATAGGGAACAGCTTTAGTTAGTTTAAGGTTGTGCATTTACTGATCCATATGCGGAAGATAGTATACACATGATGTAAAGACACAATCATGACATAAACATGGGTTCGTACAAATACATCTTCCTCCTTTATGTGTCCATGGCTTATTGCAATACAGAGATTAACTACTTGCAAGATGTGAGATCTGCACTCCTTTTCAGGCCATTAGGAAATATAAAACAACTTTCTGTTCTGTAGTGCCTAAAGAGTCCATTCGGGCTTACTGTTTGTGTTCACTCTTGCTATGGACAAGACAGTGGACCCCCACATCTACTTATGTCTAAAGGCTCAATAATCGACATTATGGTTTTGTCTTGGAAATTTCTGGACTTTTACTTTATTTTGAGCAGGATTCAACATCAGTAAATGGTTTGCATTAAAAAAAAAACCAGACTTCTTCTTGAATGACAATTGATTCTTTTTCAGTTGGAAATCAACCTGCTGGGACAAAAATCTTATTTTAGCTGGTGGACCAGTACTGTCTCTCCTTAACTTGGAACATAATACCAAGAACCAGCACACACACACACACACACACACACGACAGAGAACTGAAAGTCAAAGGATAGATAACACTCTAGGAGGAACGGGATGTCTGTCATCAATCTATGTCTACCAGCATCTACATTTTTCAAATGCACAAACCTGCCAAGTTCTTGAAATTATTTTTGTTTTCTTATGGTTAAAAAGCCCCAGGCAATGGAAGTCTCAGAATTCAAACTAACAAACTCATGCTTTCAAACTTTTACTCTGACAGCCACAGGAGCTTTCTCCAGTGCTTTTTTTTAATTCATCAGTCTCAGATCATTTGTTCTTAATTTATTCACACTAGAAAAATATGGTATCACTCTTATTCTTTTATATTTCTTGTTGCATTTCTGTATATCTCACAATGTATATTTCTCACTGATCAGCAGAGCATTCCAATTTATATTACCCTACCATCATGCTTGTTCAGAATGGGTGATTTAGGGACATACATCCCAGATTGTTCCTAACTCCAAAGATAAGAAGAGGATAATATTTGATGAATAGCCACATACAACAGGGTTTCTATCTGACAAGACTTTATTTGTTTTTTCAACTGTCATTTTTGGTCAAATGCATTATTTGCCACATTTGATATAATTTAAAAAGTAACACACGGACAATGAACCCAGAGAAGTGAATAAATCTGTGCTCTCCATAAGTAAGAAGGAACAAGATGCTGGGGACAAAGACGACTCCCAGTCAAGAAAAACTAGAATGTAGAAAGTTTTGTTTTGTTTTTCTTTTTTCATCAAGGGCCAGAAAAATAATGGTTCCTGAGGCATGCTTACGAATGCTTCACATGTCAACATTCAAGTCAAAACATTTAAAATATTGTTTTCAGTGGTTAATTTTCTGAAACATCAAGAAGCTATTTTTAAGTATGTAGTTAGACTATTATTTTATTGTGAAAAGAACAGGTAGTGGGCCGGGAGTTTGGCCTAGTGGTAGAGTACTTGCCTGCATGCACAAAGACCAGGGTTCAATTCCTTGGTACCACCTATATAGATAAAAGCCAGAAGTGGTGCTGAGGCTCAAGTGGTAGAGTTCTAGCCTTGAGAAAATCCAAGGACAGTGCTCAGGCCCTGAGCTCAAGCCTAGGACTGGCAAAAACAAAAAAACAAACAAAAAAACAGGTAGTATAAATTTTAACAATTGTTCAATCCTAATATATATTATCATTAAGCCAATCAATAAGAAATTGTTCTTTGAAATTATTAAGAAATTTCTTCTCAGGAAAAAAAGCTATGATATAACCATAACTGAATTTCAAAATTTTTGAAATATGATCATCAATTTTATGTTAATGCTTTATTGTTAACATTTTGAATTCTGTATTTCACTATAATATTTCTTAAGATGAATCTATTAACCTATACATCTGTTTAAGAAAAACTTCAAGTATCCCTGCAATGCTTCTTACCTCATGGGTAATTTCTTCCCATAGAAACAGCCAAATACATTTATTACCTTGTTTATGATTCCTAGTTTACCAGTGAGGAATGATCATAGCTTTTTAATTTTTTTGGAATTTAATAAAATGTCTCTAAGAGTGTCTAACACAGACTTATTCTAGAAAAAAAAAGCATATCAATTCTTCCTCTCTTTTGATCACAACTTAAAAGACATCCATGTTTATCTAGCTCATGATTTTACCTGTAGTATGCCTTTGGTCAATGTGGCCCATAATTCATTCATTCTTTCAAGAGTTTTCCTGTCCTAGGAGTTCAACACTAGAGTAAATCATGAGGATATAATATTACAACCGAAACATATGCTTCTATCGTCCTAAAACACCTGAATGATACATGGATAAAGTTAAGAGTAGACAGGACTTTACAACTTGGGAGGGGATGGGAAGAGGGAAAGTGAGAGAAAAACATGGGAAGAGGTAACAGTGTTCAAGAAGTAACATAGTATTTTATGAATGCAACTGCAAATCCTCTATACATCACCCTGACAATAAAATAAAATAAAATAAAATAAAGAAAGGACAGAGCTTTGGAAGACATAGGAATCTATATGGTAGCTAAAAGAAATTGTCTAGCCATAGTCAAATTCTCAGTCAGTAGTGGAACAAAATTCTCACTCCCTTGGGCTTCAACAAAGATAAATATTTTATGTTTTAAATAGAATAATAGGATCTTATATCCTGTGTTTTCCACAAAATCAACTCCTTTTAAAGACCCTAAACACTCATTGATTTAATCCTAGAATTCAGTACTATAATATGTTCTCCAAAGTGTGTGAATAATTTTATTTTCAATACAGATTGAAAGATAGTCTAGTGAATTCCTTTAAATCTTTTCCATTTGTTCCTGAATAAATACTATAAAGACTAAGTTATACGTCCAATGCCCTGCTACTGTGATAACCTCATGGCTTGAATATAAGTGTTTTTGATCTTTAACAAGTACTGCCATAGGGTGGATGAGAGAGAGAGATGGTGGGGAGGGAGAGAGGAGAGAGAGAACAAGCTAATTAGATATGAAAGGTACTTTCAGGTAAGAAGAATGAGTTACACAGTCCTGTTAACTTATAGATGGAAAATACGTTAATTATAATTTTCTACTTCTGAGTCATTTAGAGTTCTATGTAGTGTTATAGACATAAATGGTTTCTCTGAATTTGCTTATTACACAAATTTCAAATGAATAGCAATAATAACACTGGAATGGAATAATGAGGTTTGGTCACTGAAAAAAATGGAAATAAAGGTCAATGTACAATTGTGTGTGTGTGTGTGTGTGTGTGTGTGTGTGTGTGTGTGCCCATCATGTTGGTTGAACTCTGGACCTATGTATTGTCTGTGCACTTTACTATAGCTTTATTCTACCATGTGAGCCACAGCTCTGTTTCTGTCTTTTTTGATAGTTAATTGGAGATAAGTATCTCATATATCTTTCTGTCCATACTGGCTTCAAACCTGGATCCTAAGATCTCAGCTTCCTGAGTAGATAGAATTATAAGCCTGGCTAAGTAGGAATTTTTTTTCTCTTCAATTTACTTGCATGAAAACAGAGAATTAAATAATACTGAAAATGTATGTAAAACTATTATTTATAATTATGATTTAAAAAACACAAACTACTTAAGCAGTTAGCCTGATTTCACTTTCAGACCTAAGGATTTAAACCAAGCATTTTTTTCAGCATAATATGCATATTTCCTATCTTCTCAATTATTTGCCAGAAAATGAAAACAGAGCCATAGGTTGAAAGTTACAGTCATAATGATAATGATTAATCTTGTGTGCTATTTGGAGTGCTGCTGTTCTAAAATAAAGCTGCATCTAAATAAGGTTTCCTGTGGTTTAATTTTTCTTACTAAAGGGAACTAACTTCCTTGGTGATACCTGCAGGCAAAAGCTTGCTGAGGACTGCCTGCAAATCCCAGCCTCCAGGCACAGCAGTACCCTATCTCAACCTTTCATGCAAATATCTCCATGTATTCAGCCAAAATTACAAATTGATTACAAGTCACATAAACAGGGATCATCATAGTCATCACAGAAGCTGAGCTGCCTCTGGGCTGAAACATGGCATCTGTTTCATCACCAAACTGAACACTCTTCAATAGTGCAAGGCACTTTGAAAAAATGTTCTCTTCCACAAAGACTACATTCAGTTGTAGTTGCAGGAGTGTCCAAATTATATGGGTTTGTAGAAAATCCAGCAAGGAATTGTAGTCTATAGTCCAAGCAGAGGATAGGAAAAGCCAGATAAAAAAATGGGCAGTGCACAAGAAAAGACTGTAGAAGTAAGAAAAGCCAAAGGATGAGAAAATAAGGGTAAGAGAATAAATCGTTGGTGTCTGAACCCGACAGAGAAGACATCTACTAATCAGAAAGCCTTCCAATTTTATTTAACTTGAGGCCAAGCTCTGGAAGAAGGAAGATGGCAGCAGATGACTAAAGATGGCAGAGATAAGTTAAATTGAAGTTTCCTTCATGGAATGTCTATGCCCTGTCCTCTCTTTCTCTGCTGCCATATTTCTATTCAAATAAACTTCTCTAACACTGTCCATATCTTAAGTCCAGTTCCACTCTCTTCAGTATACATAGTTAATACTTAAAATGTTCCTCTTAAAAACAATCATGACCAATAAGGTGCAGCATCAAGAGATCCAAATATTCTCTCCAAAAAAACTTTAAGGAGAAAGTATAATGTGAATTATTAGTCCATATCTTTGGCAACTTTTCCTCTTTCCTAAAGTCATTTTTAGTTTAGTGTGGTTTAGTTTTTTTTTTTTTAATACAGACTGAGCCTTATTGTGCAAGTCTGCCATTTAGTAGTAAAAGTGCCATGTTAAATGAATAACCAAAATTCCTCACAGTCCACTTCCAACGGTGTGGATTTTAACAGCTAAGCATTTGCTCAAACAAAATATATTCTGCTGAAATACATTCATAAACTGTATTTTAGAAGTCAATATGTAAACAGAATTCTAAGGCGGAGGAGGGATATCTCAACTATTTGGTATCATTCTGTATACATCAAAACAAAAAAATCACCAATGTTAAACAGAGAAGGGAAGAAAAAGACTTTATTCAAAGCTATTAGAAGAGGAAGTTCAACATAAATTGTCTTCACACAGTAGTTGGTAGAAATTTAAAATATAGAGTCTGGTAGAATTTGGATGTCTGTGCTACCTTCTCCTATTCAAAGGATATTTTCTCTTTTTTTCAGGCATTGGCAGTTTTACAGTTGGAAAAGAAATGCATGCCCAAGGTAGTCAGGTATCTAACTGAAATCCCACTCCAAACTAAAGGTAATGTTATCCTTCTTGAACACAGTTAAATGATGGCTTCAAGTCCTTTACAGTCCATCTTGGACCAAATTGGCAAGAGCCCTTTCAAAAAGTTTTGTATCTGATAGCAGAATAAAAAATATTTGCTTAATTTTGTGATATATACAATGGATTCTTAACTGCATTTACTTCTCCCTTCTCATTCTTCTACTCTCCTCGCCATAGCCCCACTCAACTTTTGTGGATAACTGTTTCCTGGTGTTCATTTTGTTGGGCATTGACTCAGTCCTTATGTAGAATTATGCTATGTGAGCTCTCCATAGAGAATAATACATTTAATTCATTTTAGCTGCTTACATAACACCTGGTGCATGTACTTGTAAATTTATAAGAATATTCTAGTGATCACAAATGAGGGAAACCATGCAATCTCAGGTGGAAGAGAGGTAAAAATGTTGAAGAGGATAATGCAGATTGAGATGCATTGTAATCATAAACGACCTTGTTAAATGGCAAAAAAAAAAAAAACCAATCAGTGAGGGAAGATTTGGATTGCAAGAGGTGGATAAGAGTGTTGAGGGTGGGGACACTGTATTTATAAATTGCTTTATTGAATTACAACTCATGTTTCATGTATCTACTCAGAGATAATAAGAATATTTTTAATTACTTGCACATTTTCTAAAGAATGTACTCTAGCTAAAGGTTTAAGAGGAGGTCTAGACGCTGAAAGAAATTTGATTTTTAAGTTTGATCATGTGTAAGCAAATGTAAAAACTAATTCAGTTGTAACACTGAGTTCTGTATTCAGAGTGAAAAAGAATAAAAAAGAGAGACAATGTGATAATGACAGAAGCACAGACACATAGAGAGAGAAAAAAATAGAACTTTCTTCTTTTTTTCTTATGACGTTTTGCCTTTGGGCCTTAAGAGTTGGGACTAGAAGGAATGGGTGGAAATTAAGTTTGACTGAGCATAGTTGTACATGCCTGTAATCCTAACTCTTTGGGGGATGAAGCAGGAAAACTGTGAGTTTGAGGTAGACCAGGCCATCAGTATTGAATTTCAAAAAATAAAAACAGAGGAACTAAAGGCTGGGACCTGACAAGTAGCCTGAAGACCTGGGTTCAATCTTCAGAATGAAAAAATAATAATAGTAAGGAGCCAAAAAATAGAATTATGGTTGTGTGCCATAAGCTGGTACCCTCCAATGTAGAAGAATTTGGTTACTTTTGTCTACAACTCTGTATTTAAAGATAGAAGGAAGGTTTACATAGAACTTCATTAAAAAAATAACAAATCCTTGGCCAGGAGTTTGACCTAGTAGTAGAGTGCTTGCCTAGCATGCATGAAGATCCAGATTTGATTACTCGGTAACACAGAAAAAAGCTGGAAATGGTTCTATGGTTCAAGTGACAGAGATCTAGCCTTGAGAAAGTCCAAGGACAGAGCTCAGGCCCTGAGTTCAAGCCCCAGGACTGGCAAAAAAAATTGTTTATTTGGGTTACTTAAACTTGGCATAGTTAATGGAATATACTTCCCAACTTCCCATCACTGAAACATATGAAACCAGTAAAATATGCTGCATGTTATCAGGCAAAAATGCATCTTTTAACTATTTTTCCTTACTGTTCACTCCCCTCTCTTCTAATCTGGGTTTATAAACCCACATCTACCTTGTATGCTTTAATGAAACTTGAGGCTGATGTTCAGATTAGAGGATCATCAAATTCATTTTACAATCTGTTGGTTTTCAACTACATCCTTTGCAGTTACTGCTAAGGTAAGAGCAATTCACATTAGATTGTGTGGGGAGTTTTCACCTGTAGTTTTGGATTCCCACCCATACTGGCTATAGAGGGAGTCCCACTGAAACATCTATTTTGATTAACATCTTTGTTGCCCTCTGCTTTTCTACATTTCTATCTTCCTCTACAACATCCAGATATTATTGAAATTACTTCATGAACTTCCTGAAGCTGTGGTAACAAACTCCAGTTCTTAAAATAACAGAAATTTATTTCCTCCCACTACTGGAGGCTACAATTCAAAACCAAGGTGTCCGTTGTGTCATGCACTCTGAAAAAGCTCTGGGGAAGATTCCCTCCTCCATATCCCCCATCCCTTCCCTCATGTTGAATTGTTTGTATTACTTTTTTGCTTAAGACCTCATTGAAATTCCTTCCTTGCATCTTTAACTCACCTCTTCCAGATTGTAAAGGGTAGTTTCTTCATCTATAGATCTTTAACTTGCTTATCTACTCAAGGTCGTTGAAGAACATTAAACAACTTATTTTTTATATAAATTTATCAATTCTAGGAATTAGAACTTGATAATTCTGGAGTAGCTAGAAGAAATGCCAGGAAACATTGTGAGTAACAGGTGTTCATCTGAATCTGTCCCTTGTTCCTCTTCCCTAACACATTTTTTTCTGAGGGGAGAGGCCCTTCCTCAGGCTTTGATTGGCTAACATCAGGTAAGCAGTGTGATTCTACCAGAGAGGAGGAAAGAAGACAGGTGGCTACCTGCAGGATTTTGCCCATAGTGGGGAATATTTGTTGTCTCATTATAACCTGTCTCTTGGAAGTCCTGATCCTATGGAAAATGAGAATTTGAGATGGAAAAAATTTTTTTCATATATTTTTATTTGCAATTAATAGAGGGGTTACATTATATCCACAAATAGAAGGTGCATTAATTCACATACATTGATACCCTTTCTCATGTCTTGGTCCTGATTTCCCTTCCCCCATCCCTGCCTATGTTTTGTTTTCCTCCCTTCCCTATCTGACTTCTAATAACCAAATATGCATATATACAATATATCAGATAACAAGGTGAAATACTGTAACAATATGAGATAACCAAGGGGCAGCAAAAGAGATGAGAGATAGCATAGTATATTAAGGACAACAATCACTTATTATATGTCTTTTGTTTCTATATCCTGGAGGTCCTTTCATTTAGTATCATTCTATATGACCTTATGTATCTAGGTTTTGTGCTATTGTAAATCTCTGCTAGGAGAGCCCAATGTTTCTACTGATTATGACAAATGAGGGAAACCATTGAGCCTATGTTCCTTTGAATCTGGCTTACTTCACTTAATATGATTTTTTCTAAGTCTTTCCATTTCCTTACAAATGGGGCAATGTCATTCTTTCTGACAGCAGCATAGGAAAAAAAACTCTTTTGCTTTTCTTCAGGCTAGCCTTGAGAAATCTATTTCTTTCTGGTGATTTCTCTCTCCAAATAGAATAGGAAGTACTAGAAATCTTACTTTCTTCATTAAAATGAGGGATTTTTAGAAAAGATCCCATCAAAATAAACCAAATGGAATCTTTCAGCTTTATTTTATGAGTTGTTTTAAGAATATATTCATATTCAATTCATATATATACCCAAAATATGTGTATATATATGAATATATATGAATTGAAGATAAATTGTCATATTTATATATACACACATATATACTAATATATACATATATGTATACTCATATGCATACATATATATAGGTATGTACATGGCTTGCCATATTAAAACAAGAAGAAGAAGTAGCTGTCTTTTGGGTAACTGCCATACTGCTTTCCATAGTGGTTGAACAAGTTGGCACTCCCACCACATCACCACCAGCATCTGTTGTTATTAGATTTCTTGATCATGGCCATTCTAACTGGAGTGAGGTGGAATCTCAAAGTTGTTTTGATTTGCATTTCTTTTAAGGCCAGAGATGTTGAACATTTCTTCATGTGTGTATGGGCCATTTTTTTCTTATTCAGAGAAGTCTCTCTTCAAGACTTTAGTCCACCTTACGACCCAGCAACCCCATTCCTTGGCATTTACCCAAATGTCTAGAAACAAGACGAAAGCTACTGACACAATGATATTCATTGCAGCATTATTTACCATAGCTAAGATATGGAAACAGTCCAGAATCCCCATAGTAGATGAATGACAGTCCAGAATCCCCTTAGTAGATGAATGGATCAAAAAGATGTTGTACTTATACACAATGGAATTCTATGCTGCCATCAGAAAGAATCATGCTGCGATCTGCCCATTTGTGAAGAAATGGAAAGACTGGGAAAAAATCTTATTAAGTGAAGTAAGCCAGACCCAAAGCAACATGGTTTCCCTTATTTGTAATAATTAGTACACATCTAGGACTCTTCTAGCAGAGGATTACAGTAGTTCAAAAGCTATATACATATAGTCATTTAGAAAGAGACTATACAAAATGAACTATAGGATATGGAAACAAGAGGCTTATTTTTGTGATTGTTGTTCTCAATGTACTCTGTGCAGTTATTTCTTTTCTCTTTTTTTGACTTATGGTTAATCTCATGTGGTTACTGTATCTGACTTTGTTACCTAGTGTATTATATATCCGTTCATTTGTTTATTTGAAATAGGGAAAACAAGATGATTGGGAGGTGTGAGGGAGGGAAATAGGAACAAAAACATGAGAAGGGGTACCAATGTTGATGAAGTAATGTCCCTACTACCTGGTGAATGTAATTATAACACTTGTATACATTACCCTGGCAATTTCAAAAGATAAATATTTAAGGAATGTGAAAAAAAGAATCTGTGTAGAGAATGAAGATCAATTGAAATCTGTTGAGCTGAAATGTGAAGACAGATGTTTTGGGATATTGTAGGGATATTGTAGATTATAAGAAGAGCTGTACTTAAATTAATTTCAGTGCTGGCACTCGTTGGAGAACCAGTGAATTACTTTGGGTTCCCTAAGTTATTTTTGGTAGCTATTCCAATAAACACTTGTAAATAGAAAATGATTCATGAACATTAACAGTCAAAAGTGGCAAATTGATTCTAAATATGGTCTAACCTGTAAAAGTTGTTCCCATTTGATGAAAAAAAAATAAGTTACCTTTGTTATTTTCCCAAAATGTAATGGTGGATTACGTAGTTATTATGCAGTAGAATTAGCTAGTTAATAATCATCTACAGCTTCACATTTTGGGTCTCAGTACTGTTGTCTACATTCATTATAGAGAGGTTTTGGAAACAGTCCAAAAAGATAACTAAAACATGTTACTTTTAGCATTAATTTATTTCTATTTATTTTTATTGTTTGGAAGTCCTAAGGTTTAACCAGGAGGGACTGACTGTTTTCCAGGAGGATTTTGTTTTGT